>NC_091828.1:74205833-74571666 GCF_038994185.2 Dermacentor albipictus
GTCTGCGGCAATAACGTACCCATGTCCACTTTGAGGGGACAGAAACAGAGATGGGCATGCTTAGCTGCCAGTGACATAGAAACACATGGCAGGTATGCTGCGGAAACTGCGGCATTTGTCTTCACTACTATCCTAATACAGCACGTTTCCGCTAAGGCTGGGTGAATATCTTAGCTGTGTTACTAGCGTCAGCGTATGAATAGGGTACACTTATAACGTATCGCAAACGTGTAAATATGGCTACTATCATTGCGGCTCGCGATTTGTTGCGTGCCCATGAGCGCAGACGAGAAGAATCAAAAGGCGCCTTTTTTGTTGTTCTTGTTGAGTACAACCATTACAAAGCCTACAAATAACAAAGCCCAGGCAAATTTGGTTGTACCTTTTTTTTTTCACGGAAGTGTGCAAAGTGATGAAAGGAATAAAATGGGGCATCCGCTTAAAAATGTTTGGTGCATGCAGACCACTTGGTATGTCTTGAACAGTCGTTCGCGTAGCATTCAACAGCATTCGACAGACGGTAAGCGCAATCATCATTAGCTAGACTTGGCACCCGACGTATCGCTGCGGTAAGTTCGGGGTGTGATCATTACACTGGAAAGAAAAAAAAATGAATTTTGACGACAAAATTCAGGTGTGTGATCATTACATGAGTGCCATCATTATGCAAGTAAATTTGGTGTATATATATTTTTTACCCAAATGTTCTGAAGGTTTATGTGCCTTTTTGTTAACTGTCATTCAGAGCACTGTTTCTGGCACAAGACTTGGTTCTCCCTATGTTAATGTGCTTGCTTGCAGTGCTTGGATTATTCATTCACCTATTTTTCTATACCTACATACATCATAATATTTGTTGAAGTTCTTATCATTTCATACTCTCCGTGGCATGTGATTTTTGAAATGCCTGCCTATGTTATTGAGGAGGAAAAACAGTAGCGTGAAGGAAACAAGGACACGACGAGTACACAGGACTGGCGCTTAATTCTAACTGAGGTTTACTGAAGCGTTGTGATATCTGTAAGTACAGCACGAGACAAGCATAGGGTATCACATTCATGACAGAACATCCGCATATCAAGGAGTCACCAAGAACACCCTCACTCTCCAAAACAACCACATTGCAGCCATGCACCATGACAGAACCGTGCGGCCCAATATACCAGAGGTGTTTACAGACAATAGATTATTGAACAGCTTCACTCTAAAGAATATGTGAAGATAGGTTGAAGCACATTCTCTGACCCACCAACTGATAAAGATCTATAAAAACAAGACGGAAAAGTAAATGCTGTGCTGTTAAGCAAGACCTGTAAGGAATACATAACAAAACAAAAATGAAAGAAAAAAAATAGCCTAGGGTACTTGACTAAGAAACTTATATAAAGCTTGAACTACAACAAACAATAACAATGTTTAAAGAATGAGGTGTTGTGTCACTAAACAGGAACAAGGACACTATACGTATGCTCCCAGGAAGGTGACCTCTTTGTCAATTAGTGCTAAAGAAGGCATGCTAATGCACTTGTCACCTGACTTCAGAACATGAAATGCCTCAACAATTTCCCTCTCTGTTCTGTCTCGTGAGGGCTTTAGAAATGTGTGAGTGAAAATTTTTGTATGCGCTGGAAATTGTTGAGGCATTTCATATTTTGAAGTCAGGTGATAAGTGCATTAACATGCCTTCTTTAGCACCCAATGACAAAGAAATCGCCTTTCTGGAAGGATATGTGTAGGGTCCCTGTTTCCTGATGCAGCGCCTCGTTAAGCATGATTAGTGTTTTTATAGTTCAAGCTTTATAAAGTTTCTTAGTCAAGTATCTTAGGTTCTTTTTTTTAGTTTTTGTTTTCTTTTATGTATTCCTTACAGGTCTTGCTTACCAGTGTAGCATTCGCTTTTCAGTCTAGTCTTCTAGGTATTTATTAATCAGTGGGTCGGAGCATGTGCTTCAACCTCCCTTACCATATTTTTTTAGAGCCTAGTGTCATATTGTGCAATAATCTCTACTGTCTGTTATCCCCTCTGTTATATTGGGCCCCATGGTTCTGTTATGATGTATGGCTACGATGTGGTTGTTTCAGGAGCAAGGGTGACTCTTTGACATGTGACTCTTTATCATGAATGTGATACTCCCATGCTGGTCGCGTGCTGTACTTACAGTTACCATATTTCTTTGGTAAACCTCAATTGGAAATAAGCATCAGTCCTGTGTACTCGTCTCATCCTTGCTTCTTTCGTGCTATTGTTTTTCCTTCTCAATTATGAAAGAATTCACCCAAGAAAATGTTTTACCTCCCCTTATGCACTCATTGTTTATATGATTGTTACCAGTGACAATTTTGCTAACAGCCCCAGTTCTAGCTACTAAATATGGAGCTGTTGATGGGGGGTATATTTCCATATTGTGCAGTAGTCAGTAAATGTAACTGAAAAATCAAAGTGCTTGTGGCTGTTTTGGGAAAAGCATGGATATGTGTTTCCTGGCAACCATAATATACTAGTAACTTCCTGTTTTATAAAACTGGCAAGCCTTTTATAAAAATATTGGTATTATTAAAATTATTGTTATTAAATTCTAGGATTATAAAAATTCCATTCGGTTCTTCGGCAGAACTGGTGCAGACTCTTTTACAACATGTTTTAATTGCAATATACAATTTGTACCTCTTTGTTGCCGAAGCATGATGGGTGCCTGTCCTTCAGCAGCTGAAAAGCAGCACGGTACCCCTCCCTGGTTTGGGAACTGTGCACAAGCACAGCTACAGGCACTGCTCCTGCTTTCGTGGCCGTTAGCAGCACAGTGGCCGTGCTACCATCTGCATCACATGATGATGTTGAGTCCACGAACACAATGTTTTGTGATGACTCCAGGCTCTGGGCGCGCTGCATAATGGGCGTCACAACGAGCACTGCCCAACAGTCATTGGACGTGCTCACTGAGCAGACATCAGTGCCTGCATATCCACAGTGAAAAGTGTCAGCTTTTCTACATGAATTGTTGTGTTGCTATTAGTTAAAATTTCAGCATGTGTGGTACATGTGAAACAACTCTTGCCATCAAGCTATGCAGTATGTGTCGCTATTCTAATGATGAGGACCGCCTTATTCTGGCTCGAGGAACAAAGTTTTCTTTTTATATGAAACTACCAAAATGTGCATGGAGCCTTCCTTAAAAGCAACAGCCGCATCCACTAATCATTTTTCATTGAAGATAATACATGGGTCATGCCAGCCACTACAGAAGAAGAAAATTGTACCTGGATTGCTAGATAGACAGCTTGGAAGGATGCACGCATGCTCGCCCAAGGACTCAGTTAAACATCACCAGAGCTGGGATAGTGTAAAACTATTCCAATCTGTTTTAATTTGAACTCCACCATTGGCCCTCCATAATAGGTGAAATTGGCTCCAGCCCCGTCTATGTGGGCGTGGCGGCTGCCCATATAGGCAGTGACCGAGCAATTTTGACCTATCAAGGGGGGCTAATGGTGCATTTGGATTATGTGCATTATCCCTGCCTTGGTTTGCCCTGTGTAAAAGCATTAGCATTAATGTTATACACAGTGCTTCCTGACTTTGGACTTTTGGTGCTATTCTGCAGTTCTTTTCAAAAAGATTCTGTTGTTCGAGCATTGCTTCCGGTGTTTAAGCCATTTTAAAATGCCTTCGTAATTTTAGAGCAAATACGACCTGCATGCCTGCCCCATCTGTCACCGTCTTGTGATGTCAAGGGAATGCTAAAATACAACTTCCTTGTTAACAAGTTAGCAAGTAATGTCAGAACTTTCACCACATAGCTTTTGCCAAGTTATGCATAGAGAAATCACAAGTGTGTCTCACCAAATTTTTGTCGTTTTGAAGAAAACTGCTTTGTATTTGACGCTAGTAGGCTCTGGAAAGAGTATCGTTTACACTAGTCTCTGCTAGAATGAAGCTCCATCTTTTTTCTCACAAATGACTTCGTTTCTCTCTGAAGGTGGCACCAAAATGTGGCAAATGCCTCAAGCTCCAATACGTGAATGTCTATTTTTACAAAGGGCATGTACAGGGTTGCCAAACCACGAATTGTCCCTTCAACTTGCAGTTCACAGCACTTAGGCAAATTTCATAACATTTAGAGCACTTGATCCTGAAAGCATCTGGTAAGAACACTTTTAAGCTTAACACAGTTTATCCGAACAGGCCAGAACCCCACAGGCACCTGACCTGACAAAAGGTTGCTTGGTGAAACAAGTCACTGAGATGTCCTAAATGGGTCCTGAAACACTTTTTTAACTAATCATAGAATGGCCTCACTATGAAAGGGCGTTGCCTCACAAGTCTCATGCCGCAAAAGCTTTTAAAATCCTTCAACTATAAGTGAAGTTATTGCACCGATGCCCAGCTTTCAGTCTCTTCTCCACTAGTGCACTGGAAGCTACACAGTGCAGAACGCAAGAAAGCAAAGGCCGAGCCAAAAGTTTAGTGTCGTGGCAGCAAAAGGGCTCTTTGTGGCACCTCGTGCTGGCCGCGGTAGACTACGCTACGCAGCATACCACTGCCATCTCGGAGGCCATGTGCAGCACACGCAACTACGCACAATGCAAAGATAAAATAATTTTTTTTTCTTTTTGAGCTTGCAGTATTTATCATTTATTTAACTCAAAATTAGCAATCATGTATTACTGAGAGTGCTCTCACGATCACAAAACCAGCCAGTGTTGGTGGGCCAACACTGGCTAATTTTCACATCCAGAAATGTAGGCGTTGGGCGACTGTGGAGGAGCGGCTAATGTGCTACATAAGCTGTTGCCTAAGAAAAAAACCTGTGCATGGAAAACGTTGTGCCTGCCATGTGATGTTTTGGGTATTTCAATGTGCCATTATCTGAAAAGTATGAACTCAATCATATTTTGTTCATATGTTTTGCTTTTGTCTGCTGTTCCTTTGCAGTAATAAAAATTATAGTTCATATTGACCTCCTGTGCAGTGCTTTTTCTCTTGGATTTTACTGTTATCTCTGCTGCTTCTCAGCCTCATTGTGAACCATGTTGTCTCACATCTAATATTACTGTAACACAGAAATTACCTGTAAAGTACAGTTTGTTATGCATTGCTTTCTTTTTTTCTTCTACTCGTTAAAAGTAATTGCATTGCCTCGGTAAACTTTGTGTGTGTGACAAAAAAAGCTACATTTGTGGGTATGTCTTACTGTGGATATCATGTCAGCTGCAGTTTCCCATGGAAACCAGTATGCATGGCCAGTAATAACCATGTCAGCATCTTCTAAGGCTCCACTTTGGTAACTAGAGCTTCTACTGCTTCAGTACTGCCTCATCAGTGAAGCCTGATATATCGGCTGCCTCTGTATGACTACGCACTCTGTCTATACTTAAAGAAATTGGGCTTTATCCATAAGATGTGTATACATCCCAAACATATGTATACCAGATCCCAAAGCTTATTTGTGCTAACACTTAGTTCCCTTTTATTTTTTATTTACATCATACTGCATACCATGCGGTCCAAGCAGGAGAGGCAACATAACACAAAAAATATGCGTACAAGATGCACAATTGCAAAATATAAAACATAGGAAAGAAAACAAAAATAGCACAAAACAGCAATGTTACTTAGGAACTTATTTGGAGGCGGGATTTAAGTTGTGCAAACGGTTACCACCGATTCCCTGGACACGCACAAGTATTTTGAGAAAGTTATTGGCACTTTGTTGAGGTACCACCTTTCCTCTATGAGTTCTTAGTACATTTGTTTACATCAGTTAACCTTTTTCACTAGTTCAATGTGCAATTACCACTGGTCATTGCTAACTGTTACTGCAGGTAGTGTACTTTGTCAAAGAAGGACGACATTCAGAAAGTGTAGGAGCTGATTTAAAGTTGATGGTGTGGTTTACCAAGCAAACAAAACACAGCAATCCAAGAACAGGCTATGCTCAGTACCAATGGCACACATATTCTACAAGTTTGACATGACAAAGCTCACCTGAAGCTGCGTACTTGGCTATCTTCTCCTGCAGCTTTGCCATTGGGTTTCCTGGTGGACCAAATCTTGAACTCCTCCATTCGTTGTGCCACCAGTATACACTCCTCCTAAGGGGGTTTACGCTGCCATTGGCAAGCAGGAGGGGGCCATCAGGCTTAGCAGCGAGCAAGGCTTCGTGGTGCCGTATTGCTTCAGCAGGCCCTAGGCCTGTTTCGAAATATCCGCTGAAGGACGCTTTTGCATCTTCACTGGGCCGAAGCATTCGTAATGCATCAGCAGAGTCTGTGCTGTGATTATGCCGACCTGATATCTTGATGATTATTGGTAGGGGAACAGGCCTGCGTAGGAATGGGTCATTTTTTTTCGTGTCCCTGTTCAATTTTTTAATTTTAATATCCAATTTAGCCTCACACTTTGTGCTTCGCTGGGTAGAAGTCTTCGTCTTGTTTCGTTGGTTGTGCTGGCAGCGCCAAACTTTGTGGAAGACCATCCTAAAATAAGAAAAATGCAGCATTTTTTTTAGCAGCCCACATTTTTACCGAGTCTTTCTTAGAATGTATAATACATCTTCCATCACTGTATTTCTTTATTCCTTGAATGCCTGTTTCATTCCTTGTGAGTTTCCATTCTTTCTTTGTTTTCAACAAGATACATGCACTTTTATTTACGAACTAATTATTTTTTTCATGAACACAGGGCATATTATAAAGGCTAGAACCCATGGCTCTCGCAAGGGGTTATAAAAGGGGTTTATAGATTGAAAATTTAGGTAAACGTAATCAACATTCAAAGGAAAGAGATAATTTGTGGCTATAGAAATATACTGTTGAGTCTGCATTGATTCCTTTCTTTTCATATTCACACTTTCTGCTTTCTTGTCAACTTGTAAGTCTTGTAACCAGTGTGTGCAATGTTGTTTTATTTTCTTACATCATATTTTATCTTTGCACAAAGCCTGTTCCAACTAATTTCTTGTCTTATAATTGAACTAAGCACACCAGATTTACAGCCCTTGCTTCCACTTTAAATTTTACAGTCTGTATGCTTTCTTCCCATGCCATTGCTTTCCTTATCACTTAAAGTAAGCATAATTTTTAAGATCTTTCCACCACCCCACTAATGAAGCATCAGCAGGCTACCTTTAACAATGAGAACTCTGTCCGACACTGTCATTTCCTTTCTATAGCCCCCACTGCTATTACCCCTACATGCCTAATTATGGTTCTCCAAGCTCCAGAGCAGACAAAGCTGTGTGCTGTGTAAAAAAAAATATCTGTGTTGACGAAAACAAGTCATTATGCTGGAATGTCAGCCCCAGGCTGTTTTCTTGTTTCCCATTTGCACTTCGTTGACATATAACAATACCAGCTGTGCAATATATATATATATATACACTGATATACAGCCTTAGCATTAACATTTCAAGAAAATATCCTGCACTTGCTCCTGCTTCTTTACTGCTCTTAGTTCATCCTAAGATTGCATTTTGTTATCTAATTATGTGAAATTTAGATTGTGACCAATTGGCCACAATCTAAATTTCACATCAGTGAATGTGTGCTCCATCTGGCAAATAGACATCTGCACATAAAGGCCATAGATAAAAAGAGTTGCAGGAGCTGAACAGAGCTTCTGCTGTCTGCTGGATGATCTGCAAAGTAATGCACTGCAGGCCATCTGCTCCTGAAACTTGCCATTAATGACTAGATGTGCAGACATCCTTTGATCCTTCATGTCAGACGAACCAGGCAAATGCAGGTGTGCAGTTTCAATTCTAACAGATTGAGCAACATAATATGCCATCTTTGTCTGAAAAACATGCTAACAAAGAAGCAGCGGACACGAAAGGATTTAAAATTTTGAAATATGGTAGACAGCTGTACATGTAACTGCATATACTGCCAACACCTTTTACCTCACATTCCTCTCTCTCTCTCTCTCTCTCTCTTTCATTCCATTGTCGTGGCAATGTTACGATGTACTTTGTTTCATATTTGTTATTTACTCAATTTAGCAAACGATAAGAGTGCTCTAGATAGGTCAACCAAGTGCATTGTAACACCACATGCAGCCTTAATTTTCAGAAAATTAAGTGTAAAGATTTACGGAACATAATTGTGCAGCATAATATCCTTGCATAATTTAGTTGTAGCACGTGCGTAAATCTCGTCACTTACTTAATGCAGTTTGTCATGGAGGTCTGAATTATCCAGGACGTGTTGGTCGCAGAGCTGTACATCTTCATCCAGTCTTCCGCAGCTGCTCCATCCGTGATGTTTAGCCGGATGACTTTTACGCTTGGCGAAGATGCCGCGGTGTCGTGCACACAGTCTGTCGCGTTAAACATCAAAGAAGTCGCATCGGTAGAAGCTGCCGCAGACGCGTCGGTTTCTGTGCAATCCATGATATATTCCGCGTCCTGTGAGTGCCCTGCACTGCTGACATCGAATGCTTCCGCTGAAGCAGCAGATTCAAAGGCATGCGCGTTATCCTCGTGCTGCATGGTGCGTACGCCGTCGGAAACCGCAGTGATCGACGACCGCTATAACCAAGAAGAGCGTATGTAATTGCCGCCAGTTGTGTAAAGTTTCAGTTTCGTTTTCATTTGTGATTTTATTGAGCGATTCAATTTTGGTTCTCGCAATTTTACGTTGAATTGGGGAAGAGAAGTGTTTTTCTTGCGTTTTTACTGCCCTCAACAATTTTTTGTAGATGTTAATTGCCATGTTGGAGCTTGGAACGTTTTAATACCAGAAATATTAGAGGGCGCTATTCGCAATGGCTGCTGTCGATGAGATGATGAAGACATGAGAGCTCCGGTGTTAACTGTGCGTACGTACTGTTCCGCCGGAGCAGTGGCGCAAGTATCATGTTGCGCGACGAGTCTGGATATTCGAGCCCCTTGTACATGACGTGTGGTGCAGTTCCGTACATTTCGTGGTGGCCAAAAAATAACTTTGTTTTTCGGCGATATGAACGCTCATTAAGCGCTTTGTAGTTTGATTTTATAAGAGAGGTGCAAATGCGACAAGGAGTGCACGAAGGCGTTTTATGTAAGCGTTGTACGCACGATTTCCCGTTGTCCTGAAAGAACTAAATGTCGTACAGAGTCTAAATTCAGAGGGAACCAGCAACATATAATTGTTGATATGCGAGGGCGAAATTCCTTGCTCTTTTAATTAAAGCTTTGAGAGTAAATAAGAAAGCTGGCTTTAATTCTCTCTCTTTAAATGTGCTATACGAAGCGTGTACATATACAAGTACAAAGTAAATACAGCACCGACGTTTAATGCGGGGTGATTAAGGGACACACCACGAGTGAGTTGTGTGCGAAGGTTAACACATACATGTTTTAATTAGCAGCGGGGGGGGGGGTAATGTTGAGATAGGTGCTCGAAAGCTTTACAAGTGATTCCACGCATGTTTTGTTGGTGTACTCGATGAACTAAATAATGCCGCATTAAAGAAATTGTGACGAAATGTGGGCATGTGCATAGTGGCATAGTTTAAAATGCGCGAGGAAGTAAATCCGATAAGAAACGAAGCGTACCATGTGTAAAAAATGTGTGAAAACTACAGCTGCATTCTTATGTTGTGCAGCTTTGTCCGATGTCGAGATAATGGTCTTACGAATGTAGCAACCATCGCCCTTCTACACATTTGTTCTGGCTTCGACGCACTATCATCGAGGTTAATGAAACTACGCGCTACGAGTGCGTCGCCCTGGTTCCGGTTTCGGTTTTTCGCTGCCGTTTGTGGTGATAAGTCGTTTGTAAATCGTGCTTTTTGTTGGTGATTCTCTTGACAAGAGACGAAAAAGAAAACTGGAAATTAAACTAAGCAATAGGTAAAGTACTTTACACGAAAAACTGTTTCAACATTCTTTTTAACATCCCAGAGCTCTAAGCGCCACCTGTTTCCGGTAGTCAAAATGTGTCATGGCGGCTTCCTGTCAATTGGATGTGAGCTAATGTGTGCGTAGCATGGGAGCTTCAATGGTACATTTAAGCTTTCATGGTTATCCCAAGCTGTTCCTTATCCTTCCGCGTAATAACTCTTTCTTGTACCCTATATAATACCGAATGGGAATCGTACAGAAGCTCAGAGGCTGCACATGTCATTCTCATAGACAGGTAAGGTAGCTAGCTGTTCGCGACCACTTTCAGCTCATCTGGGGCGTACATAATATTTTTGTGCGTTATTTATGCATGATTAGGCATCATTTCTCACGCCGCCTGAAGTCCTCATTGAAAGTACGGTTTAAATGCACCACACGCCTTAAATTGACACCCATCTGTAACGTGTTGGAGCCGTTATTTGTAGCCCATATTTTGCGAACTACGATTTGAATCTCATGCGCGCTACGGCCTTTGTACTGTCGCGCCCGCGATATCAATGTTTTTAGATCCAGAATGCTGCTTCCACATGAAAAAAAGAGACTCGCCGTGTTAAATTGTACACATGGAAGGCGAACGCTGTGACACGTTCTTTCAATTGGCCGACTGTTGCAAGCGCTGGCATCATTGCCGTCGCCGAAGTGTATGTACAGGCACACTATAATAGAGACATACTTATTTACCGTGCCAAATGAACAATTTGGTGTTTCGTCTCGTGGCGCTCTTCTGCTCGACCTGTCAGGCAGGTGTCACGTAGTGCGTTGCAGTGAAATCGCATGAGCATACAGCGAAATCTACGCGAGCGTTTTTGTAGACATATGCTCCAAGATTTCTGTCACTAGATGCCACTTGAAAGTGCGTTTAGCTAGCAAGCCAGCACTAGTGTCTGCGCTTTTAAGCATAACTTGATAATACGAAGATAATGAGACAAAGTGTAAACATATGAATGACAGATTCAATATTTCTTGACACTCGTAAATCCTCAAACCTGCCAGTTCATCATTAGTGCATGAAAAAGTGGAATTTTGTGTTGTTTAAAAGCAGACATTGGTTCATCCAAACATGGCTTTGTCTAGGCCGTTGCATTGTATGAATTATTAAATGCGTTGGCGTTGTAGCAATGAGGCGATGTAGCTGAAGAATGCACCTTCTTTGTTCTCTTTTCACTTTGCCTCGTGCTATTCTGTCTCAAGTTTTGCCATTGTCAAAGCAGCAATTTCCGACTGGCACAGCAACGCTCATCTGGCTGGCATCTGTCAATGTCGTAAGTTGTCATTGCTCCTTTCAGCATGTACTTCACATGGCTTTTGACATCTTCAGTACGACCTAAATGTGTGTCACAGCTGTGATTGCTTCAGTGCGTATAGAAGCGACGAAGTGGTGCCAAATACTTTTGCAGAATAACTGAAATGTGGACAAGTTCATTTGGATTCATGATTATGGCAAACCCAACACTGTGTAACACTACTACACAGACTGACGTTTCGGGTAGTCGAGACAAGATTGTTTTTTGTGGTTCACGACCACTACATTATTGCACACTTTGTGAAAACAAAGAGGCAGTGAGCCACAACCACAGGCCCTGTCAAACTAGCCAGTCCTAGCTCAGGATACCCCGACTAGCATTTTGTGACGATGAGCCACCACACCCCTCCAATACAAGATATGTCCATGGTGAACTTCAGTAACAGCTTTTCTCAGAATCCCAGTTGCAGGGGTGTAACCCTTCTCTTAGCCCTGTGGTGCTAGCATGTATGACATGACTTGAGGACATTTGCTGTGTGCATGTACTTATGATGCAGTACTTTGTCGTCTTGCTGGGCATTTGTTGATTCCAAAGTGACCTTCAAGGGAGAAGTGCTGGGTAAGCTCCTGTAGCTTCTTGGGTGCGATAGCTTATTGCCAAGATATCAACATGTTTTGGACTACATTATCCTTGTGAAGCTAGAATTCTTTCAGACTTCGCAACACCTTGTCCAGCTCTTTCGAGTGAAGATGCGAAGTTGGCAGCAGCATTAATCTAGCACTTGTTCTTTCTTCAGTTCTTGTAAAGAAGGTGGGGAGAGGCAGCATGCATAGCCTTCAATCTTGGTAGCCCCTTCTGGTGCCTGTTATTCTCATTCACACAAGACCTCGACAGTGTATCAGCTGCGGGAAAGCCTTTGCCTAAGATGTACATTATGCCTCGTAATGTATCAATCGTGCACATTTTATGAACTGGGAAACAGATTGTTGTCCCATTTATAGACTTTATCTCGAGCTTGCAAGAAAGCAAGCCCATCTTTCTGTATCAGGGCATACCTAGGTGTTCTGTCTCTGCAAAATATCTTCAGGCATATCTAGTAACATCTTGCCCATTGTCTTGCTTTTGGCTGAGCACTGCAACTAGACCACATCACAAACCATCAGCTGTGATTAACAGCTGGTCTCTCATTTTGAGGAGCACTATTTAAGCACTTGATATGAAGAAAGTACTTCTTTCCATTTTGAGAATTCTTGATCCTGTGTGGGTTCCAGATAAACCATGCTTTGAAAGCAGTCTGCTGGGCAATGGGTGTAGTGTTTGTCCGGTTCGGAGCGAATAAACCTAGATAGATGGTCATGCCCATTAGCAGATATAGTTCTGATTTGGAGGATGGCCATGGCATGTCTGTGGTAGCTTTGAGCTCGTTTTCGTTCATGATGTGCCTTAAGTAGGATATTATTGTGATGCCAAACATCCATTTCTCTTTGTTGATGGCAGCTCTTGCACAGTAGGTGCCCTCAAACGTACTGGAGAGTTCGTTGTGTTGCTGTTTAGTTGAGCACCAACTGATCACCTCGACCATATGACAAGCAACACATAAATTCTTGATGAATATAATATAATGAATGAATATGGTATCTGGGGCACGCCAGATACCAAATGGCATGAGCAATTAAAGCGAAAGCAATGGAACGGTGCTGTAAAGGTGGTCAAGAATTTGCCGTCATTTCTCGCGGATTTGCCAAAACCCTGAAATTGGGCATCCATTTTTCAGACACCAAGCTGCGACTCCTAGGATCTGAAGGGTATGCTCTACTGCAGGAATTGAATGTGATGCTCATAGGACTTGCTTGTTCAGTTTTACTGTAATCCACAAAAGTGTGGAGTTCTCCTGATGACTTTGTCACCACTACGATAAGCGTGCACCAAGGAGTTGTCTCTGTCATAGCTGTGGTAAAACCAATCTTAAACCTGGAGAAGTTTGGCTCTCATCTTCTATGGAAGTAACCATACAAAACAGTCCAAAAACAAGAAAGGGGCTGGCAGATGGAATGGCACACTGTGGTATAAACTTTTTTAAACAGGGTTGAAGTACCTCAGACAGGCTGGCCAACGTTTCGATAGGTGGACCTATCTTCGTCAAAGGCGGCCTCGTCATCCTCGGCGTGTTAGTTTTAAAGGGTTAGTGCGGTGACGTCACGTGCGGGTGTTGTCGCTGGCGGCTGGTTTTAAAGAGAGAGATTACAAGAGGGAACAGGCGCTGTCGTCCGACGTCTGTGAGCCTCATTCTCAAGACGAAGGGACAAGAGTGTGAGAGTGGGCACGCGGGGAAGAAAGAAAAGAAATAGAAGCAGAAAAAAGGGGAAAAAAAGGGGAAAAAGGCAGGGGGGGTGCCAAGGCCGTACCAAGACACAACAAAGGGGGGGGGGGGTGAAAGAAAAAGAAAGAGAAAAATGAAATCTTTAAGAAATACGGGGGCTTGGGAGCGTGTTGGGGATGCGAAAGGTTAGGAGGTATTCAGGGGAAGTCGTTGGCGGCATGTTTTTGAGGCATTAGAACGGCCGGTCAAGCAATAGGTCGAGTAATTTTGAAACAGTTAAGGTGGCGACGGGGAGTCTGCGGTGCAATGTGTGGGGTGACTGAAAGGCAGCGGCATGGTCTTTCAAGGGGCACTGCCCCACGCGCTTAACGTAGGTGTCGTTACGGCGGCATCCAGAAGGCGATACCCTGGGTTGAGGCGCCGAAAAAGGCATATTGACTTCGGAATGTGTTGTCGAGGGGGTTTAAAAAAAAAGAAAAAGAAAAGGACTAGAAAAGGGGGCAGGGGGAAGGGGGGGGCGAAATCGGTATAGCAAACAGGAGGGCGACGCGTGCAGAAGCGGGCGCGGGCAAGTGTACATGGAAGAAGGGGATCGTACACTTGGTATAGACGTAAAATCCTGAAAGAGTACATTAAATTGAGTAGTAGGCAGGAAATTTTTTCCCTTTTCTTCCCCTTCCCCTTTCCCTTCCCCTCTATCCCCCTCTCCCTCCTTTTCCTCCGAAATGAAAGAGTAGGTGAGGTTAAGAATTAAAGTTGGCTGGTGGCCTAATGTGTTTTGTGTATTGGTTGATGATATGAGAGTTTCAGATTTAAGTTACAGCTTTTAGAGATTCTAAGTTGCCGCGTGCCAAATTAATTCCTGTCGGGTGTAGGCAATTAAACTTGTGTATGAGGTATGATTCCGTGTACTTCCTTTCGCGAGGGGAACGGAAATTTGTTTGTAGTATATAGAGCCTTGCTTTGTCAAACATATGTCCATGTTCATTAAAGTGGCTGGCTACTGCTTTGGGTAAATTGTGTTTTGTGTCCGCGCGGTGACCATTGAGT
This sequence comes from Dermacentor albipictus, assembly GCF_038994185.2. Taxonomy (NCBI): domain Eukaryota; kingdom Metazoa; phylum Arthropoda; class Arachnida; order Ixodida; family Ixodidae; genus Dermacentor; species Dermacentor albipictus. The sequence continues at coordinate 74,220,332 of NC_091828.1, forward strand.
CTTGTATTGATTTGTTGTCCGGTCTCACCTATGTATTGTTTGCTACAAGCAGCGCATTCTAGACAGTAGACTACATTGCTTGATGTGCAGGTGAAAGCCGAAGTTACCTTGTGTGTGTGTAATTCGACGCTGTACTTTTTACTGTAGTAGTGGATTGAATGTGTTTGCATGTAGAGCACCTGGGGCGACCACAGGGATTGGTTCCCAACTTCTTCTTTTTCTGTAGTTTGGCGTGCACAAGAACATCTTTAAAATTAGTGTTGCGTCTGTAGGCTACTCTGGGAGGGTCGGGAAAAATCTTCTTAAGTTTCTGGTTGCTGGTGAGAATCGGGTAGTATTTACTTAGGATGTTATTCACGTTTGGGAGTGCGTTTGAGAATTTAGTAGTAAGAAGAGGCGTTGTTCTTCTTGTGATCTTCGGGCGGGGCTTGAGGACCTCGGCTCGATCAAGTTTGGTTGCAGCGATGTAAGCTGTTTGAAGGTCACTGTTTGGGTGGTTCCTGTTTGATAGTGTTTCTTTAAGGTGATCGAGTCTATCTATGTAGTCTTGGTTTTCAACGCAAATGCGACGTAGTCGTGTGGCTTGGCCTTTAAAGATGCCTTGTTTGCAATGTCTGGGATGGTGGCTGGTATATTCTAGGTACTGTTGTTTGTCGAAAGGTTTCCTATACAGCGTTGTCTTTAGTTCACCATTGTCAATGTATATTGTTGTGTCCAGAAAGTTTATGCGCTCAGTTGAGGATTCTGATGTGAATTTTATTGTTGGGTGAACAGAATTTAGAAAGGATACATATTTATCTAGACTGTCTTGGCCATGTCCCCAGATTATGAGTATGTCGTCTATGTATCGTAGGTATGTGTGGGGCTTGGTAGTGCAGCGCGATAGGAAATCTGTTTCTAGAATCCCCATAAATATGTTCGCGTAGGTTGGTGCAAAAGGCGTACCCATGCTTGTACCATGTATCTGTAGGTAGTAACTCTCTTCAAATTCGAAGTAGTGAAGTGTGAGAACTAATTCAAGGAGAGACAGGTAAACTTCAGTAGAGTGTTGTGCACTGTGTTTAGACAGCGTTTGTTTTATCGAAGATAAACCATCAGGGATTGGAATGTTGGTGTACAGCGCCGTGACGTCTAGTGTTGCGAGAATTGCGTTGTGGGGTAGTGTGCCTTTAGTATTAATGTCTTCTATAATTCTCAGCAGGTGGGGCGTATCTTGTACAAATGACGGAAGTGTTTTCGGCAAGTTACCAAGGTAGTGGTTAAGGAATGTGGAGATGTTCTCTGTCGGGGTGTTGTTGTTTGATACTATCGGACGGCCTGGGATAATAGCAGTGTATAGTTCAGCGGATGGAATTTTATGAATTTTCGGAAGGAGGTAAAAACGTCCGGCAGTTTTGTTGCTTGGTTTAAGAAATTTGTATTCTGATGGTGTTATCAATTCATCAGCCAAAAGTGATTTCAGCCTGTTGGTAATTGTCACTGTATAGGACAATGTCGGATCGTTATCTAGTTTGCGGTAATGTTCTGGGTTGTTTAGTTGTCTGTAAGCCTCGTGCTTGTATTTTTCTATTGGCCAAATAACTATACTTCCACCCTTATCTGCTTCCTTAATAACAATGTCATTCCGGCAGCTCAGATTTGAAATGATATGACTCTCCGACGCAGTTATGTTTTTAGGTCGCTTAGATGTCTTGGATTGGCTTATAATTTCTTTAGTGATAGTTTTAAGGTATATGTCAAGTTCTATGGCTTGTTCTGGTTCGGGAGTCCAAGTGGATTGGGCTCTAAGTGGTGTCGTCCCGGTGTCTGGTGTGTCTGCAAAAGAGTGTCGGATACGCATTCGTCGGGAGAATTCTGAGAGGTCCTTGTGAAGCTCGAATTCATTTATTGTGTTGTTCGTGGGGCAAAAGTTTAAGCCCTTGCTGAGTACGGCTATTTCTTTTTGACTTAATGTTTTAGAAATGTCTATAACATTGGAGCGGTTTAGTTCTGTGGAAATTTCCTTACTGTCTGGTCCTTCTAAGCTCGAGGTCCCTCTTGTCTGGGTGTGGTGGCTGTCTGGGTGTGGTGGCTGGAAGGTTGTTTTTTGATTAAAATTTGCTTTTTTCCTTTGTTTTTGAACCAATTTTCTAGATTGTTTTTCGCCGTAATGTTCTAAATCTCTCTTCTCATCTGGTGTCAGGGTTATGTTCCTAAGTCTGTGGTTAAAAGTTTCGATTTGCTCTTCGCAGTGTTCTTTGAGGATATTCAAAAGTGAAAGTGAGGCATTATGTAATGTTGTTTGCCAGTTTGCGCGATGGTGTGGTGGGAGTGTTCCTAGAGCTGGTACAGCCTTGAGTGTTAGCCCTTTAGGAATTATATTTTTCTCGGTGCAGCTTGTGTAGGTTTTCAGATGGGAGGTGTAGCTCACATGTTTTTTGGTAAGTTTTCTAGCCTGTAGGAATTCGGTGCTTCGTGGCATTGAGGAATTATTGATTTGCGATGTCTGTCATTTACTTGTCTTCTTGCGGGCAGATTTGCGTGGGGTGTTTTTCCGTTCGGCCGGTTTATTATCGTATGCCTGGCTTAATTCGATCTCGGTCTCTGTTTGAGTTTGTGTGTGTGCAGGCAGGCGTGTGGGGGTCTGTGTGTAGACTTCGGTGGTGGGTTTTCTGTTGTCTGTTGCCATTGTGTCTGTTTGCATGGTGGTTGATGTCATTTTTGGTGGTGTGTGTGCCTTCTGGTTCTTTTCACATTCCACTGTCTGTGTTCCAACTGTTCTTGTGTTGACTGTTTCACTTGTGCAGTGGCTTGCTTCACATTCCACTGTCTGTATTCCCTGTGTCCTCGAAGTGACTGTCACAGTTGTGTTGTTCGCGGTTGCACGTTCCGCAGAGTTGGTGGAGGTGGTATTTGAGGTGGAATTTAAAAGAGTTTTTCTGTACTTGTCCTTAATAAAGGACTTGATGTATTGGGAAACTAGCTCTATTCCACTGCGGTTCAAGTGGAAGCCATCCCAAGCTAGGTGTTCGTGTGGTGCTTCGTGTATTTCCGCGTGGTGCATGGTGTCAACATTGTTATGGACGTTTTCTAAGTTGAAAATTAGTGAGTTTAGCTTGTTAATCTCCTCATTGTGTTTCATGAGTGCATTAGTTTGGTAGAATAGTGGGCGGTGTTTGTTTTGTAGGCGGGGAGCGACAGTCGTTATGGTTATGTGTGCGTTTGGGCGAGCGGCTTGAATGGTTCTTATTACGTCGCTCATGGACTCTATCGTCTCCGCGGCGCTTTGTGTTCTTAGGTTGTTTGTGCCTACATTGATAATAAAGTGTGTGGTGTCAATTGGCGCATCACATACTAGCGGTAGAATATCTGATGTTTGTGCCCCACTAAGGTGTTTTATGTATGGCGCGTGTGGGCCTGGTAGAAAATGTTCCTTCAGGTATCTGTACTGGCTATCTCCAAGGATTGCTACATGGGCAAAGGATAACAAGGGGCACTTACCCTGTTCCGTCATCGTCAGCTGTCATGGAAGTCCAAAAACAAGAAAGGGGCTGGCAGATGGAATGGCACACTGTGGTATAAACTTTTTTAAACAGGGTTGAAGTACCTCAGACAGGCTGGCCAACGTTTCGATAGGTGGACCTATCTTCGTCAAAGGCGGCCTCGTCATCCTCGGCGTGTTAGTTTTAAAGGGTTAGTGCGGTGACGTCACGTGCGGGTGTTGTCGCTGGCGGCTGGTTTTAAAGAGAGAGATTACAAGAGGGAACAGGCGCTGTCGTCCGACGTCTGTGAGCCTCATTCTCAAGACGAAGGGACAAGAGTGTGAGAGTGGGCACGCGGGGAGGAAAGAAAAGAAATAGAAGCAGAAAAAAAAGGGAAAAAAGGGGAAAAAAAGGCAGGGGGGGTGCCAGGGCCGTACCAAGACACAACAAAGGGGGGGGGGGTGAAAGAAAAAGAAAGAGAAAAATGAAATCTTTAAGAAATACGGGGGCTTGGGAGCGTGTTGGGGATGCGAAAGGTTAGGAGGTATTCAGGGGAAGTCGTTGGCGGCATGTTTTTGAGGCATTAGAACGGCCGGTCAAGCAATAGGTCGAGTAATTTTGAAATAGTTAAGGTGGCGACGGGGAGTCTGCGGTGCAATGCTACACCCGACAGGAATTAATTTGGCACGCGGCAACTTAGAATCTCTAAAAGCTGTAACTTAAATCTGAAACTCTCATATCATCAACCAATACACAAAACACATTAGGCCACCAGCCAACTTTAATTCTTAACCTCACCTACTCTTTCATTTCGGAGGAAAAGGAGGGAGAGGGGGATAGAGGGGAAGGGAAAGGGGAAGGGGAAGAAAAGGGAAAAAATTTCCTGCCTACTACTCAATTTAATGTACTCTTTCAGGATTTTGCGTCTATACCAAGTGTACGATCCCCTTCTTCCATGTACACTTGCCCGCGCCCGCTTCTGCACGCGTCGCCCTCCTGTTTGCTATACCGATTTCGCCCCCCCCTTCCCCCTGCCCCCTTTTCTAGTCCTTTTCTTTTTCTTTTTTTTAAACCCCCTCGACAACACATTCCGAAGTCAATATGCCTTTTTCGGCGCCTCAACCCAGGGTATCGCCTTCTGGATGCCGCCGTAACGACACCTACGTTAAGCGCGTGGGGCAGTGCCCCTTGAAAGACCATGCCGCTGCCTTTCAGTCACCCCACACATTGCACCGCAGACTCCCCGTCGCCACCTTAACTATTTCAAAATTACTCGACCTATTGCTTGACCGGCCGTTCTAATGCCTCAAAAACATGCCGCCAACGACTTCCCCTGAATACCTCCTAACCTTTCGCATACCCAACACGCTCCCAAGCCCCCGTATTTCTTAAAGATTTCATTTTTCTCTTTCTTTTTCTTTCAGCCCACCCCTTTGTTGTGTCTTGGTACGGCCCTGGCACCCCCCCTGCCTTTTTTCCCCTTTTTCCCCTTTTTTCTGCTTCTATTTCTTTTCTTTCCTCCCCGCGTGCCCACTCTCACACTCTTGTCCCTTCGTCTTGAGAATGAGGCTCACAGACGTCGGACGACAGCGCCTGTTCCCTCTTGTAATCTCTCTCTTTAAAACCAGCCGCCAGCGACAACACCCGCACGTGACGTCACCGCACTAACCCTTTAAAACTAACACGCCGAGGATGACGAGGCCGCCTTTGACGAAGATAGGTCCACCTATCGAAACGTTGGCCAGCCTGTCTGAGGTACTTCAACCCTGTTTAAAAAAGTTTATACATACAAAACAGTGAAATGTTAGTGCAAAGGACACAGGCTCCAGTTTCAACATTGTCATAAAAGCTGTGCAAAGTATTTGAGGATGCGGCTTTGAATCTCCACAACCATTAACGTTCTTAATCTGTCTAAGCGCTCGACTTCACTTTCACAATCACCTCTGTGACCTATTTAGCAAATTTATTTGGAAATAGCAGCATTCTGCCTGATGCATGAGGTGGAACTTTATGTTGTGCTGGTTGCCTTACACACTGACCACAATAACTTGGAGATGACCACCTTCTCTAAATGTCACGAACCACATTGTTTTCAAGGTGAGACAAGAATTTGTGTCTAATTATCACCTGTGACAAAGAGAAATAAGTGATGCCCGTGGCAAGATGTTATTCAGGTGGTTGAGTTCCTCCAGGAGGTAGGGGGTGATACGAGTGAGAACCCTCAAAAGCCGATTATGGCCTTAGCCAAGCAGCCTCAGGTGACATAATAAAGCATTTTGGGCACGATGTCATTAGGCACCACCCTATGTAATTCATTTGCTTCCACAACACCTGCATGGTTCACGAGTGTCCGGTGGCAAATTTCTGAAGCCATGTCAACCTCGATGTCGCATCCCTAGTTCCGAATACTTAAATGTGCATGCCACAGTGTATGGCGGGTGTTACTGGGAAGGAGACTAACGAACAGCTACACATAGAGAAAAACTCTCTAAAGGCTGTTATTGCAGAAGCACTGCCCAACATCAACACACGCTATATGATAAAAGAATGTTGCTGCTATCAGAAATGAATCCAGTCAGTAATTGAACTTGAAGATGGTTTTACTGAATAGTTTTATAAAAAATGGTAAAAGAAAGCCAACAAATTTGGAACTCATATTTCGAATTTTGTCTGAAATACTGTTGATATTCCAGAACTCATTATGTCTTAAAATATCTCATGCAGCCGGTACTCCTGTTCTACTTCTCCATGACCTTCAGGTATGCTAGAGAAGTCTTTCTCGTCATTGGGCTCCAAAATGTAGTTGAGCAAAAGGAGTAGACCAATGTGGCTGACAGGATGGCTCTTCTTTAAGTGCTGTGCATAGAAGAAAAAAGCATGCAAACATCTTCAACACTGTAATGGGCAGTAACTGTTAGGGATGAAACATGAAAATCCCTAAGGAAGACATTTAGGTTTGGTGGAAATGTAGAAAATACACAGAATAAAGGCAGTGAAGGAAAATGAAAAATGTTTTGTGTAAGCTTTTTCAGCAATGCGCTTGTTGCCTGTAGGAAACACCAGGCACAACTCGGAAAGCGACCTTAACCCCAAGTTGACGTGAATTCTGCATGCAATTTGTGCATATAGGCCCTGTCGGGTGTACAACTAAGATTTATATGGCATGTTTTAGCCATTACTCATCTGGTGCTTTAACAGCGAAGGTTCTTCATATGCCTTTCTTGTAAAAAAATTTTTTTCGAATTGCCCAAGTGCATCTATTTTAATTTTTTGTTGTACATGGCACATGTGCTGATAGCCTGGAACTGATTCGCATTATTAACACCCATAGCGTTCAGAGGCCCGTGTCGCTGAAAATCCAGCAGTGGTGTTGGCGACCTTTTCTATATGAGAAAATTAATCCCGATCCATGCAGGCCCTCCACGTGGCGCATAGGTGTTACTGAAATAATTGAAATTCTCAAAGTATAATGTGTCAAAAAATTGGTAAAGTATGACTTGCACACAACCTCGAGACGTGATAGCGTTGGATTGTAATTTGAATATACGAGGAAACATAATTCTGTTGCGCGGAAACTCAAACCCCTTTTCCAGCTGCCATTTCACGTCCGTCTTAGGAGTGGCACACCCCAGAAAGCTCACCTTCATGCATAGCGTTCGCCACCAGCATTTCCAGGGAAGCATTACAGACGCATAAGCTGCAACTACCGGGAAGCGTGAGAAGCAGCCAGGGATCTTTTAATGCTATCGCGTTCCACTCTTAAAGGCGCAGCTTGGGTGTCCTCCAATCTTTTTTTTTATTGTTTTGGGGACTGCCTTCTTGAAGGTGTTGCTTCGTTTCCTTTCTGCCATAGAGTGAATACAATATCTGCTTTGAACAACAGCAAAGCCACATTTTGATTGCACTTGATGCTGGCTGTACTAGCATGACATCTCTCCTGAACACTGTCCAACAGTTCACTATGATGTTATCGCTGAAATAGAAGAATACACAGGACACCCTTGTGTACCACTTCATCTACCTCGAAGTCATATGCCATAGCTCTATGACCATATCCTTAATGTCCACTACTTTCCTGGATTCGTTTCAGATAACTGGAATGCACAGACTAAAAAAGCTCGGAAGCATTTGCACTCTTTGGAGAATTGTGTATGAGCATTTTCAGGCTGTTCTGGTGACACTGTAAAACATACTGGCTCTCCCGTAATCGAGTAAATGTGAACATGAAATGACTGCCGGCAAAGCAGATTGGTTGTAGATGATACTAGCCACAATCTTAAAACGGGTGTAGCACACATTCACAACGGCACACCACACCGCATCACGCATACTGTACACTGGTGCATACATGCGCAAGTTTCCTGTCAAAGGCAGAACCCCATTGCAAGTCTTGTCTAGGGACCTCACGGGCTGCTGGCATTGAAAAGAGCACAAGCGCACAAGCACCTGTGTCTCAGGGCCAAAAGATGACAATAGAGTGTATAGTGCTTTGTATGTGCCTCTAAATGTCGCTATAAGTGACAATTAAAACTTGAGCGTACTAGAAGTTACAGCTTGAGTGATATTGTGAGTGAACATTTAGAACTCAGAAGCAATATTTTTTGTAACATGTTCGGGAAGTAACTAGCGTATGTAATGCGATCTTGGACTGTTTGCCCGGATGATCTGGTTCGAGTGCCAGGATAATGGCTCTGGCTTTTGGTTCATTGAAGGTGGCCGACAACAGGAGCTAAAAGCATTTCATACTTAAAAGGTCTTCAGTAGTGGCAGTGTTCGGATAGTCAAGGACTTCATTTCATGGCCCTCATTCTGACACCTTCGAACACTGTTTCTGCCTTTGTAACGCTTCCTAGAATTTATCCTTCAAATTCTTATGTGAAAGAACCACGCATCCATTCTGGCATATTTCTCAAACTGTACGAGCAGAATTGCTGCTGATTTCATAAATACAACCTGTAAATCAGTATAGCAGAACTGTTAGTTGAAGTATGTAATCCAGATTAAGCAGCCAATCTCAAGACAATGTTCCCGCTGGTACTGATGCGTGGCATTCCTGGCTTTGGTGAAATCTTTATTCTACATTATAAAGCATGACACGTTCACACCTGCTCTTCTTTCCTTTTGGGGGATTTGCTGTTTCAAGGAACTTTGCTCTTTGAGCAGCAGCAGCCTGATTGACATAACTTCTGACCCAAGTATTTAACATTTTTGCACAGTTTGGTCAAGGAGTAGCCAGATTTTGAGAAGTACATCTTAAGCAGAGTCTATAGGTGGTAGTTTTTGGTGGGGAGAGACAAGCAGCTTCATAGCTTCCCTTCTATCTGTTGTCATTGTGTCAGCAAACTGAACTGAAAACTCTTGAAACAGTATATTTCTTAATGAGGAATCTTTGCAAGGCACATTGTGAAGCACATGCCGATGAATTGCTTCAACCTTTTACATTAAACAAATTATGCCATGTGCTGACGAGAGGCAAAGAAAGCTGTTCGCTTGTCTGCTGTGCTGTCATGTGATTGAGATATTGTTACCCAGTACCCTTCATCAAAGATGTTATGGGAAACAGTGCAAGGAACTAGCATAGGTACACAATTGCAGGTATTTGGCGGAGTTGTGCGGGAGACAAGATGGCAGACCGATTTTCCTCCAATGCATGTGAGCTTGTCATCTTCACGGTGTAATGTAATCTTTTCAGGTAGCGGTTAAAGAATGTGTGGCAACATGAAATGGCCTTTGACGACACAGGCGAGTAGTGGATGCCATGGTTCAGTTCTAATTGAAGTTACATCAGCACTGAGCATGCATGCCATGCTCAAGTTGGGTCCATACTTTGGATTACCGTGTACAGTGTCACTCTCTTCTGCATTGCAGAAAATGGGTGCCAATGTTTCTTTACTCTTGCCATTTCAATTTAGTATTTTTCTCATGTTTTCATGCTCTGCAAAATACAGCCAGAGGTTGCATGGTTTTGCAATGAAGACTACTTTCTGTTTATTCAAGATAAAATTTTAGCTATAATAAACGGAATTCCCAAAAAAGAAATTTGATGTTTGGCCTGCCTTCTTTTGGGTGATCAGACATGGGAGTCATTGAGGCATAATGGCTCATACGTGCTCCCTTTATGCTTGACAGGCGTGTGCACAATGCTTCTTGCATGTTGAAAAAAAAAATGGAAACCACCGATAATTATTCTTGGTTTGCTCCCTTAGCCACAAGTGCTCTCTGAAAGTATAGCTGCTTTTTGTTACTCTTTCTGACGGTGTGTTTTAGTTACATAAAAATTGTGATGAACGTGCATGTTCAGTGTGGTTGCAGAAATGAGAAACTTTACTGGAAGATCCTTTGCAAGAGATGCAAGTGCTTGCTCATTTCGTGAAAGAAGAAAGGCTTTGTTTTCCTTGTATACAGTAAGCTAAGGGTCAGGCGGACTTGATCACAAAAGCAAAGAGTGAGAAATGGGTTGACAGAGAAATGGAAAGCCCGCTGACTACATCTTAACTGTCTAACGCATAGACGACACCTGTACATTAGCCAACAGCGTGGGAAAGGAGAAGGGATGGAAAGATGAAAGAGATGGCCATAAAGGCACATGTGGTGACAAGGAGAGTGAAGCAAAAAGTGGTGGCATTCAGAAAATGCTAGATATTCTTGATGAGAAAAATGAAACGTTGGACGACTAATTAATAGCAACCTTTATCGTCTTACCGCCGTATTCAGTAATGCATCTTGGAAGCCCATGCTTGACTTGATATAAATGACGTCTGGTGTGAACGTGCCCAAGATGTTCATTGCGTTTCTTTTGGTGTGTTCACGACAGGCATCATTTAAATCGAGTCAAGCACGGGCTTCAAGTTAAGATGCATTTCTGAATATGGGGGTTAGTGTTATGGCATGGTAAAACTCTCTGGAATGAAGACTTCATGAACTAGAGAATGGATGTGCCCGTGAGAACCTACTTTTACGTATTATCACAGACATCTGAATCACAAGAGCAGTCTGAAGCATGTGGTAGGTTTGTGAAGACTTTCCAAGAAACCCGCATGGATGTTCTTTGTAACAGTTTGCTACAATCGGGTGTATGATTCATTTTACATTTTATGGTCACCGTGCAGGTTTCTGCACAATGCTTTCATCATTACTGTTCAGATGAAGAAGTGGTCCTTGTTTAACAGAATGGAGTCGTGAGAAAAGAAGGAAAAAGGGAATTTTTAGGCACTGGAAAGCCTATACAGGCACGAACGTCAAAAGTGGCACTTGCAGGCAGGATAAATGCAAGATTATCTTGTTTACATGTCCATAGTTTGTGCTTACAAAGAAGGCAGAAGAAGGATGCCAGGAAAAAAATATTTCGTCTGAGGTTCCTCTGGTTATGAAGCCGTTTACAAACATGATAGCTAAATACAAAAGGTACGGTCCTAATGAATGAACACTTTCTCCCAGCTGCAATTCATAATTTAAGATTTCGAGGGACTTGCACCTCAAAAAAAAAGTCCGTAATCAATAAACAGTGCAGGAAGCCAGTATAACAGTTTTCATTGACAGCGAGTTGTGGTCCTAGGATATGATCCAGTTTGCATCTTCAATAAAATGGCTATTGATTGGCTACTATTGATCTGTACAATAAGCACAGCACACATACGGAACAGCATGCAGTCCCGTTTATGCCTTGGGCATCAATTATACCGTGTTAAAAGTGTGGAAATACAACAGATTCATAAAACCAGCTCTCTTTATCACCTTATCTTAGGGAGGGACTTGTCGATGTTACACTGCAGAGCATGAATATTTTCTTAGGAGAAGGCTTCCAGTTATTTATGAATTATATGGTAGAGGTTCATTACCTCTTGAAAACAGTTCTGCATAACACTCGTGCTTCTTCACACATCTATATGATTCTGGCATGGGATAAGTTGGGTGCTGCAGATAAATGGCTCCTTAAGAGCCTAAAGGTACAGCATCAATAGGTAGCTAAATTTTCATTCTTTCTATCTTGATGTTTTGTCCAGTTCTCTGAAACACACTCACAGAACTACAATGGTTCAATCTGAGTACCAATAATGTGTTATTTGGGGGCTTCAATGATTTGCTGAAGTTGATGGAAAGTGAAGGACTGTATAGAAAAAAAATGTCTGTAAGGTCAACTGTCACCTTCTGAGCATAGAGTTTCAGGTACTGCACTAAATATAATCTAAAACACATGAAAAGTTTTCATAGAATAAAGTACAGCTACACTGGATCTCGCTGGCATCATTATCATATGTCGCTGGTGAGGAACTTCAACACAATGTGGGAACTACCATGGCTCGTACAATGCTCCAAAGGATACATTGTCATAGCGCAACTATGCTCAATGGCATTTGAACTGTTTCTTACAACTTCTAGCCATGCACTTATTCATTTATGACTTGGATGGTTGTGAAGCCTAAGTGCTTTTCTACCTAGCAATACTGCAAGCTTGTCTGCTGACACTAGCTGCACAAAAGAGCAACAGTAGCTTGTGCTCCAGCAGAACTTGAGGGCAGATTATAAGTTCTTGCCACACTGCAGATGAGAAATATGAACATACTCCCAAGCTGCAATATCTTAGCTGGTCAACAGCTGCAATACAGGTTCTGCACTCCCTTAATTGCACTGCTTACAGCTGTCAAACTATACCTCCTGTGTTATGCAAATTTTGGGGCTTGCAAGAAGTTCCACTAGACAAGGTATCAACCACACAGGCATTTAAAACGTTGAGTTAAGAGTGTTTAAGACTGACTAAACACAATTTGCCACTTGGCTTGCATCTTGATTCCTCTCCCCTCTAGTGTCATTGACTGAAGAGCCACAACAGGAACGGAGTAGCAATGTTTTGTTGTCTTGCCTGTCTTGTAGTCTTGTCAAAGAACAAAAGGCCAAGTTTATTGGGCAAGCTTGAGCAAGCTTGATCAACCAGCTCTCCAGTAGTCTGGGCTCCACGTCAAAGGGTATCGTCGTATCGTGTCATGACTAGAAAAGTGGATGAAGACTACTAGAGGCTGCAGTTTCAGTAGAAGGTAGGGGATAACCCCTTATTAAGGGTAAGCCTTTCCTTTTGACAATGATCGGCCAAATTTAATCACAATTTCCCACTTCTCCGCCGGTGCAGATATGCCATCGTCCTTTCAAGATTGATATTACAAAAACGTACGTAGGTACGTACAGTCCTATACACCGCGGCTGGTCGCGTCGCAATCCCGTGTTTCTCTAGTTTTAACGCCCGTTCAATACGTATGTAGAAGCCAACAATCGGTTTGCTCTGGCGCAGTTAGAAGACGATCGTCGTCGTGCTCTTTGCGCACCACAAACGCGTCACACACACGCACACACACAACTAGATTGTGCAACACGCGCTGTTCCACCTTGCATCGCTTCGTTCGTGGTCGTGCTGTTTGCGCGAACAAACGCGTCACACACGCAACTCGATTGCTCTTTCCCCGCACCAAACGCCAAAACTCGATTGCTCTTTCCACGCACCAAACGCCAAAACGCGATGTTCCACCTTCGTTCGTGGTCGTGCTATTTATGCATGCACATTCGTCACACACGCAACTTCAATTGCTCTTTGCACACACCAAGCGCATCACACACACACAGCTTCGATTGCCGTAACACGCGGTGCTCCACCTTGTATCGCTTCGTGCGTGGTCGTGCTGCTTGCGTGCACGACCCATCCTGTGGCTCCGGCGAGTTGGCATCTCTATGGGCCCCGGGCGCGCGCGCATGGGGACTAGGGAGTTTCAGGAGCTAGGTGCGTTTTTCACACGACAACTAGGGACCTAGCCTCCCCTAGGGCGAAAAGTTACCTAGATATATAGTTCCCGTTGGCGCCGCGGGGGCGGCGCTGCAGTCGACCCGCTGCACTGGAGAGCGAATGTAAATGCGCCGCCGGGCCGGCGCCGGTCAGACCTCCTCGCTTCACAGTTGGGGAGCTCCTCTGCCCGGCTGCCGCGCTTTGACAAGCGTGGGCACCAACATGTACACACACACAGACACATACACACACACACACACACACACACACACACACACACACACACACACACACGAAGACACGTGGCATTGAAACATGCCTGGACGCGCTTGGCAGGAAGCGTTGCGGCAGCGCTGAACGGGCCAAAATGTCCGCCGCTTTGAACGAAGCTCGGCGTCCGTTGCATCCGCGCCGGCTATACCGTGCGTCGTAGGCGAAACGTAACAGGGCACATTGGCTTGAATAAGTGCCAAATATAAACCATGAAGCGATTTATCACAGTTGGCATTGAAAAGGCAATGGTAGAGGGAGTGTTATGCAGCCTGTTAGTACGCGCAGTTTTTTGAGAAACAACCGAGATCGCCCAGAGTGGTTTTGCATGTACTGTACATGTCTTGAGCATGCCTGGTCTAGAACATGTTCTATGCGCGTGTTGGCTCTGTGTACGAGTGTGCGGGCGTGTGCCTCCGTATTTGCCTTTGCATGTGCGCGAGTGCGTGTATGCGTGTGTCAGCGTTCGCGACGTGTGTGAGCGTTCGCGGTGTGTGTGGGTGCCTTCGTGTGTGTGCGCGTGTGCGCGCCCTTGCGGTGCATGCATGGGCGCGTGTGAACGTGTACGCGTGGCAACGTGTTTTTCGAGTTTCAGCATGCACGATTGCGAACAAATGTGTGAGTGTGCGCGCATGGGTGTCTGTGCGTGCGTATAATGTGTGTGTATGTGTGTGTGCGTATGACGGATGGAGAGAGTACGTGTGTCGGGGGAGAGTGCGTTTATGTGCGAGGGAGACCGAGCGTGTGTGTGTGTGTGTGTGTGCGAGGGAAAGAGAGACAATGTGCGTGTGCGTGCGCGCATGCCAGGGGAGAGTGTGTGCGCGTGCTAGCACCTCTGTATTTGCATATGCTTGCAGACGAGTGTGTGTATGTGTGTGTGAGCGTTCGCGGCGTATGTGCACGCCTGCATCTGTGTTTTAGTGCATGTGTGTATGTGGTTGCTTGCTTGCGGCGCATGGATGGCGGCGTGTGAATGTGCACGTGTGGTACCGTGCGTGTTCGTGTTTCAGCATGAATGCCTGCGGACATAAGTGTGCGTGCATGCGTGCGCATGGATATTTGTGCGTGCGATGTGCGCGATGAAGAGAGCGTGTGAATATGAGGAAGAGTGTGTGCTCGTGCGAGGAAGAGAGTGCGTGTTTGTGAGTGCGAGGGTGTTTGTATGTTTACGGGTGTGAACGAACATTTTCTACTTACCCCTACTCTTGGAAACAAACGCGATGTGGAGACAATTAAAACCCGTGTTTAAATCCACGACACAAGAACGAATGACACTGCATTTGTAGCATTATCTCTTTCTGAAAGCGAAACGGACAAAAAAAAAGCGCCTGCGACGTCAGTATTGCCGCCCTTGGCTGGCACGGCCCGTAAGAGGCTGCCAAGCCTCTTACGTTATCTTGCTTCCGTCGGTTATCTTGCGTCCGTAGTTATCTTGCTTCCGTCGCTGGCAGCGCAATGTGTTGAAGGCGTTGATGCGCAAAATATGCCCTATCATTCAATCGTGTATCGTTTCTGTGACCAAGCAAGCTTTCAGCAGCGCACGTTCACTGCTATATTGACATTTCAACTTTACACGTCTTGCCTTCGGAAAAATGTGAATAAAAATCAACAGTCGTGTGGCCGCAACAAACATGCTCACGGAGCCGTGCCATTCATGACAATATCTCAAAAGGCTGGAAGCAACCGCGCTACTGTATTTGATACAATTTACTAAAAATATTTTCATTGATTTCCGCAGATCTCGGCGGCCCTCGAAAGGCAACGACCAAGCGAAACCGGAGGGAGGCTGCCAACCCAAAAGAGGGGCAGGCGCGGTCGACCAAAGGGAATAGTGCGACCGCGGCCTAAATAGAGGCGCCACACGCCGCGAAGACGTCATGGCCGCGTCACGGTAACGCCTCCCTAGCAGGCGAAGGCTAACCGTTCTGCAGGTATTCACAACAAAGTTTCTTCAGTAACTCACATTAATTTCCGTCAGGCAGCTGTTTTTATTCTTAATGACGCCAGGAAACCGAGCCTGATGCTACCAACGCTCATACATGTAATCCGGAGCACACACAATGTTCTCGCACACCTTGTGTGACATACCGTAGCGCTGAAGTGCTTCTTGTATAGCGTAGGAGAGTCCGTCGTAAAAGCAGAAATGTACTGTTGGGCGCATGTGCTTAAGTTGATGAACTTGAATTGCACCAAGAAAACCCGTCGAAGCATTCGCACCTGCTTTATCAGAAGCGTACTGCACCATGAATATCCAGGCACTTATTTTTTATTGGTGCTAAACTTTAATAGAGCAATGTAAATCTTGCTGACATTATTGTTATCATTACAGTTGAAATTGGTATCCTCTAGATATGGAGTAAGTTGAACAGTTGTTTGCGTATTAAACAAAGGTATGATAATTAAATTGTGAATAATTGATCTTAGCCGGCTAACGGACATGAGTAGCTTGGAGCCAGTCCTCGAGATTACCTAGCTGAGCAAATAATTAATAAACATGCTTCTGTTTTACAAATATTTTACAGATAAACTCTGAAAGCATAACTGACGCTGAAAAATAACGTATTTAAGGGCGACCTGGCCAAGCCCAGTATTTTGTGATAATGTGATCAATGGCATCGCTCCGTGAGTATGTACGTTCCTTGCGGCCACTCCGCTTTTGATGCACAGGCACCGACAAAAGTGGTATACTCCACGCAGCGGGCGCCGGAGCAACGGCAAATTGCATCGCAACGCCATCTACAGGCAGCATCGGGGATGGAAACAGCCAATGGGTGCACTTTGTTATCTGCAGGCATGTCGCTTGACTCGTGTCAATGTAGATGGCATCGCGAAGCAGTGTACCGCTGCTCCGGCTCCCGCTGCGTGGAGTATACCACTTTTGTCGGCGCCTGTACATTTGTTTTTTTTTAGAAATCAAGCAGTTTAAATTTTTAATATCTATACAACAGCGAAAGTGTGCCGCCGAAAGCTGGCTTATTTGGTCGAAGAAGGGATGCACGACGCAATTATGGTGCAGATTTAGCGCATCATCGCCGTCAAGAGGCAAGGAAGATAACCAACGCGAACCGCTAGCAGCTCCTGGCGGGACCATGCCGATGGTGATGGTGCCATCGAGACAAAATACAGGGCGGAAATACTGACTGCACAGGCGCTTTCACAGCGAAGCTGTGTACCTATGCCCCGAAATGCATTTGTCGTGTCAGGGAGCAAGAATGTTGTCCGAACCTGGAGGTTGCGGAATATCGGGCTGTCATGCGACGGAGGTGACACAAGCTTCAAGTGCTCCGCCAATAATAATAATAATAATAATAATAATAATAATAATAATAATAATAATAATAATAATAATAATAATAATAATAATAATAATAATAATAATAATAATAATAATGCATTGTTTCCCGTCGATGGGTATGCTGGAATCATTTGGAACCGCACATGGCCTTACGCGCAGGAGGCAATGCCGTATATGCAGAGGAGGAAATGTATGTACAAGCATACAACATGACTCTTAAGAGGAGAGGGGCACCGATTGTGGGGTTGTCTGTGCCGTACAAACGAAAGACGTAATTATGATATCCACTCTTTATATATGTATATTCGGGCACACCCAAGTGTGGTACTGAGACGTTCATGACCACGCACTTTGCGTTGGTTAGCCGCGATGACGCTACCCTTGTGATCATCATTGGAGACTTCAATGTTGGCATTACAAAACCAGAAAAGAAATGGTTCACTGAGTTTGTGCAAGAAGAATTTGGTGTGATGAGCTAGACCAATCGAAGTAACTCAATTCAGTAACAATGGTCGTCCGTAGATTCAACTTTGGCCAAGATTCGGTCTAAGGTTGTAAGCGGACCAAACCGTATATATCACAGTAATCATAAGGCTATCGTCACTACCATTACCAAATGACGAAAATAAATACAAGACCCCTTGTCTAATGCTGTGTGATGTGCTACAGCTTAGCTGGTCATCCATCTTCACAGAGTGGAATTACTCATAATATTTTTTTTCTTTTTGAGACCGTTTCGCTTTCAGAAAGTGACAATGGTATAAAGGCAGTTCCATTCGTTCTTGTCTATAAATGGATATAAATGAGATTCAAGTAAACTCTATATCTGCACCGTGCTTGCTTAGTGTCTGTGGCGTTGGGCCTAGCTAAGTACGAGGCCGCGGGATTAAATCCCGGCCACGGCAGCCGCATTTCGGTGGGGACGGAATGCAAAAACACCCGCGTACTTCGATTTAGGCGCGAGGTAAAGAGCCCCAGGTGGTCGAAATTATTCCGGAGTCTCCCACTACGGTGTGCCTCAAAATCAGATTGTGATTTTGACACGTAAAAACCCCATTTTAATGTCTATATTTAATTTGCATACGAAAGTAGGTGCAAGTAAGGAAATCCTAGCTTCTCGCACACACCTATACACACAGATATTCACCTCTCTCTCTCTCTCTCAAGCATACAGCTGCACAGATAACAGGCATGTTTGCCTCCATGCAGATTTACACGAGCCCACGCATGCACACACGAAGAAAAATGTGCGCGCGCACGCACGCACGCACACGGAAATGCACTCATACACAAATCCGCGTATGCTCGCTGACGCATAGACGCACTCGTGCGCACGCAGACTGAAATACGGAGACACAAGCACGGGTGAACACACAAACTCAAAGTACACGCGCATGCACACTCAAGACGTGCGCACGCATATACACTTCCTCTCCCTCCCTGCTGCCTCACCAGCCCTCTGCTCTGAATCGCGGTCACGCGCGGGACCGAATGGTCACGTTAAGAGAAATTCTCCTGCACTACCGCAGAGAGCGGTTACGCTACCCCCCAGCACACAAAACACTGAATAAGTCTCAATCTACCACTTGGCGACTCCTTCAGACACGAACTTTTCCGAACCCCGTGCTTTACAGCCGCATGTACCCCGATGCATACTCCCCACTGTGCAAAGCGTGCGAAGCCCACGCTGACCTCGATCATATTATCTGGCAATGCCCCAAAGCCTCACCCACCAACACCTCCCGCACTAACACACGCACAACTATGGCCGAGCAGTGAGAGACATTGCTGCTCAGCTTGGACCCAGAGGAGCAGCTCTGAACCGTCCGGATGGCCGAAGACGCCGCCAGAAAGCAAGGACTGGCCGCCGTCTGAGGAAGGGGGGGACTAGGGGTTAGTCTCCCGACCCCCGCCACCCCTGAACCCCATCAAGGACATAACAAAGTTTTATCTCTCTCTTAAGAAGCTACTGCGTGCAGAGTGAATTACACTTGCTCTACAATTACAGTTCCAACGCCAGCTCTAATTAATCACCTTACGGTTTAAATGTGGTGCTTATTGAAGTCAACAGGGCTATTTTTTATCTACACTGGCTACGCGGGTGTAGTTAGTGTAGGAAGTCGCCATTTTTTACTTGCCGTAGAATAGTTTAGCTGCGCCTACCTAACGAAGTCAATCTTATAGTGTAGCATGAAAACTACACTTTCTACACTGCGCTTTCGATAAATGCATCACGGCGGCCGCATTTCGATGGGGGCGAAATGCGAAAACCCCCGTGTACTTAGATTTAGGTGCACGTTAAAGAACCCCAGGTGGTCGAAATTTCCGGAGTCCTCCACTACGGCGTGCCTCATAATCAGAAAGCGTTTTTGGCACGTAAAACCCCATAATTTAATTTTTAAATTTAGCTCGATGAATGCAAGCAGCGGACGTCAAAGAATATTAGTGATACGGCGACGATAGTAAATACTCACTGCAAAGACCATAGCGAAGTGCTTGCGTGACCATGTGTCACAGAGGGAGGCGAGCTAATCTTCGAAGAAGGTAAAATTCTTTTACTCATGGATGGAACAGGCTGTTTCAGACTGCGCGCTGACTTCTTGCACTGCGCATTCGCCACGTATTTAGCTGCAGTGTGTCTAGATTTGCTGACGAAAGATTAATCGTACACTGGAGTTTAGTTTCAGGGTAACGTGATGTAGGTAATGCTACGGTCGTCCGCGTCGTCATGAGTCCCCGATACCAGCGTGTGTGACGGCGATCCCTACACCTGCAAAGGTCGATGGCAAGTGCCTACGAGTAAAGCTGGATGCGACGCTTTCTTGGGTGTTGTCGCCGCTAACACTGAAATATGCAGCCCGTAAGTGCGACGTCAGGTGCTTTTCGTCTGCTGATGCAGAAGACGACGCACAGTCTGCTGTCATTGGCTACAGCCCAGCGAGCCAAGTGCAGCACACGACGTCATAACTCTGCCCAGCACTACACTCGTCTACACGAGCCTGCATGAAGTGAAGGTTAAAAAAGATAGCCCTAATTTTTCCTGTGCCCGCAGGGTGGAAAACAATTTGCTTCTGAAATGAAATGTGACTTCGCCACCGATGCTCCTACTTAGTGCCATAAGCGCATATATTTTTAGAAGGGGTTGCAACGCCGACAGTCATCTCGCCGCAGTCCCGCGACCCAGGAACGTTTTCCGGGACATACAATTTTGATGTCGATGAGCGGCTCCAAATGCACATGAGCATCAGCGCCCATAAGAGGCGGTACAAAAGTGTTCTGCTAGCTCAGATAATTTTCTACCTGAAAGGAATGCCATGGCTCTGGTTTGGAAACCACAAGGAAGAACTGATGAGCTGGGAGCAATGTAAGCAAAAGCTCCACGAATTCTTCGGGAAACCTGCCGGCCGTCAGCGAGATGCGCAAAGGGAATTTGGGCCCCGCGTAGAGGCGTCGACCGAATCATGTGATATACATCCCCGAAGCTTTCGTCCTTTGACGTAAGTTTGAGGAAAGCATGTCAGAAGAAGGCAACGTAAACCACGTACTGAAGGGCATAGAAGACGACGCTTGTCATCTTTTGGTGCATTTGTTTCCACCATAGCCGCTGTTATTAATGAATGTCGACGTATCGAAGAAGCAAAAAGTATTCGCATCGCACACCAGTTGTTCCATCTTCGAAATACGGCTTCTACGTCTTCGTGCGAAGACTTTCGCTCTGCGAATCAGCCGTCAACACCTGAAAGCCTCGTTCGTATCGTTCGACGGAAGATCGGAGCCGTGGCACCGGTCGCCTTCCAGATCTCTTCCAACTATTCTCGACTGACGAGTTACCTTGTGCAGTCTGTTGTGCTCGACGAGTTGGCGAACCTTGGTATTCGGTCTCTCTATTCCGTCAACCGAGCGGACACCTACATTTTCCTACGATATCTTCTTCGCGAGACAAGTACCCGTGCCGGCCTTTTCGGAACCCAGCGGAATGGCGAGCATCCGATGACCAGCCGATATGTATCAAGTGCCAGCACGTTGGCCACATTTCCCGCCACTGCCGCAATACCTGGACGTCATGCTAATATCAGTCTGCGCTCGAACCTTACCGCCACTCGCCAGCTACTTGTCTATCACCGCAAGATTCCACGGAGCCATACAACTCAAAGCAGGCGTCCTCATCTACACGGCAGAGTCGTTCACCCGCACCACGACGACCCCTGTCTCGCTCACCCACTATTTGCCGTTCTGCATCCCCCATGTACCTGCACTCTACATGAAACTGACGGGTGCAGCTTCGAGAGGTGACGCTGCTAGAACGACCGGGATTGCGATTGCTCTACATACCTTACCGACGGAAAGGAATTTACTTGATGTGACGTAGATCGTGTCCCTGTCGCTGCTCTGCTTGTTATAGGCGCACACATCTATGTGATGAGCGACCAGCTTCATAGACGTCCTGACACCTGCGGCGCCCTGTCTTGTGCGAGTCGCTAGCGTAAGAACACTGGCCACAATAGGAATGTATGCCGCTCATGTTGGTGTCTCTGGTCGCCAAACATTTGTTTTGTTTACTTTTGTTTAGAGTCTCCCCATGTCGTTGTTCTAGGCCTTGTATTACTTTGTCCTGACCCTCCCGAGGAAGTTCCTAGCAGACTCTGCTTCACTGAGCACATTCGACTCGCCCCACAAGCCATGACCAGCATCGTGCTCTATACAGATCCATCTTTGCTTGATGGTGACTGTGTTGTGTCTCCTCTCACGGAAGTCCTCCTTTCTCAGCACATTGCTCTTCCGCAAACCGTCGTCAGTATCTACAACAACTCTACCAGCCTTCAGCTCGTCAACTTCGCAATCCGTGACCACGTTCCACCACAAGACATAGCCTTAGGTATGCCGTCTTCCTCCCAAGTTTGCCTGTTTGCAGCCTCAGCTGCTTATATTACGTCGTCTCCTGTTGACTTTTCTTCTTTGCCGGCTGTCCTTCCTCAGCTCACAAACATTGCTCACGAATTCCGCCTCACCCCGCTAACTACTTATGCCAGCTGCTCTTCGCGTACAACCACATTTTTGACCTGGGTCGCCCTTTAGGCCAGACCTCTTTCACGACACACCATACTGACGTGGGTGACGCACACCCTAATGACAGGCGACCATACCGTCGGTCCTTGCACGAACGACAAGTCATTCAAACAGAGGTCTTGAAGATTCTCTTTCGATGAATCCTTGAACCATCATCCAGTCCTTGGGCGTCCCCTGTCGTTCTTGTTAAAAAGGACGCCAGTTGATGCTTCTGCGTGGATTACCGGCACATCAACAAGATCACCAATAAAGACGTTCATCCACTACCACGCGTTGATGACGCCCTCTACTACCTCCATGGTGCGAAGTACTTTTCTTCCATCGACCTTGGTTCCGGTTACTGGCGGACTGCCCCAACGACATGGGCCGAGAGAAAACCTCCTTATAACACCCGATGACCTGTACAAGTTCAAATTTATGCCACTCAGCCTATCTAATGCTCCATTTACTTGTGAATGCATGATGGACACACTCCTTCATAACCTCAAGTGCTTCATCTGTATTTGTTACATAGATGATGCCGTAATTTCTGCTCCGACATTTGCCACGCACCTGGAGTGCCGCTCGCTCGTTCTTTCTGCTTTTCCCAATGCTGGACTTCAACTTAATTCGTCTAAATGATACTTCGGACGCCGCTAAATTACTATCCTCGGTCATCTTGTTCATTCATTGGGTGTGCGCCCAGACCCGAGAGAAGCTCTTAAGTTTCCCGTGCCAACATGTGCTAAAGGTGTGTGGAGCTTCGTGGGCCTGTTCTCGTACCACCGCCGCTTCATGCACAATGTTGCGGAGGTCATCCACCGTCTGCTCTTCTGAAGGCAGAGAGAGAGAGAGAGAGTAATATAGGAAGGCAGGGATGTTAACCAGTCAATAGTCTGGTTGGCTACCCTACGCTGGGGGAAGGGAGAAGGGGAAGCGAGAGAAGGAAGAGTGAAGATGTAGATACGTGTACGGACAGCACTTGAGTTAATGCCGCTCGCGCGAACCAGAAGTTCCGAGAAAGCACAAAAGTGCCTTCACTGCCTTCTGAGGCGATGTTCGGTCGAGACGGTGCTCTACAGGTTTTCCCGCTCAATTTAATCCAAGCGCCAGTCAATTTAATCCGAGCGCCAGTCAATTTAATCTAAGTGCCAGTCAATTTAATCCGAGCGCCACTCAATTTAATCCAAACGCCACTCAAATTAATCCGAACGCCAGCCGAAATAATCCAAACGCCCGTGAATTTAATCCAGACACAACGGAATTCAAGAACCTTTGGATTTCAAGATTTCTGAAAATTTGTGAACATATTATGTGTTAACACCTTGAAAATGAAAGAGCGAGGTGGTAGACCAGTAGCTATCCTGCCACGGGACTAACGGCAACTTTTGGAGGTTTTGAAGCGAAAAGCTTCAGCCGGCGTATGTCTGAATTGGCTCAGTAAGCATGTTCGGAGTCGAATTGGCTCCGTAAGCGTGTTCGGAGGTGGCGCAGGTGGCCACTGCCGCGCGCTTGGCGTCATCGTTTGACGTTCGCCGCAAGCGCGTGTTTATCGCAGAGGCCGACTTATAACCGTTTGCCGGAGAATAGACGTGCACATTCAACATGGAAGAAAAAGAGAGTGGTACTACCGATACAGAAAGCTGTGTTTATGGCTGTACAGAAATCGCAAGACAGTGCGCCCAACAATGATGAATAAAGAAGTTTAATAATCCTGCATATATTATGGTATATACCATTGATAAGCAATTTGCATAACTAAACAAGGCACATGTATAGCATACATATAAGCTAACCAAAGCATATCCATAAGTGAAACCGTGAGCATAACCATAGGCTAAATCATAAAGCATAACCATAAGCTAAACCATAAGCATCAGCGAACCTTTTCCCTTCGAGATATCCAGGCTTAACCTTAGTTAAGCACCAGCCAATTTTTTTTCTATTTTCTACTTTGTTATGAGAGTGACACAGCAGATGACAATTGTCGAAATCAATTGAGAGGAAACGTCAGCATGAGTACGTCGAGTTAAGGGTACACATGCGATTTGGTCATGGCTATCAAACGAAACAATAAAGGTTGATTCGATGATAATCACTAGGCCCACGCCAGGAGGCTTCAGTCGCTAGCGAATACGATTCACTATTCTACTGCGGTGTCCGCAGCCTCCAATCAAAGACCTTGTCGTCAGTACCGCTAAAACAGTCATGAATACCATTTAATTGCATAACTGATATGGTCGAGTCACTAGTGATCACAAGTTAAATACAATGTGCAGTTCGGGGTTCTTTGTGTTTCGCGCAACATAAGGTCATATACATGCAATGAAATACCATGAAACGACTGACTCACTATGCCTATATAAACTCGTATTCTTAAGTCACAGGTGAATATATTATTAGAACCCCGAACTGCACATTGTATTTAACTTGTGATCACTAGTGACTCGACCATATCAGTTATGCAATTAAATGGTATTCATGACTGTTTTAGCGGTACTGACGACAAGGTCTTTGATTGGAGGCTGCGGACACCGCAGTAGAATAGTGAATCGTATTCGCTAGCGACCGAAGCCTCCTGGCGAGGGCCTAGTGATTATCATCGAATCAACCTTTATTGTTTCGTTTGATAGCCATGACCAAATCGCATGTGTACCCTTAACTCGACGTACTCATGCTGACGTTTCCTCTCAATTGATTTCGACAATTGTCATCTTCTGTGTCACTCTCATAACAAAGTAGAAAATACAAAAAAAAATTGGCTGGGGCTTAGCTAAGGTTAAGCCTGGATATCTCGAAGGGAAAAGGTTCGCTGATGCTTATGGTTTAGCTTATGGTTATGCTTTATGATTTAGCCTATGGTTATGTTCACGGTTTCACTTATGGATATGCTTTGCTTAGCTTATGTTCATGCTATACATGTGCCTTGTTTAGTTATGCAAATTGCTTATCAATGGTATATACCATAAGATATGCAGGATTATTAAACTTCTTTATTCATCATTGTTGGGCGCATTGTCTTGCGCTTTCTGTACAGCCATAAACACAGCTTTCTGTATCGGTAGTATCACTCTCTTTTTCTTCCATGTTGAATGCGCACGTCGATTCTCCGGCAAGCGGTTATAAGTCGGCCTCTGCGACAAACACGCGCTTGCGGCGAACGTCAAACGATGGCGCCAAGCGCGCGGCAGTGGCCACCTGCGCCGCCTCCGAAGACGCTTACGGAGCCAATTCAGACATACGCCGGCTGAAGCTTTTCGCTTCAAAACCTCCAAAAGTTGTCGTTAGTCCCGTGGCAGGATAGCTACTGGTGTACCACCTCGCTCTTCATTTTCAAGGTGTTAACTCATAATATGTTCACAAATTTTCAGAAGTCTTGAAATCCAAAGGTTCTTGAATTCCGTTGTGTCTGGATTAAATTCACTGGCGTTTGGATTATTTCCGCTTGCGTTCGGATTAAATTGAGTGGCGTTTGGATTAAATTGAGTGGCGCTCGGATTAAATTGACTGGCACTTAGACTAAATTGACTGGCGCTCGGATTAAATTGACTGGCGCTTGGATTAAATTGAGCGGGAAAACCTGTAGTATTGTCTGTTCACTCATAGGACTACCATCTCATTTCCCCAATGTGTTGCACAAAGATTGTCTCTGTGCTTGAAATTGAGGACAATGGCACAATAAGTGTTCAGTGTTCTCGCATCAAGCAAACATCACATGCAGGACTATCAGCCATTCCAATAAGTGCTAAGTAGAAATTCATGAACGCAACTCCAAGCTATAACTGACACAGAAGAGACACTTCACGTCGGTGTAGACCGGCTGGAGGTCTGAGTTGAAACGACGGGTTTAGTCTGTGCAGTCTTGCGCGCATTGTATGTGTGGTATTCCACTCTGCTAAGGAGATCGTGCGTGCTAGAATACCAAGTTGTCTCGCGGCGTCTGTCCTTGAGAGAGGAATGGGGACGCAGCGGCCTTCTTGGTTTGGTGTCCGAGCTGCCTTATCGGCGTCATCATTTCCTATGATACCGCAATGACCTGGTATCCACTGGAAAGAGGCATCATGGCCTTTTTCTCTTAAGTGATGGATAAGTTCCACGATTCCGCACGTGAGCTGATCGTGAGCTGCATGTCGGAGAAACGACTGCACACAATGCATGGCTGGCCTTCAATCGCAGAAGACTGCCCATTTTCTACGACTTTCAGCCTTGATCACATGAAGCGCGTCACGGAGAGCCGCGAGCTCTGCCGCTGTAGACGTAATGAGGTGGGAAGTCTTAAACCATTGGGTTATTCTCATTGTTGGTATAACTACAGCCCCACAGGAACTAGTTGATGTAGTTGATCCATCAGTATAGACGTGTGTGCAGTCGCTGCATTTCTCATACAAGAGAAATAAGGTTAGTTGCTTGTGTGCTGATGGCGGCGAATGCGACTTTTTCTGAAGTCCTGAACTTGTAAGGTTTACTTGCGTACGGCACGCCCACCACGGGGGAATGGAAGGTCTTGCCGCAGGGGCGTAACCTGACTTGAGAGAGGCACGGTGCGCGAAGACAGTCGCACTGAATGTCGTGTGGGGTCTATCCACTGGGAGACTTGCTACTGGGAGACTTGCTGCTGGGAGACTGCTTCTAAGGCATTGAAAATCGCTTCGTACATTACGTTATCGTACGCTCCTTTAACATCCTGAAACAGGGCAGCAGATAATCTTTTGCAGGACTTCTGGTGCTCGATGTACGCCACCAAGTCGATAACGTTGTTTATGGAAGAACGGCACCACCTGAAACCGGCCACTGCATCTGGAAATACCTGGTAAGGTTCGAGGCATCATTCTAGCCGTGCCAGAACCATCCTCTCCATTAGTTTTCCGACGTAACTGGCAAGCGCAATTGTCGGTATGATGCAATGTCTTGAGCAGTGGAATTAGGCGACTGGCCTTCCATTCCTGGGGAACTGTACCTGTAAGCCAGGAGTTGTTGAACAAGAGCAGGAGCACTTTTCGAGCCTCTTCACCAATATTACATAGGGCACGGCAGGCTATACCGTCGGGTCCTGGTGAAGATGAACGCTTGCACAAAGTCAGTGCAGCTTCGAGTTCCTCCATAGAGAAAGACGGTCCATGCGGGGGTCGCGTGAAATCGGTGAGTGGTTGGAGCTTCGATGTTCCAGCGGATCTCGCTGCATTGTTCGTGAAGGGCCAAAGACTTAAAAGGGTGGTGCTGTTGAGGGGTTCCATGGAGACCACGAACAGTTCTCCACATGTGAGACAAAGGTTTTCGTGGATCCAAAGACTCGCAGAAAGACTTCTATCTTTGCGATGCGAGTTTGTCCATGCGACGCTGAATTTGCTTTTGAGTTCTGGCCAACCTCAAGTTATGTACAGACTTCTTGCGCCTGTACCTCCGCTCTGCACGGCGACGAATTGCACGAAGCTTCTCTAGCTCAATGTCGTAATCGGTGCGTGTATACGCTCTCGGAAGCGAATGATTGGCAGCCTCTAGGGCACTCTTTATGATGTCCTCTAGGCTGGAGGAGAAGTCATGACGACAGCCGTCTTCGACAATTGATTTGAACATCGGACGGTCGATACATTGTGTGGCGCCGGCTAACTTGGAGTCCGTCAACCCTTCAATCCTAAGATAAGTGGGTAGGTGGTTACTTCCCCGCGTTTCAATATCCGGAAACCACCTGACCTTTCCAGTGAAGGAGCGTGAAACAAAGGTGAGGTCCAGGCAGCTACAGTAGGCAGTTCCACGCAGAAAGTTGGGGCTTCCATCATTTAACAAGCACAGTTCTTGTTCGGTGGCAAATTACACCAATCTTCTGCCTCTCGAGTTTATCTTAGAATTTCCCCAGAGATGGTTGTGGGCATTAATATCTCCAGTAATCACCAAAGGCTGCGGAGTCGCTGTCGTGATTCGCCGTAACCGCTCGCAGTCCAGCCGACTTGAGGGCCATATGTAGGCTCCAACTAATGCGAAAGTGAGCTTGCCTTTTTTCACTGTCAGACATACGTACTGGTTTTCTTGGTCAGGCAACACTGGATGATGGACATACGTAAGATCATTTCGTATGAATACGATTATCTTGCTGCATTCTCCGTGTGTGGCGGACTGGAAACATTCATCATCATCATCATCATATTGTTACGTCCAAGCGCGTCAAAGGGACGCGGGAATCAAGAAGAGAAGGGAAGAGGAGAACGAAATTCCTTTCTCTATGCGAAGACTGTGCAGCGGCCATTCCTGTTCTTCGTAGCCTGCCGTTCCTGCTCTCGCACGCCTCAATAAACCCCTTTTCCCCGTGCTTGCAACAAATTGGTGGACGGTGCGGGGTACACCTCGTAACCACGGAGCCTACGCTGCTACAACTTCGCCGAAGCCGTCGACTTGCCGGACTTCCGCCACCCTCACCTGCCATGCCTGAATACGCCTGCCAGATTCCCGAAGGATCTGACGCGGCTTCAAGGCCAACACCTGGTGTTCCGTGGCAGTAATACCGGGTGCCACTCACTTTCGGAGGAAAAGCCGGAGAAGATGTCGACGAGTGGCTCACGAACTACCGAAGGGTGAGCCGATCTAACGGTTGGAACTCGACCACACAATTGTCCAACGTAGTGTTTTCCCTCACCGACACAGCGCTCGTCTGGTATGAGAATCACGAAGACACGCTCACTTCATGGGAGCTTTTCGTCGAGGAGATCAGAGCGTGTTTTGGAGACTCTAGCGCAAAAAAGAAACGCGCTGAACAGACGCTTTCGCAAAGAGCTCAGATTCCCGGCGAGACATGTACGACTTATATTGAAGAAGTGCTGAAACTGTGTAAAATAGTCAACTCTCAAATGTCTGAAGATGACAAAGTTGGACATTTGTTAAAAGGAATAGCCGAAGACGTCTACAATTTTTTGATCGGCAAGGAAAGTTTGGATTCCGTGTCTGACGTCATTCGCCACTGCAGGACCTTTGAGACGCTGAAGATGCGACGGATAATACCGAATAAGTTTGGTCGCCTGGCTAATGTCACGACGGTGGCAAGTGTAGACCCGAGCTCGTGTGTTGACCTTCCATCCACTATACGGCAGATTGTTCGCGAAGAGTTGCTCCATCAAGAAGAGATGTACCGTTGCACACCCGGCATCACTGGCGCGTACTCACCACACGAGACGAGAAACACGGCCGTTTCGACATCATGGCAACCCACGGTTCACTCAGCGTCCATCGAGTATAGGTCTGCCCCACAAACGAGAGGGACCATGAGCTATCAAGGTCATGACTACGACCAACGCCCACGCCACACGCACGCCTCCCAGCGGCCGATGCCTAGCCATGATGAATGTCACCCACCTGCTGTCTATGCAGTCGACAGCAACATGCGCGACTACATGGAAGAACATCGCAATTTGAGGCATCTGCCGGTGTGTTTCCAATGCGGTGTCGCGGGCCACATAGCGAGGTTTTGCAATCGTCGCCCAACAACGTGGAATGGTCGATCCGGATCTTCAACAAGGCCCACACCTCCTGCGAGGACTACTCAACAGCCGTACACCACCTCTTGGTCAGCTGGCGTCCCTCCCGGCAACGATTACTGGCAGAGAAGCTTCCGGAGCCGCTCGCCGGCATCTGACAGGAGTTTGACGCCACCGCCAACTTCTCGTGCGCCACGTTTACGTCAATCTCCATCGCCAGTGCGCCGCTCCGCCTCGCCTTCACAACCGGAAAACTAGCTAGCGCGGCCGATGGGGGTGAGGTCGCTCGACACGTGCTATTGACAGAAATGCCCCCTGCAGTTGCTATGATTAAGAACAAAGTGCATGTACTTGTTGATGGTGTTTCTACAATGGCTTTAGTGGATACCGGAGCAACTGTATCCGTAATGAGTCTCGGTTTTAAAGGTCGGTTGGGGCGTAAAGTTGTATTTCGGTGGGACCAGGCTGCAACGTTTTGTGGAGTGAGCGGCGAGTCGTTGCGCCCTGTTTGTGTGTGCACTGCTGACGTATCCTTGGCTGGTGGAGTTTTCGCGACACAGTTTGTAGTTATTCCCCGATCGACGCACGAAGTGATTTTGGGCATCGACTTCTTGCGACAGTGTGGTGCGACCGTCGATTGTCGCACGGGGGAAGTTTGCGTCGATGGCCATGTTTCGTCCGGGCTCTTAGAGGAGACTTGCAGTCAAGGTGAACTTTGTGTATCTGCAGATACTGTTGTGCCTGCGTCCACCTCTGTGTGCGTGCCGGTTGTGTGTCGCGGTGAAGTTCCAGACAGTTTCGATGCCTCCGTAGAGCCAATGCTTCTAAATTGTATGAAGAAGAACGTTTTTCTCCCTCATTGTGTGGTTTCTATTGGCAACGGGCGTGCTGGCTTGTGGACGGCCAACTGCTCAGCAGAACCTGTCCTGCTTCCAGACGGCTTGAAACTCGCCTACTTTACAGAATACACGTCTTCGTCCGTAGCCGTACTAACAGATCCACCGTGTGAACCTGCTGACCTTCGCCACGTTTCAGACAAAAAGCTTCTGTCTATGATAAACAAGTCACTCAGCACAAGGGAGCGCCATACCTTGGTGGATACGCTTTCTAAGCATCTGTCAGTGTTTGACTTTGCGCAGCCGGACAAAGCGTTCTCGATTCCCGAGTCACGAACACGCCATACTATCGATACGGGATCTGCGCGCCCAATCAGGCAAAAGCCTTATCGCGTGTCGCCTAACGAGCGGAAGATAATCGGGGAACAAGTGAGTGACATGATGAAAAATGGAATAATACAAGAGTCCTCGAGTCCTTGGGCAGCTCCGGTCATACTCGTCAGAAAGAAAGACGGTAACTGGAGATTTTGCGTTGATTATCGAAGATTGAACGCCGTGACTAAGAAGGATGTCTACCCCCTGCCCCGGATTGATGATGCAATTGATTGCCTGCATTCGGCCTCTTATTTTTCTTCAGTGGACCTGCGCTCAGGATATTGGCAAATCCCGATACACCCGGCAGACAGGGAGAAAACAGCCTTCATAACCCCGGATGGATTATTCGAATTCAATGTGATGCCATTTGGGTTGTGCAACGCTCCAGCAACCTTTGAAAGGTTCATGGACACAATTCTGCGTGGGTTAAAGTGGAACATCTGTATGTGCTATCTTGACGACGTTGTTATATTCGGGCGCACATTCAATGAGCACAATACGCGCCTGGATATTGTCCTCGACTGCATCAAAAACGCTGGCCTGGTTCTGAACTCCAAGAAATGTAACTTTGGTGACCGTCAAACCCTTGTGCTGGGTCATCTTGTTGACAAAGACGGTATCCGGCCTGATCCCCTCAAGACGGCAGCTGTCGAGGCATTCAGTGCACCGCAGTCAGTGAAGCAACTTCGTAGTTTTCTGGGTCTTTGCTCTTACTTTCGCCGCTTTATTCCTGGTTTTGCTGACGTCGCTTATCCTCTGACGAATCTGCTACATAAAGACGCCCGGTTTGAGTGGACACCCGAGTGCGATTCTGCATTTCGTCAGTTGAAGTTCCTGCTGACCTCCCGACCTATCCTTCGCCACTTCAATCCTACTGCGCCGACAGAAATCCACACAGATGCTAGTGGCGTTGGTCTGGGTGCCGTATTGGTCCAACGCTATGACGACCGTCAGCACGTGATTGCTTATGCAAGCCGCTCATTAAGCAAACCTGAACGGAATTACACGGTGACAGAGCAAGAATGCCTCGCTGTAATCTTTGCGGTTCAGCGATTTCGCTCGTACTTGTACGGACGCCCATTCCAAGTCGTCACAGACCACCATTCCCTGTGCTGGCTCGTCAACCTTCGCGACCCTTGTGGTCGCCTTGCGCGCTGGGCTTTGAGGTTGCAGGAATATAACTTCACTGTTTCCTACAAGAGTGGCCGAAAACACGCTGACGCAGACTGCCTTTCCCGTATGCCGCTTGCCACGACGGACTGCGACGCAGACAATTTTGATCATCTCGTCGCTTCTGTGACACCCGCTTTTCCAGATATTGATGCGTTCAAAACGGAACAACGGACAGACACAAAATTGGAGCCACTCTTTACTTCTGCCCATTCATGTGCAACAAGCAGCTACTGTGTACGTGACGGGCTCCTGTACAAAAGGAACTACTCAAGCACGGGTGCACGCTTCCTTCTAGTGGTGCCGGAGCGTCTCCGGCCAGCAATCCTTCAGGCTATGCACGATGACCCTACCTCCGGGCACTTAGGCACTGTGCGCACACTTTATCGCATTCAAGAACGCTTTTACTGGCCCCGGATGCGACATTCGGTTGAGTTTTATGTCGCCAGCTGCATACAGTGCCAACGTCGGAAACGCCCCACCACTGCTCCATCTGGTCTCCTTCAACCTGTGCCGCCTTCCAGCTCACCCTTTCGGCAAGTTGGAATTGATCTGTTAGGCCCTTTTCCAAAGTCATCTAAGGGGAACCGCTGGATAATTGTCTGCGCCGACTATTTCACACGCTATTGCGAGACGGCGGCTATACCATCAGCAACTGCCACCGAAGTGTCGCTTTTCTTACTTCACGCTATTGTTCTACGACATGGACCACCTGGTGTTATCATAAGCGACCGGGGACGTCAATTCACGGCGGATATAGTGGAAGAGCTTGTGCGTTTGTGTAACTCGCACCTCAGGCACTCGACGCCGTATCATCCGCAAACGAATGGCCTCACTGAGCGCACTAATCGAACGATCACAAATATGCTTTCCATGTATGTTGCGTCCGATCACAAGAATTGGGATGAAGTTCTACCGTTTATTACTTACGCATACAACACCGCCAAGCACGAGACAACCGGCTACAGCCCCTTCTTCCTTCTATATGCTCGGCCGCCCCAGTATACGCTCGACACTGTCCTCCCTTTTTACCACCACGACAATCCTACGGTCGCCGATACGCTGTGCCTCGCTGAAGAGGCTCGGAGACTTGCGCGTCTTCGGACTTTGGCATCACAAGAAAACTACAAAGCCCGCTACGACGCACGACATCGGCCTGTTACATATAACCCTGGTGATCTCGTTTGGCTTTGGACTCCCACAAGGAAGCGCGGTTTGTGTCAAAAGCTGCTGGCAAACTACGATGGACCGTATGTTGTCATCGACAAAGTCAGCGAAGTGAACTATACTCTCGCGCGCCTCACGAACACTGGTAGACGTTCTGCTAGGACACGCGTCGCGCATGTCGCACGGTTGAAATCATGCACGCCACGACAAGCTAGTTGACTCGCCCAGGGGGCTTTGTCTGCGAGGGGAGGTATGTTACGTCCAAGCGCGTCAAAGGGACGCGGGAATCAAGAAGAGAAGGGAAGAGGAGAACGAAGACTGTGCAGCGGCCATTCCTGTTCTTCATAGCCTGCCGTTCCTGCTCTCGCACACCTCAATAAACCCCTTTTCCCCGTGCTTGCAACAATATCATTTATTGACCCTTAAGGACCTTTTTCAGGGTATAACATAAGGGGGGGGGGGGGCAAAAGCATCAAGAAACACTATGGTCATTATTATACAATGGTTAACTCATTTGTACAACGGTAAACAAAACTTAGTATACATGCTAGCAGACGACGGGCATGAAAATTTAAAAGAAAAAAGTAATATGCGAACCGGAAGTAGAAATAGAAATGGCAACACAACCGGCACTATAACAGAAAAGTGAAAAAAAAAAGAACTTAGACGTTAGAGTAACAGCACAGTACTGGTAGGTTAAGGGTTTAGAAAACATGACAAGAGGTGTCTAAATTTATCTGGATTACTTTCATTTACTATGCTGTTGGGTAGCGCGTTCCACAATTCAATAGCACTGGGTAAGAAAGAGTTGTTGAAGGCATTAGAGGAACCATGGAGACGTTGTACACTCAGGCTGTTAAAGAGACGTTTAGAAAAGCGGTTGGGCGAAAGTAAGAGAGTGTTCCTGAGATGTGGGGAATTGTAATAGAGTTTGTGGAAAAGGAAAAGTTGTGAAATCTTCCTACGAAGTGTTAGACTAGGGATGCTGAAGGATGATTTAATGCCGCTTATACTTGTATGCCAGTCATAGTTTGAAGCGATAAAACGTGCTGCGCGATTCTGCATTGCTTCGAGCGAGTTAGTAAGATAGGACTGGTGAGGGTTCCAAATCGCTGAGGCATACTCAAGTTTAGTCCGAATGAATGTTTCATAGGCGAGCTTGCGTACGGAAATAGAAGACAGAAAAATCGATTTTTTGAGTAGGCCAAGTGATTTAGAACAGTCGCTTATAAGTTGAGTTATGTGTGCAGACCACGTAAGCTGATTAGTGATAGTAACGCCTAGATAACGGTAAGAGTCAACTTTAGTCAAGGGTGCGGAATTAAGAAAGTACTGGTGGTTAATGATGTCCCGCTTGCGAGATACACACATGTACTTGCACTTGGAAACGTTGAGGGACATGAGCCAAATAAAGCACCAATTTGCTATTTTGCTAAGGTCTTCCTGGAGTATCAGTTGGTGATAATGGGAGGATATGCGCCGACACAAGACGCAGTCATCAGAGAATAACCGAATTGATGAAAGAATGCTATTAGGGAGGTCATTTATAAAAATTAGAAAAAGAGGTCCGAGCACAGAGCCCTGTGGTACACCTGACAGGACTGGCCTACTTGTCGGCTTGAGGTTATCGATTACAGTGTGTTGTGAGCGGTTTGTGA
This sequence comes from Dermacentor albipictus, assembly GCF_038994185.2. Lineage (NCBI taxonomy): Eukaryota > Metazoa > Arthropoda > Arachnida > Ixodida > Ixodidae > Dermacentor > Dermacentor albipictus. The sequence continues at coordinate 74,254,842 of NC_091828.1, forward strand.
GAAAACATTCAATACAGGACAATACAAGTGGGTCGAGATTAAGACAAGCAAGTTTCGCGTTAAGACGTAGATGGGCGACACGATGAAACGCCTTTGCAAAGTCAAGATAGATAACTTGGGTTTGGAAACGGGGGTCAAGGTGGAGGTGAAGGTCTGTGGTGAATTCGAACAGCTGCGTTTCACATGAGTGGCTTCGCCTAAATCCATGTTGATTGGGAAAGAAGAAAGAGTGCTTGTCTAAATGAGATGCAATGCTGGAGTACAATATATGCTCTAGAATTTTACAAGGTATGCAGGTTAGGGAAATAGGGCGGTAATTACTTGGACTAGAACGACTACCAGATTTGTACACAGGTGCAATACTGCTAATTTTCTAATCATTCGGAATAGTGGAAGAGGCAATAGATTGAGTGAAAATCAATTTCAAGAAGCGGCTAGATTGATATTTGGTGCCCTTTAAAGCTTTGGCCGTTATGCCGTCTGGGCCTGGCGCACTGGAAAGTTTAAGGTTATCGATTAAATTGGAGATTCCTTGAGTATTTATAATAACAGACGGCATTTCCGAAAAGCGAGTAGATGGCAACGTGGGAATATCAGTGACAGGTTCATTAGTGAAAACCGAGCAAAAATAAGAGTTCATGACATCGGGACGCTGATTCACTGAAACAGGAGACCCGTCCCAGTTGATTAATGCGATACTATGACATGAAGTACGTTTAAGTGATAATGAGTTCCAGAATTTGCGAGGGTTGACACGCAGAATGCTCAACAGATCCTGGCGGAAATATTTGCGTTTAGATTGTTTCAGCAATCTCGTGTATTCCCGCAATACCGTCAAATATCTTTCCCATTTTTGCGGATCGTTGCTGCGTCTTTTGAGTTTTTTAATGTTGTTCGAATACCAGGGTCTGCCGGCATCCCCGCGAATACGTACAAGAGGAACATGGGCATCAAGAAGAGACGGAAGTTTATGTTTATAGAGTAACCAGTTTTGCTCAACTGTTCTGGAAGGGGCTGATTGATGGAAGTCTACAAAAAAGATTCTAGCTCATTGTTAATTTCTGCAAAGTTTGCTTTATTGTAATCTCGGATGTATTTAGTAGACGGCTGGCGGGTAGGAAGTTCTATAGCTATGTTAAAAACAAAATGTTGTGATCGCTAACACCGTTAACATACTGTAATGAATTTATTAGTTCATTATTGGTAGTAAGTACTAAATCAAGAATGTTATTACTGCGAGCAGGTATGGTTACTACTGGGCTAAAATTGTACGTAAGAACTGCTTCTAGGAAATCTTTAGACGCGCCGGTTGAAGCCATGCAGCTTTCCCAGTCAATATCCGGAAAGTTGAAGTCGCCGCATAGCACGAGATTAGCACGAGGAAAACGGGAGATTAGATTGGATATGACGGAATTAATTTCGTTTGTAAATGTAATGTCACAATCAGGCGGACGGTAACAAGAAATCAGTATGATAGTGCTTGTCGGCAGTACTATCTCGAGACAAAGGATCTCGAGGTGACTTTCAGTAGATAAGCGAGAAGAGAATAGCCATTGTTTGACAAATACCAATACCCCCCCCCCCCCCCCCCCCCGACGACCGGTCCTATCTTGCCTATAAACGATATACGATGGGTTGTTCAGAAGTTCGTGGTCCCCGATATCAGAATTTAGCCATGACTCTGTGATAAAAATAATGTCAGTGTCATCATCCGTGATGATCGTTTCCAGCGTCTCTTTTTTCGGCATGAAGCTTCGAGCATTGGTTAACATAACTTTCATCGTGTGAAACGTGGGGCTCCTTGACGGCGCATAAATGGGTAGGGTAGAGTGGGAAAATGGAAGATTTTCAATTCGAGTTGATGGCTACTTTGTTAGTTCTATGACTGAATCAGACTCGGCGTCATAGACAAACTGCTTGTTTTCTATGATGAGCCTGTCAAAACGGATTTTAAATTGGGAACGCGCTTGTATACCAAACGAATATAACTTTTGCTGCGCGGCGCGCACGCGCATAGAGAAATCCTCGCGAACCGCAAAAGAGGAGCCTTTAAGTTTGGAAGATGCTTGAAGGATGGCGGTTTTATCTTTGAAACGTGCGAATTTGACGATGATGGGACGATTTTTGTTTTTCTGGAAACAACCTAGTCTGTGTGTACGCTCTAATTCAGGCGCTGCAATGGAAATATTAAGCTTCTCGGATAAGAGTGAGGTTACATGCATTTCTGATTGTGCCCAGCTTTCGTTGTTAGCATCGGGAATTCCAAAAAAAAAAAACAGCAGGTTAGAACGCCTTTGTCAGTTTCGCGCGTCGTCACATTTTTCAGCAAGCGCTTTTAATTGGCAGCCCAGATTAGCGACGTAATGACTTGTACCATAAGAAGGCTGCGAGTGCAGCGATTGAACTTGATCAACTCTTTTCTAACATGTCAACACAAGCAGAAAGAGCACTGATCTTAGCTTCAATGTTAGTTTGGGAAATGCGGATTAGTGCGAGTTCATTTAGCACGGTGCCAGAATATTCTAAACGAGTTAGTGCTTTCGAAATAGAGCCAAGTGAAGAAGCAGTGCCTGTGACAGGGCCGGGGTTCAATTCCACCACGCCAGCCAGTATAAGCAAAAGAGATACATTGTGAAAAGTAACGTAACAGGAGTATAAAAACTTGCATAAATGATTGCGACAACTGTTAATCAACTCAGGGGGGCACGACACCGCAATTAGAAAACGGTCATTGGCACGGAAGCAGCTTGCGTTTGCAAGGTAACTAACCTGCAGAAAGAATGGCAATTGCAGGACCTTGTTCTGTACGGTGGCGGGCCCCAACTGGCCGAGAAACAGTTCCGGTTTAAGTAGCAGCTGGGACGGGGCAGCCTCGTTGATAGTACAGCCACGTTGCCAGACTGAACATGCGTTCGTGGCCAGGAACGGAAGCAAAGTGAAAAGACGATGATCCGCTTTGGGTTGGACGAGCAGGTATTCCGTATGGGATGGCAGGTGGTGATGGAGCGTCCAGGCTACCTCGCTTCGCACGAAGCAGTTGGGCAGAGGGGCGATGGCCCACTGAAGGGCGGCCTGCAGAAAGAATGGCAGTTGCATGACCTTGTGTCGTACGGTGGCGTCCGATGTTATCTGATAGGGTCTCGCAGATGACGATGACTGGGAACTTATTTGTGCACACCAACTGTCGGGAGGGGGGGGGGTGGAGTCCATCATACGTGACTAAAGTCCTCTGGCGTTCCACTGAAATATCGATGCATCCCGGACTTCGTCACGAAACGACGGCTTCTGGAGAGCCATGATTTTAACCAAGAGCTGAAAATACTGGACTCAAAGTGTCCAGCACCTCTAGCGCGCTTTGCGCAGACGAATATTTCGTGTTGGTAAGTATAACGCGAATGGCATTCATGAGCGACCGCAAAATGTTGATGACCTGTAGGTCATCTGTCAGCGTAGCTTCAAAAGTTGCCGAAGCCTACGAAGTCATTGCGGTTTGAGGTAACTATGAGCAGGGAGTTGTGCCCTCGGTAGCTCAGGCCATTCTTCAGGACGGGCGAGCCTCTCCGCTTTGTTTGCTTTCATTTTATCTGTCTTGGTGGCGCTCTGCGGTGATGCGGCAGTCCTTCTGACGGTGGCTGGCGTGTTCCTATCTGCAGTTGCGGAATTTCGTGAACGTTTTCGGTGTATATGCCAACGTCGCCGGACTGCGGCTGCAGCCTATCGGTGCGTTGAATTGTCCCGCGCCATTCGTTTTAGGATCGCGAATTCCTTCCGCACCCACGGGCACTCCTTTGATGAGGCCTTGTGAGGACCACTGCAGTTAGGGCACTTTAGAACATTTGTGCTGCAGGCGTCTTCTGAATGGGACTCAGAGCACCGCGGGCACACTACGTTGTTCACGCAGACACCCTTTACGTGGCCGATCTTCCAACATTTGAAGCACTGGAGGGGCTTCGGTACGAATGGTCGTACCGGCTGGCGGACATGTCCTACTTTGACGTGGGAAGGAAGGTTGTCTCCTTCAAACAAAATCTTCACACAACGTGTGTTTCCCAGTCTGAAAATCCTTGTAATGAAAGTTCCTTCTGTCGTTGGCTTTATCAGTATTGGCAAGTCGGCATTAGAGATGGCAACGTCGACGTCATAAATGATTCCCGCAGTACCATCGCTGCCTGTAGGGATCATTGATCGCACCTTTACATTGTTGATCTCAGTTATATTACGTAGGTCTTGTCGGGCGCTGCGATGTAAGACGTCAACTGCCAGGACATTTTTCCGCGCCTTTATTCGCACGTCTCTAATCTCATTTGGTGCGATTCTCTAGAGTAATGAAGAGAGGACCTGCCTGTTGAGGAGCCGCAGACTGGTCATCTGGTCCACGGGCATATAGAGCACAGTGTGCGGCCAGCGCAGCGGTGCACTCTTCACGGTAGAAGCACTTGGCGACGAAGATGCCTGCAGTAGTCTTCTTTTCGCTGATCTAATCATCACGACCTGGAAGTCATCTTCCAACGAGTCATAGCTGTTCGAACATATCTCAGTGGCCTCGCTGTCTGTATCGCTTGACGCACTTCCACGTTTCCTCGGCGCTAGCCGACTTGTCGGCTGCACATCACCAAAGTCCTCGGAGATGTCTTCACCCATTGCCGCAAGCAGGGAGCGGCAGCTCCCAGAAGTTCAGGGAAACAATGCGAAAAAGCGGAGACAAAAGTACAGGCGTTCTATCAAAGAATCACTTCGTTTTGCTTCTGGCAGACGAAGGCAGACGCTTCATTTTCTTGGGGACCTGAGCAAGCAACTGCCTTCTCGAAGCTTATCTCTCTCCTTACATCTCAATTCCTCTTGCGCACTTCTACCAGACTGCTCCAAGAGGAGCCCGCACTCATGCCAGTGGTCATGGAATCGGTGCCATTTTTTGCCAACGACAACGACGCCACGACCGCGGCATTTCTGCGCCTGCGTCTGCTTTCTCCAGCTGAGCGGAATTATCTGAGCGACCGTGAGTTATGTCAACGCCAGAAGAAGCCATCAGTGCTCACTGCTGGTTTACTCCTACCTCTTGGCGTTCCTCCCGAACCTTTCTATCGTGCTGGTGTAGACCTCTTGGCACCTTTCCCCACATCTGACTGATGCAACAAGTGGATTGCCGTCGCAACAGATTATACAACTTGGTTCGCGTTCACCAGAGCCCTTCCAACAGACGTAGCCTACTTTCTGTTGCCCATCATTGTTCCCCACAGCGCTCCTCGTCAACTTCTCACCGACAAGGCTCGCGCCTTTCTCTTTACAGTTGTGGGCGACTCCCTCCGTTCTTATTCTACAAAGCACACATTTACTAATGCATGCCATCCGCAGACGAACGGTCTTCATCATCATCATCATCAGCCTGGTTACGCCCACTGCAGGACAAAGGCCTCTCCCATACTTCTCCAACAGCCCCGGCCATGTACTGATTGTGGCCATGTCGTCCCTGCAAACTTCTTAATCTCATCCGCACACCTAACTTTCTGCCGCCCCCTGCTACGCTTCCCTTCCCTTAGAATCCAGTCCGTAACCCTTAATGATCATCGGTTATTTTCACTCCTCATTACATGTCCTGCCCGTGCCCCATTTTTTTTTCTTGATTTCAACTAAGATGTCATTGACTCGCGTTTGTTCCCTCACCCAATCTGCTCTTTTCTTATCCCTTAACGTTACACCCATTATTCTTCTTTCCATAGCGTGTTGCGTCGTCCTCAATTTAAGAAGAACCCTTTTCGTAAGCCTCCAGGTTTTTTACGGAGGTTTCTTACGGCCTTACGGAGCGGCTTAATCGAAAAATAACAGACATGCTCTTCATGTATATTTCTGATGACCATCGTGACTGGAATACTGCTCTCCCGTTTGTCATATTCGCGTACAATTCATCACGCCACGACACTGCACTTTACTAGCCATTTTATTTGATGTGCGGCCGAGATTCAGTATTGCTTTTTAATACAATACTACCTACCGCTCAAGAGTCCGTGTCTCAGTGTACAAGCGGCGTCGTTGCTCGAGCCCAAGAAACACGCCTTGTTGCTCACCATCGCCTTTGTGCTTCTCAGAACAAGCGGGAAAGCATTTGTGGCAGTAATCACCGAGACGCCGATTATATTCACGGGGATATTGTCACTCTGTGATCTCCCAACCACCGTTTAGGCCTTTAGGGAAAACTGATGTCCCGCTACTCCGGTCTTTACCGAGTCCTCTATCAGTTAACCAACGTAACATACGAGATGTCTCCGGTCGCGCCTACTACTCGATCCATCCAGACTTCCCATCACGTCGTTCAGGTCAGCCGTCTAAACATTACCAGTCCTTTCCTGCCTAAAAAGCAGCGGGACGGCGCTCCCATGCCAAGTGGAAATATGCTGCCCAGCTCTCCACAAAAACTGAGGAAGATTAGCACGAGGTCAGGTCTGAATAAGCGAACGCTTCAACGACTAGCTTGCTCTAGACTTGGCTTTGTCAATTACTGTAAATTACTGTACATCCTGTAAATAAAAAAAATGAATTATGGGATTTTACGATCCAAGACCACGATCTGATTATGAGGTACAGCATAGTGGGGGAATCTGAAAAATTTCGACCCCCTGGCCATCTTTAAGGTACCCTAAATCTAAGTACACGTGTGTCTTAACATTTCGCCCCCATCAAACTGCGGCCGCCATAATGTACATACGCTACCCGTCTTGCTTCTTCTCTAAGCAAAAATATTATTCTAAACCTAACTTAACAGGAAGCTTTAGCGCCTACATGGTAAATCAGCTATCCTTTCTTCTTAAAACCACTGCACCGTAATTGGTGAGTTATGTGGAACTTAAAAGAAAAAGTTAAAATTTGATTTGAGAAAGCGAATTCTTATTTAGCTTCCACTTCTTTAAATTCTAAAGAAATTCGAAATTTCAAGAAACAATACTCGAAGTATACGGCTCTACCTCAGCAACTAAAAACGATATCGGAATTCTGTAAGCTGCACCGAAGATTTCATTTAATGCGGACAAAATGATATAGCATATGGCACCCTGAAATAAACGACTAACTCGTGAATATGGAATTCGCAGAATCTTTACAGGCATTGTAACAACTTCACATAAGTTATAAATTCATACACCTAATTTGCGCGATTGAGATTCTCCAAGGGATGTAGTTTAGAAGGATGCGATATCAGTTTTTATCCGAACTAACGCATTTGTAAACTTCGTACTTCTATTATTTTTTCAGATTCGCCGATTTCTGATAATTCTTGTCAATTATACCATAGCGTAAATCAAAATTATTATTGCAGCGATCACGGTGATCTAACGTTCTCTCTTGAATGCTACAATTCTCATTCATATCGGTTTAACGGTTGAGCGATTTTCTCAAAGAATCATTTACGCGTTTTACATGTATTGGAGCAGTCAGCATCGAAGAAGGGCCCTAGCTAAAGCTTCCTCTTATTGAATCACACCGGTTCTTAGAAAACACACGAAACATAACGCTGACTATACGGAAGCCCGCGGCCGCCGTGGCGCACAAGAGAAAAAAAAAACTACGAAGAAAGGAAACCCAATGGAAGCTTTGCGGGAGCTGTTATCTCGGCCAGACATCTTACCCGGAATTCCGACGAGCGGTCTGGCAAGGTGTCTATCAAAATCGTCGATTCATTCCAAGTCGAGCGAGTAGCAGGCTGCCTTCAAGATAAGGCTGATACATAGGCGCGATCGTTTTCAAGTGCCGAGGTGAACCAACAGTCTCAGGGCGTGCTTCTTTTTATTACGTTTTCTTTAGTTGTGCGTCATGGCGTACGCCACGGCGCGAATTTCAAATCTTTAAGTCATCGTAATGCTTATAGGCAGGTTGCGAACGTAGTTCCCGCAGTTCCCGCGCCTACTAGGGCGCCCCTCGCGGCGGCGAGCGCGGAACCGGCAGGATACGACCGGCCCGCTTGCGTTCGGAAAGCCTGTCTGTGCACTGTTTCGCGCGTAGCTGTTGCCTTTTCTGAGCAATGCCGAAGTGCAACCCGAGCTGTTGCGTAGTGGAGTGCAACGGCACGTACACCAAATCACGAGGAACAAAGTTTTACAGGTTTCCAAGCCGACCGTATGAAGCAGAACGGTGTCAACACTGGATAGCGCTCGTCCGACGGCATAAGCTGTTTTACGTACTGGCGTTATGCCAAGTGCGTTAACGCTGAATTCATTGCTTTTACAGCAATGGTGGCAGCAACAGGACACCTTCAGTGCGTACCAGGATATGCAGCAAACAAAGTAGTTTGTTTCCACACTGTACCGCAGTAAAGCTGGGAAACTCTTTCCCAATCCTCTCCCATTCAAACAGCGCTAGGGCTTGCTGAGAGATTTCATGAGGGGTTGCAGCTGACTAAGCTGGCGTACACCCTTCTCCGCCCAGCATATCAACTAAGGGGCAATTGAGATCACCAAAATTTTTGACGACGTGGTTTATCGGAACCTCCTTTGCACGCACTGAAAAATCGCAACATAAAAGTATCGCGCTTCCAGTAAATTGGCCGAAAATATTTTCCCAGTGTAGTTTAACACAACTGGTAAGTTCCTCACCTTTATTTGTGTTTGGGGAGAGCAACGTTAGAATACCTCGGGTAGGTCTTACGAGTCATTCGTACGCCCCACATTCTTGGATGAGATGCTTTGGATTCGCATTTGCCGTCCTGTATGTACAGGGAAACTACCACGGCGTCCTTGTACTTCCCTGCGAAGCCAGCACGGCAATCGCAGCTCCCCGCTAGGATTTGTCTGCTGTCGCCGATCTTCAAGAATCAATGTCACCTATAATTTCATGCGTTCATACCATAGATAAGTAACTTACGCTGAGCTTGACGCATCTCGCTGGTGCTTTATGTTTCGTTTGCGGAATACACCTAGCAGTCTCTTCGATCAGTGCGAGTTCAACACTTTCCTCACGTCGTAGACGTGCCCCACTTCAAATAGACGACTTCCTTTCTCTAAATTCTTTTCACGAAAAAAGCTGCCAAGATCTTGTTATTCCCGAAACCCGGTTAAAATTAATATCGCACGCTGTTTCGCACCATCGCTACCATTTGACAGGACGCCAAACATGTAGCGCGAGCTGCTGACGCCGTGAGTCATCCTACCGTATTCGTCCAACTATTCGTCAGATGGCGCTAGGGGTTGGAAAGGCAGGGCGCCGCTTAGCACTTGCAACGTGCCCATGGGGAACCAGCGCTGGCCAGGAGGCGCTACGACATTTTTCATGCGTTACTAAAATATGCTGAAACCGTCCGATAGGGAGGCTACGAAGATGGCACGACATATTTAGCGATAAGAAACGTGCGCCTGTATCAATGTTTGTCTAGCCCGATGCGGCCAGCCAAGTTCTGTCCATGGCCATGCGCGCTGCGTAGAGCGCATGCGCTGCTACGTCCTAGCACGTCGGTTCCCTGCCGTTTGAGGAGCCGTGAAAAGTGTGACTCAAGACAACCGGTGAATTTGCTGACACGAAATCACTGCGTGTGCTACTGGAAACTGTGTCTACCGCTCGCTAGGCTGTGTGTTACGGCGCTGCTGTCGGCACGCGAAGCTTCAGCGCTGGTTGCCCATAGCGCGTGAAAAAGACATAGAGTTACTATACTGACTCTAGAGGACAAGCTACCCATAGGGCCCATGCATTGAAATCGGGAACCGCAAGAGCGCCGCCATGTTGCTATGCGCCGAGGTTGCCAGCTCCTGAGACGCTTGCTAGACTTTGTGACAGTAGTCAGTTTTAATCCGGCAACCGTAGCAGCGTAGCAGTATGGTAGCAGCATAGAGAAAAGTAGCAGCATGGGCGTCTCGCTAGTAGTGTCGTGACGTGTGTTTGGGCTTTATAAGTTGGTTCTTTATTCTATGTTGCGGGACGGTGTGGGTGTGATCCATGTTGGCCGTACAAGTGGCAGTTATGCAACCGAGGGATGATCCTGTTGAAGTTTCCGGCGGTATGCAGTTTTCAGCGGTCACGCTTGTTGCAGGAGTGTCACTCGACGAGGTTACGAGATCGAAGCTGTGGTCTGATTCCTCGTTGGCGTTCCGTAATTATCTTCGCACGGGCGCGGTATGTAGCAAAATCTGCTTTGGCGATCTATTGTCGCGACGATAGATCGGGTTTTTTTGTCATTATAAGTACTGATCCAGCTGTAGGGCACATGTAACCGACAAAGTCTCAGAAGAGCACCTGAGATTATAATAAAGCAGGCGGCGCAGGAACTCCAGGGCACCCAAGGGACAGTGGGGGGATCAAAGCTCGGAATAGAACGGTACGTAGGTTGGGGCCGCCGAGGCAGGTGTGCGCCAGGCAGTGTTCGCGCGGACAGCTCCCCTGGCACGCGCAGCAGTGCCTCGCAAGGTCGAGATACTTTAAAGGCACCTGCGCCCATGATCTTTCTTTTGCCTCGGTGCAGTGAGCCCGATTAACGAGAATAATGTGGAGGGCATCCGGTGCAGTCGCGAATGCGTCATGGCAAAAGTAGCTCGCGTCGCCTAGCGTGTGTAGTAATATCAGAACTCATTGTATGAACTTTATGCATAATACGCTTTCTTACGGTACCTTAACGGAAAGGGTCTAGAGGACGGTGTTGGTACATTTTTAGTACCGCCCTAATCCTATACCCCCACTACAAACACACACACATACCCCCTTGTTTAAGTATAGATAGAATTCCGTGCCATTACGGATCATAGCCTCCTTTATTTCTCAAAAATAGAGGAGGGTATGGACCAATTGACCAGTTCAAGTTGTCAGCTTGTCAGTAACTGTCATAGGAATCACTGTAATAAACACAATTCCACGATCGGATTGTTTACTTTCATTTTTTGTTGTAACACTGAGGACTACATAGAACTTTATTTTGTATATGTGAGAGAAGTATGTGGATATCACGAGCTTAAGCCAATGTGCGATGCACAGACAAAAGCAGCTGCTACAACATGAACTGCATTGAGGGCCACACAAAACATACGTAATTAAAGGTGCAAAATATAGGGGGAAGCTTCAAAATACGCTCTGTAGCACTGCAAAGTATAACATATATGGTATGTGTACAATAAATGTTCAAAAAAATGCATCAATGTCCCGTTTGCCTTCAAGTTTATTATCAAGTTCAAGTTTACTGAAGTTTATTATGAGCATATGTACAACAGGAATCTACTGACACACCCGCAGTCAAGGTGGCTGTTTGAGGCGTGCTGGCTGCCTCAGTGTAAGAAAAAGAAATTGGGTAAATGTCGACACCAGTGCCACTGCTTCTTGCCTCTGACCTGCACGTGCCTCCGCGGCATCTTTGTGCACAAGTGTGCTGGCGTGGCGAGGCGTAGGAGTCATCCGAGAGAAAGAGTATCGTTTACATGGAGAAGTGGCTGTTCACATTGCCTGTCGCTTTCCCTCAAATGTTTCCTTGGCGACTAGGGTGACACACCCGCAGTCAAGGTGGCTGTTCGAGGTGTGCTGGCTGCCTAAACGAAAGAAAAAGAAAGAAATTAGATGAATGTCGATACCAGTGCTATTACATGCCTCTTACCTGCATTTGCCTCCACGGCCTCTTGGCTTGTGGAGTCTGTATGAGGGAGCTGCTGTGGCTAGGTGTAGGCATTGTCTAAGCAAAAAGAAAAGGCCATTCAAATGGGGAGTAATGGCAATAAATGCAGTTGTTATGTCTGATTCTTGCACTCTTCTTGCATGAAAGTTTTCAAATACAGTGTCCAGAACACACCAGCACTTTGACTGCTTCTACTTTTTACCTGCTGCAGGTGTTGCTGCGATATCCTTGTATGGCTGCGTGCGGCATTGTAACACTTGGTGGAGGCATTTGAAGTGGTAGCCAAAAATATAAAGAATCATCCTTGTCTACATGAATGCTTTCAATTTCTAAATGCAGTGGTAGCTATCACTATTGGTGCAAGGCCCTACCACATCTATGCGGCAAGTGCCATAGCTCGAAACTGAATTTTTCCTTTAGTGTTTCACAAGGTGTCTATGTCGACATTAGATGTGATGTGTTTGTTTTTATTTATCCCAGTGTGGAGAGAGCATCATTAAATTGTTTTTTATTTTTGCGTGTCTTGTTTTTTGGTTTATTTCTAAATTTATCAAGCAGCAGTCTCATGATGCTAAAGTGACTTATGTGATGACAATCAGCTTTTGTTTTGCAGAAAAACAATGCATTTCCTAACCCATTTTTTGACATCCCCTCACTCGCATAATTTTGCAGTGTATTCTACCTATATTGACTTGCTTTACCTCCACTAAAGAGTCTTGCATTTTCAAATACGACTCTTTCCTTAAGATCATTCGACACGTCTCATAATTTCTGTAGCTTGGGCTTCTGATACTCTGCATTCACCAGTTTTGCTTGTTTCTGACTAGAAATGTCTTTTTTAATTTAGAGCTTAAATTTTACCCTTGGAGCACATGGAAGGGCTTGCCATTGCATATCTGCATAAAAGGGCAACATGTTTCGTTAAACATTTGCAAAATCCAATTGCAGATTGATGAATGCAGCTTGCAGTGTGATATGACTGAATGAGCCATAAGAGTAACTCATCTCACTTGATAAATTTATGTACAAGATCGTTACACTAATCTGGCGGGTTCTCTTGCTTATACAGCAAAATAATCGGTGCGGGAGAAAAAAAAAGTATTTCTACGTACCCCTTGTACACACGGATTTAAGGAAAATGAGGTGGAGCTGTCCACATGATCTACTTATTTTACCTGCGAGTATGGTCAACAAAAATGTGTCCCAGCTGCTTAGTGGTATTCGAGATTAGGTCAGTATTGCATATGCGCCTTTTGTCTAAAATAATTGAATTTTGAATATGCTCGCGGGGATCTGATGTGCATATCTGCAGTTTATGGATGCATGTAAAAGACTCAGCATCAAGTGCATGTGAACGGTCCCACGTCCCGGAGTCGATCATGCAAATAGATTCGTTGCACAAATTTGTGACCAGAAAAGATATTCCACATGAAATGGCATGCAAGGAAGTGTTGAATATGTTGCACAGTTAAGAAAACGCCTACGCTATTAGTATGTGGGTTGATGCACTCGTTATGCAAAATGGAGGTGAGGCGTGCAGACTGGACACAAGAGTAGAGTATTTACAAGCAAACAACATGAGCGCCGCCCACTTCTCTACTCTTGTGTCCTGTCTGCACGCCTCACCTCTGTTTTGCATAATCAATCCTTGCCAACTAGCTCACCTTTCTGTCGTTCTAAGTCTCGATGCACTCGATTTCGTTCTCATTAGGCACTGGCCTCTTGATTACTTCGTGGCACAGAAATATAGAGCGCATATCGAACGACTCCATCCATGCGAGCCGAGACGTCAGCTTCAGACTATTTTCCCGATATACAGTCCTGTGTTCATCACTCTGGCTCGAGAGAGAGTGTCCGCTGTAGCAATGGTTTTACCTGGGACGTGCGTGAGCGTGAACGAGTACCGCATAAGACGCATTCTGAACCGTTGGATTCTTGGTGGAAGAGAATCAAGAGGATCGCGACCCAGTAGCGGAAGGAGGGGCTTGTGGTCTGTCTCAAATAAAAACGTGAGGCCTCTCAGAAATTCGTCGAAGCGTTCTGCTGCCCAGGTTAAAGCCAACGCTTCCTTCTCGATTTGTAAATACCTCTGCTGCGTTTTCGTGAGCGATCTGGAGGCATATGCTACTGGACGTCTTTCGCCAGATGGCTGATCCTGGAGTAGTACAGCGCCAAGTCCTTGCGAAGACGCGTCCGCCGAAAGGATTGTCGTGTACATGGGGATAAAGTTTTTCACTCACACTCGTGTACATGGGGTTGTACCTTGTCAGGCATTTGTTAGAGCTGAGAGTAGTCTTGATCTTCTCAAAAGCTTCCTCTTGTTGAGTTCCCCAACACCAGTAGCTGTCTTTGTTGAGGAGGCTGCATAAAGGCGCAGATATAGACGCAGCATCAGGAAGAAACCTTGCGAGGTGGTTCATCATGCCTAATAAGGAACGAACTGCAGCGACGTTTTGGGGTCGAGGCAACTCCTTGATTGCTCTGATGTTCTCAGGATCTGGGCGCGCACCATTGGCGTCATAGATCATGCCCCGAAATGCTACTTTCTCAACAGCGAAATAACGTTTTTCCTTGTTAAGGGTTACTCCTGTTTGTTATAGTCGGTCGAGCACATTACGAAGGCGGTTGACCTGTCCAACTTTGTTCTTGCCGCACACCAGAATGTCGTCCATGTAGTTCAGTAATCCGTCTAGGCCTTCGATGACCTGCGAGAACTTTCTTTGAAACATTTCTGGTGCGGATGTGATCCCGAACGGCAACCTGCGGTAGCAGTACCGCCCATACGGTGTTATAAAAGTGGTGAGCTTTTGACACTCTTCGGAAAGCTTTATCTGGTAGAATCCAGAATTCGCGTCCAGTTTAGAAAAGACCTTGGTTTCCTCGAAGCTTCCCATAACTTGTTCTACCGTCGGTAGCTGATGACGCTCGCGTCTGACAAACTGGTTCAATTGAGTTAAGTGAACGCATATCCTTACTGCTCCAAACGGCTTCATTATGGGTACAATATGAGCGCACCATTCTGTAGGTTCTTCGACCTTTTGTATCATTCCTTCTCGTTCTAGCTTTTCCAGTTCTTGCTTGACTTTTTCTTCATGGGAATAGGAATCCGTGTGGGTGTAGAGAGGGCGTACTGTGTTTCATTCGGAACGAGACTATGGGATGTTCGCCAGATACGGAACCCGTGCCTTGGAATACCTTAGGATACCTGCTTACGATGTCGTCAGCAGTTCCTAAGTCATCTAGGAAGTGAACGATTCCTAGGGCTTTGATAGCTGGTTGTCCCAACAAGGGTGTGCGCAAGTTGTGCACGACGTAAATGTTCTGCTTCGAACGGTTGTCTTTCCGAGCTACTTCAGCGTCAAACTTTCCGATCGTACGAATGCTTGCATTGTTCGGTCCTTTAAGATCACCTGCGTTGTTCAGAGAACGCGGAAGTAAAGGGAAATTTTCCCTGGCGACTGTTACTTCGGCTCCCGTATCTACTTTCATGCGGAGCTTATGGTCCTTTATCAGTACCGCGACGAAGTGCTCAGATGGTGTGTACGCCAATTGCTCGACCATGCCAAGAAATTTATCAGCTTCGGCAATGTCAAGATTCCCGTCAGCTCGTCTCTTTTTTCAGCACGCCTTTTCGAAGTGGCCCAACTTTCGGCAAAACCTGCATCTTTCTTGTTTCGCTGGACAACTGCTTCTCGGATGAAATGGTCTGAAAATGAAAAGAAACTGCAGAACTTTCCACGATAAGTTGGCTTCTGACCGTGTGTAAACTTTCTGCTCTTTCCAGGAGTTTTCTCGAGCTTTACGGCGGCGACGCAAGCTTCTGGGATAGTGCCCGCGTGCTCTTTTAGCTCGGCTTGCTGTTTCTTTACAGTTTCGTTTGTACGCGCTTTTGCCAAAGCAGTGCTCAGCGTGAGATTAGGATCCATCTGTAGTTTTTCCGAGAGAAGCTGGTCTCGTAGTCCTACTACGAAGCGGTCTCTTATTAGGCGTTCCTTCATTTCTTCGAACTCGCATCTGTCTGCTAGCCTGTTAAGCTCGGTTGCAAACTGGTCTGCTGTTTCTCCCAGCTGTTGGCGGCGTAGATTAAAGCGAGCACTCTCGTAGACTGCGTACATGGTATGGACGAAATAATAGCCCTTAAATTTTCACTTTACGAGGTTGAAGTCCTCCATTTTTTCGTCTTTCACGTTTAGCGACCGAAGAATCTCCCGTGACTTTTTTCCCGTGGTATAGAGAAGAGTTCTTACTTGTACTTCGTCTGGTTTCTCATGTAGTCCGGATGCGAATCTGTAGTCGTCGAATTCGTCCATCCAGGCGGGCCAGTCCGCAGCGTTCTGGAAGTCGAAAGGCCTAGGAGGCTTGATTACTGCCATGCTGAAGCGTTGCTTGATGGTTGTCACCGGGAGGACTTGCTCTTGAGGAAGCAGGCGCTCGTTCGCTTGTTGACGGGCTGTTGCAGCGCTACGTCGTAGCCAGCTTTGAGATAGCCACTTCTGACACCATGTCAGACAGTCAGACAGACGCTCATCGTCCCATGACCAAGAATGAACCCTTTTTAATGTACAGTAGTGAAATATATACAGCCAGAATGGTCACATGACTTGCGTGAGAACCGTTTAAAGGAAATGAAAGCATAGCGCTTATCTCAGCGCGTGTTCGTGGCTCAGGCACACACAGGCCGTGTCTGGATGACGTCACAACTATAGGTATATAATACAAGATTTTTGTCGCGATTTCATCGTTTCTTAAGCGAAACATGGGTGTTCTCTCTGCCAGTTTGTTTTTTTCGGTCAACATTCAATTTAGGTCTACTTCAGCATTGAAGCCTGTGAAAAACATGCTTACCACCGCACAAGGCCCTCATTCCACGTTCAAATCTACGATAATCACACAGTCAGCACGATGTACGAAGAGGGCAGGTCGTACTCTTCTGTTATAAGTAAAGATTTTTCACAGCAATGCCCGATAATAGGTAAAGAAACCTTGTGTTTAAAGATCACGTTGTCTAAGGACTCCTCAAAAGCAGTAAGTCATTTGTATTGCGCTTTTTTCAGGTTCAGCGAAGGAACCGACAAGCTTTGCATCTTAACTTAAAGTCATTTGACGTTCATCAATTTTAGACTTTCACGATCTTATTATGAACACATTTGCCTCCCTTTGGCGAGACGTTGAAAATCGTACCATAGTAGCGGTATAACTTCTAAAACCACGACAAACTCGCAATGGTTGCTCAGTGGCTATGGGGTTAGGCTGCTGAGTACGAGGTCGCGGGATCGAATCCCGGCCACCGCGGCCGTATTTCAATGGGGGCGAAATGCGAAAACACCCGTGTATTTAGATTTAGGTGCATGTTAAAGAACCCCAGGTGGTCCAAATTTCCGGAGTCCTCCACTACAGCGTGCCTCATAATCAGAAAGTGGTTTTGGCAGGTAAAACCCCATAATTTTAAAACCACGACAAGCTGCTGTGAGTTTGCAAATGGGGATTCATCGTTGAGCCTCAGGTGCAGGTACTGCATGGATGAGAAGCTCCAGAGAAGGCAGCCCACGTGCACCCAAAGAAGTTATATTTTCTTTGTGCTTACGCTCTGGAGTGAAGCAATTCCTAATGTTCCAGTTCAGTTCTGGTTCATGCAAAAATTGTTCTTTTTTGGCAGTTTTCGATTTTCAGTCCAGTTTCGGTTTTATGTCCTGATATACATACGGAGTGTCTGAATACCCCACAAGCCCGTGCATGTATTATAATTCTACAGCACGCATTACGGAATTAAAGTTCTGTGCAGCACAAATCAGATGAAGTTGCATATTATCCATTTCCACAGCACTCTTTCACTAACATCTAAAACTTTATCATTACAATTTAAATATATTTCCAAACATTTCTTTTTTTACAAATCTTGCATTGAATTAATGCAACATTCTATGATCGCACCCCGCGGATGAACACTCTAACCGCAAGGCTCTCGCTCCCCCACTCACACATATACAAAAATAAAAACCAATAGATAATAAATAGATGGTCTTCAGTGTGGGAATAGACTGTTGCATAACTGATTTCAATGTCGTAGGAATAGCTGAAGTCAACTGATCGGGTTTTTCTTTTTTTTTCGCTTGCACTTGAGCACTAGCTACGTTTATTTTGCCCCACAGTCACAAAATATTTGTAAAGGAGGGCAGCGTCTATTCAGAAGAACTTTCTGTGGGCCTGGTTGGTTCATATTTGATAAATTTATATATATGTATATATGTGTATATAAATATATATATATATATATATATATATATATATATATATATATATATATATATATATATATATATATATATATATATATAAACTTTATTTGACAGGACGGTATATTAAAGAGGGGTGGTCGGAACCCCCCAGTCCAGGCGCCGAAGTTACCCAAACATAACTCTGTCAATTTAGGAGTATTAGCACCGCTGTCCTCCACCTAGAAAGTATGGCACGTGCGTCTGCCAGTTTGCCGATTTTCGTTCTCGAAATATTTTACGGGAATGACGCCCTTTGGTCTCGGCACTCGCGAACATGCACAAGCACCTGGGAAACTACGCAAGTACTTCGTACCGATCCGCCGCGCTGCCCTTATCGCCGCCGTTTTCGCATATATCGGGAACATGTCGACTCGTTCCGGCGCACGATAAAGACGAGCGAACAAATGCGGCGGCAGTTGAGCCCTTGCACTGCAGTCTGTAGAACTGCAGACACAACTCGAATACGGGAAAGAACCGCAAGTATATGCGCGTCGTATAGCGCAGCCCTGCCAGATTTTTCGACTTCGCCCTTGTGGAGACGCTGTTCACCGAGTGCCATTCAGTTACGGTGGCGTTACCGGAAACACTAAGGCGCATTGAGATCCTTATATCTATATGACCAAAGGTCATCAGTAGAACGCGTACTACAGCGGCCGCCCCCGCACTGCACTGCACTCCAACACTTTTGGACAGCGCTGGAGCTAAACAATGGGTGGTAAGTGGCCAGCGATGCTTTTCATTAGGCTTTTCCGTCGGCGCAACAGCGGTGCTACCGAATGAAACGTTGCGGGCACTCGGGCTTCTCTCCTCGCTATGGCCACACGCCCAAGCATGCGTTCTGAAAGCGGAGCCCGGTCGTCCGCATACTTGTCATATGGAAGCGATAACAGGTAACTGTAATTAATAAGGCGATGGTTTGGCCTATTGTTGATTGTTAGGCATACTAAAATAGAGAATGAAATCACTGATTGGGTACACCCACACAACAAACATCTTGTACACTAGTTCTTAAAAAGTAATTAGTTAATGTCAACAAATGTCATTACAAATGACATTACAATTTCGCTGAAACATTATTTAGAATGTTCAGTTTCAGAAGTAACTTATTTATTATTAAAACTGTCATGAATAACAACTTTGAAAGAACAATGAAATATACTTGAAGCAATGTTTAACGTCAAAATCGAGCCTATTCAAGCATTGTTGAAGCTACCCTGAACGCCAGTATTGAATGTTAAGTGTCCACTGAAATATATTCTCAGTTTTAGTGGACAGGGTTGGAATTGCACGAAACTTTTCATTGAAATATTGTTAAGCTATGTCTTGTCATTTAGCTGAACCACTGATGTCTTATTGATGTGGCCCTAACGCATGAAAGGCCAGGACCAAATTTAATTGAAGTTGCTTTTGTACTGCAGGTCCTGGTATGGTTACGCAGCATGTCGACGTATATTTTGCCTAGAGCGTGCATTCATTTTCAACTGAAAAACATGATCTCGTGACAGTCTGTTTTAAACCATACTTTAAATTTGCTAGCAGTAGTGTTAGGTTGGTTTTTCAGTTAAGAAAGCTAAGTCAATGTTCTCTCTCGAAATAGCGCAATATCAAGGCTGACAAACACTTAACGATAAGACGAGCCCTTGTTGCATTCCGCTTCCTTTGGAAATCGGCCGCTGCAGCTGCTCTAGAACCTACGAATATGTTAAGTTTGTGCTCACTAAGACGCTACCATAGTAAAGTATGTCATGACATATACTGTTTATATGCTCTAGCCAAGCCATTCAGTTGGTTCTCGCATTCGGCTTTAAAATTTTAGTAATATAGCATTTAACTTTAAAATACCTAACGATTCTTCGGCGAGCTCGCCAGCCCTCTCACGCGAAAATTGTAATGCCTTGTATCTATCTGCACAAAAATGGGTAATTTGCAGATATTTAATCTTTATGATAATGTAAATGTATATGATTAGTAGCTTTTAAGCGATACTTAAATTTAGGGATGCACCCACTTGAAATATGGAGTTGGGACAAGTTGAATTTGGAGATCGGCAAACGTGAAATTTAGGCGCGTGCCAAGTTGAAATTTTTGAGTTGGCCAATTTAAATTTTGGGATGGGCCAAGTTGAAGATAGAATTTCACTGCTGACATCCACCCTTTCGTGTTTACAGTGCTGTTGTGGCAGTTAACAACGCAATAGTAATTTATAGTCTTCTGAAGAGGCGCCTTCGCAAACAAGAGACGTCCCGCGCGCAGCGTGAGCTAAACGCGAGCGCGACCTTACACCCATAGAGAAAGGTACAGCCGCGGCCACGTCTGTGTAGAGCGCGCGAGCAGATGGCCTTGCTCTGCGGGGCGACAGCGTGCGGCAGTTGCGGGGTCTGACGCACTGTGCCCAGGAGCATGCGCGGCCTATAATATACATGCAGAACTGCATTGCACGAGTGGCAACGTTGAAACGGGCAGTTACGCTTTTATGTACGCTTCCTCAGGGCGCTCTCGGTATCGCCATGCCAAAAGATTACGCGTTTCAGCTGATAACACGCGCCCGACTCTCACGACAAACTATGCGTGCTTTCTGGCCGTTCCGATTACGCGGTGATACGAAAAAATGATAACGCCAACAACAGCGTCATTGTGCGCCCCATAATAGCAATTGCGCGTCGCTCATCCGCTGTGAGTCGGGGAGCCAGTGCGAATAAATTCTGCGAAAAGGTTTGACTTCTATGTCTAATATAGGCAGCACGCGTGCGATGTTGTCATTTGATTCACCAATCCCAGATAACATTATCTGGGATTGGTGAAGACATAGTTTTTCATATCAAGTGCCCTGACAGAATCGCCCACGCTATTACCCACGTGCGCAATTCCCTTGTCATCGCGCGTAGTAAGGTGGCGCCCTCGGGTAATGCGCACAACCGGCAAAACACGTGCGTTTACCAACATAATTTCTGGTTTAAAGCAGCGTGAACCGACCTGCATGTCTATTAGGCCGCGCATGCTCCTGGGCACAGTGCGTCAAATCCCGCACCTGTCGCACGGTGTCGCCCCGCAGAGCAAGGCCGTCTGCTCGCGTGCTCTACACAGACGTGGCCGCGGCTGTACACCCGTGGGTAGCGAAATCGTTCCGTCAGTGGATAAACGGGCGCTGGCGTCTGGGATGAAATAAAGGGCGAAACTTGACGAGCACACGCTTGCGAAAGCGACAGCGAGGGTGACAGCGCATCGCGACGATGCACTCTCCTCTCATGCAACGCCTCACCGGCTACTGCGGCAGCTGGTGTTCCCTTTCGACCGCTCTGCTCCGTCCGTCGAGCAGTGCTCGTGTCCGGCATTCCGGCTCAAATGGTGCGATTGCATTGAAGGGGCCGGATGCGGCGAGAAAATATGACAATCGTCTACGAAAGCCTCAGCATGCTTTGGCACCGGAAAGGCCATGGGTAGACGCCCATAAGCTAGGAAAAGCAAGTAAGCAAAACTAAGCAAAAACGAAGTCAAAGAAACGATTCCTACGCATTTGTAGACAATACTTGGAATTTCTGTACCTTTTTCATAACAAAGTAGATTTCCATACGCGGCTGTTATTGGCTAATAGCTGACGTCAAACAAGAAGCGTGTTAAGATCAGTGCGATTCTTTCTACTCTTAATTTTGCATAACGTACGCCTCCAGAGTCACCCAGAGTACCGGTTAACCTTGGTGCGGCATGAGTCGGGGCAGTTTAGGCAAATGAAGGTATGGGTGGGTGTGCCACAATGAGTATATTCTTGTTTTGCAAGAAAGCCTTAATAAAAACGGTAAGGAAAATATTTTACACATTTTCCTAAACGCTTAAGCTACAGACAAAAGCTGTCAGCCCCGATAAAATTATTTCTACTTGTGTAAAACTAGCTTATTGTGATGCAGTTGTTTTGAATTTCACGTTATTAAGTTCTTTCAAGTCACATAAGCTATCGAAATTGTTCATTGTTGCCTATTAGCAAGCTGTATTTAAAGACCTTTATTATGTGTCGTCGTTATGTTTCTGATCAGTGTTCTTATGAATAAAATATATATATATATATATATATATATATATATATATATATATATATATATATATATATATATATATATATATATATATATATTGCACTGTAAAGTAGGGTGCAGCGGGGCTGTGGCTAGGAGAGAGACAACGACGACGAGAATGAACAACCTTGTTTCGGTGCTCGGTCGGCTACACTACCTCTCGCTGCTCCAACGTTCTAGTCGCGAACGCTTACTGCTTAAAGTGCTTCGCGACAATATATATATATATATATATATATATATATATATATATATATATATATATATATATATATATATATATATATATATATATATAGCTGCTGCTCATCCCTCCAATACTGCGCACGCGCCTGTCTGACAGCAGCCGGAATAGAGGAGAAATGGAGGAAGCCCGTGGGCAAATTCCTCATTAGCGTTCCGTAATTCTCGCACGGGCGCGGTATGTCATAGAAGTCGTGGGTCGCTTTGTAAAGCGAAAGCTTTACTAACCTCATCGAGCCGAGTTTCGCCTTCGCTGCGAATTTGCCCTTCATTTGACCGCAGCTGCGCCGTAGCCTTGGCAACGCATTATGTGACTCGCCGCGGCTAGCTCCGGCTATGGTGGCGTACTTCGGCGCCGCCGCGTGCGCTAACCGCCGCCGGCTTAGCGCATGCGCTCTCCGCAGCTGAGTCGGCGCCTGACTAAGTCACTCGCCGTGCTGGCTAAAGCCTGTTTCACATGCAAGCGATTGAGCGAATGGAGCGAACAGCGGCGCGGCGCTGCGAAGCTTTTCGCGAGGTTTCGTTTCGCATGCATTGCCTCCGCGCGTTTTCCGCCGCTGCCAATATCAATGTTGCTGGCGAAAAAGACGGGATTTTCAGCCAGTTTCGGCAGTTTGCGACTACCAACATAAGGATTGCTTTGTCCCTGCCTCTCAAATTTTTATTTTAAAGATACATATCTTGCGCTTAGCTATTAACAATTCTTTGAAAAGCTCTCTTGGCAAGTTGCCCGTACTTGCCCGTGTAGCAAGTAAATAAGCATCGTCCTGTGCGCAGGCGTTCCCGCACTAGTCCTCCACTGGTCACGTGTCGAGGCGGGCTGTTCGGAAGCGGTGCTGCGGCTCTGCCGCTGCGATAAAATTCCAACTTGCCCGAACCTCGCCGCTCCCGCCGCTCGAAACAGATTTCTGCGGCGCGGCGGGAGGATTCGCAGGCTTCAGAGGAGCGCCGCGCTCGCCTAGTCAGTGCGATCCTGGCCATGGACGAGTGGGAGGCCTGCTTAATGTTATCCGGAGCCATGCACTGCGGCCTGCCTCATAGCATTAGTCGCTTCGGGACGTTAAAAACGTTGAACGCCACAAACCAAATCAATATATGCGGGCATACATTGCAGCTAAACGACTGCATTCACAAGCCTCAATGAGCCTTGAAAAAGCGTCGATAATGTGCTAACTTTTTGTGGAGCAGAAAAAAAAGTTCCTCAATACGGTCGCTTTTATGCCACACGCCTGCTGCAGGTGCGAGCACTTCCGTGGCAAAACAGCTTCTGTGAAACAATTCGAGCATATTCGAAAAAAAGTCAAACGCACTCACAACCGCGCACAGCATGGACCCATACGCAAGCACTTTTTTAAGGTGGATGTCCGACTCCGGCGGCACACGCTCCAATATTCATTGTTTCCGAACGCACTGTGTTTTCTGCGTTCATTGGACGGATATTACATTGCAGTGGAAGGCTTACTGTCTGCGCTTTGCAATGACACTTAGTGTTATTGCCTAACCTGAAGCGTTAAATAACGACAATCAAAATAGTGTAAACAAAAAACGGTGTCTTATATCGCCTCCTTTGTACTGCAGTTTCGACAAAACTGTTCAACATAACAAGATGAAGTTAGCTGTATCTTTAAACGAAATTTTATACAAGGTTTCTATGAAGATACTGCCCGTAAAGAAATTACAAATTTATATAGGTGCTAAAATATGGACAAAACAATCAAAGTTTAAGAATTAATCTTTTTTTCATTTTCAATGCGGAGCAACAATAATTAGTTATTTTCTAGGCTAGAGTGCACTTATCATCTCATCAACATCGTTCATCATTTATTATTCCCTTAAGGGTTCCATGTGGAGTATTACATAAGGGGGTAGGGCAAAACAATAATACAAACATCGAAGGAATGGTCATGTACATGTATCTACACGTACATGTATTTGAGGTTTTGTGCTCTGACTGATGAGCATTTCATAAATTATTTCAAATTGGCAATTGATGGCTATATTTGGTAACGCATCACTGAAGAATATGCAAAACTGTTCTAGCTGAAACTCAGACATATTCAGTAATCAAGTAGCAAGGCCTGTCTCCACGCTTCTTTTCTTTGTGCGTTGCGCTCGCCAGGGGTCACAAACTATTGCACTTTCGCCGGAAAGGAGAAGCGTCGATTGCTATAGCAAATTAGTTGATATAGCAATCGTTGATATAGCATTGATATAGCGTTGATATATCAATTAGTTGATATAGCAATGATATAGAGTTGAGAAGATAATATACAAAACCGCAACGGTGTGCTTCCAGGTGGCACGGATTAGCAAATGGGGGAGCGGAGGAGGCTGGGCGACAGGAGGCAGCAAGGAGGAAACGCGGTGAAAGCGAGGTGGTGGAAAGATCTAATAATGGCGCTGCTTTTGTAAGATTGAGGGGTTTTAATCCCCAACGTAGCTAAGTGCCATCTGCCGAGCATGAGGACTCACTCTGAGGACACCACTCTTCCATAAGCGTTAAGCTTCGAGTTACACGACAGCGTGGCGGCGTCCACGGTAGTGGCGACAACCAAAGAGAGACTACGCCAGTGGTACTGGCTGACCCAACAGGCCAGCTTCGGAGACGCTAGAGAGAATGCGGTCCTCAGTTTTCTTCTAATTTTCAGTTTTCTTTCAAGTTCTTTTATGTACTGGCTAGGGTGCAAAAGTTGCGCGCACCCAATACAAAGGGGAAAGCCTTATCATCATCATACCCTACTCCAGTTCTACAGTGGCAAACCGTGCTAAAGCACACACAGCTTTCCCGCTGCATCTGCTCTCGAATTTGGGGGGTAAGCGAAGGGGAGGGGTATAAATCTCCTCATTGTCGCTGCTGCTGTGAATTTTCTTTAATTTCTACCCTTATCTCAAATAAAGCCACAACAACAGGACCATCTATGTTCATTTTACATGGCTGGTACATTAGTCCCCTAGGGCCTACAACAATTGTCATCATATGCAGCACCGGTGGTGCCTTGTGAAACGCGTGGTGAGATAAGTATATACAAATGCCGCGCACAAAATGCCTGAGTGTTTAGTGTTACGTATTTATTTGCGTGTTTTTCGTGACTATGGCTTCCATAAAACAGAATGTTGCCTTGATAAATTTGTTTTTCCTTTGGTTTCCTTTCTAGAACACTGCTATCAATGTGGGACCAGGAGCAAGCAGTGCATTCGATGCCGCCAGAAGTACTGCCGACATGTTTCGACGCAGACTGATGAACGTAGTTCAGAGGTAACCCGCTTGGTTTGACACACAAAAGCAACACGTTAAATCAAGCTAAACGCGTCAACAATTAGGTTAGTGCGTCAACATGCCCAAAGTACCTCTTTTACCAACATCATCGCTGGAATATTCAGTACGCATTATGGCTGTAAATGAACTTGTGTAGCTTTAGTAATGATTATACTTTAGCTGCGGGAAGCGCTGAAGTAAATAATGCAAACAGAACTTTGGTGAACGAAAAAATGGCATAAACGGAGAAGATAATTGACGCCGCTGTGAAAACATGGCAGGAGGTCCCAGGATGGTAACATGCCCCCTCTGGTTTAGTGGTCAACTGTAATCAGCCTAATGACAAAGAAAGGTTAAGGATGATGCATTTCAATCTCGGTAATACGCGTATCACACGCGCACTCGCGATCTCCTTTAGGATAAGCGAGCGCCAGACTTCCTAAGGGAGTTTGTCTTCAAAGAAGTTGTGGTCGTGTTACACGGCCAATACTGAGTCTATAAAAGAAGCCGCCAGACGCGCGTTCGGCGGTGTTTGGTTTTTGTACGAGTACAAATATGTAACTTCTAATTACGCTCTGAGCTATTGTTGGGGGTGAGGACTTACGGAGTCCCATTTGTCGGAAGCGCCTCCCTTGCGTAGTATGAGGGATCACGCGGCGTCCTCCTCACAGGTTTCGCTTACGGCGCTCAATAAAAACACCACGCAGCAGACCTCCTGGACATTTATGTAGGTACCCTCAAAACGAGGGATTGTTTTACTGCCGAAATAATAATCTTGTGCAAACTGAAAGCACACAATAGTTCACAGACGCTCTCTTTACCGAATACGTACAGTGAACGCCACTGCGCGCGGTCGCCGCGATGGAGTCTCCAGAACAGACTTCTTGCGTGAAAGGTAGGCAAACGCTGTGAGCAAACCATGTGAAATGTGTTCTTATAGTGGGCTGTCTGTATAACTAAATGGAGTATAACAGTATGAGGCCTCAATGGGGCAAGACGGGTTCGCGGTGACTGACTGCGAGCCTCCATCCATGCATGTACGCGCGCAATGGGCCCTTTCATCCGCCATGGTTGCTCAGTGGCTATGGTGTTAGGCTGCTGAACACGAGGTAGCGGGATCGAATGCCGGCCACGGCGGCCGCATTTCGATGGGGGCGAAATGCGAAAACACCCGTGTACTTAGATTTAGGTGCACGTTAAAGAACCCCAGGTGGTCGAAATTTCAGGAGTCCTCGATTACGGCGTGCCTCATTATCAAAGTGGTTTTGACACGTAAAGCCCCATATTTTTTTAATGTTTCCCTTTCGCTGCGGGCGCGTTCTCGCATCGTGCCCTGAACTTTAGGCAGCAGCATCTGAGCATTTGACAGCACACAAGCAACCAGTGTTGCATGGAAGCTACCAGAGATGCTCAAATATAATTTCTTCATAAATACGGCTTTCTACACCTACCAGGGCGATTTTGTATGTCCCATCGCTATCACTGAATCTTTTTTTTCTAAAGTCTTGGACGTTTAAATACCATTATTTCTCAAGTTGCCTCGCACTGTATGTTTGTCGGTCTTCTCAGCGAGCAATTACCGGCTGCTTCATTTATTTAACCCAGTACATTTCATTGTTGGGTGCTACACAAGTGTGAGCATATGTCATGCCTCATTTTATGTGCTTCTTACCGCTCCCTCTCCATTCCAGTGAACTTGCCAGTATCCAGGATAAGCAAGTTCATAGGCCAAAACTTCATGACAATAGCCGGGCAGCGCGCGCGGGCTAGCATCTCGGTGCGTGCTTTCTGCTACTCACAGAAAATCGCAGACCCGGCTCCGTATTAGAAATCTTCCTCGCGCCTGTGCTTGCTCCACACTCGAGTTGTTGCCGATAGATGTCTGCCGGTTCTAAGTTTCGCGAGCCAAGCTTCATACAGCTTCTTGTCCTGCGGCTACGTGTGTAGGTTGACATCGGGTTCCGTTGCGTACGTCCGCCACTGCGGCACCGAGCACTAGCCTACCATGCTGCACGCCCCCAAAGGCAGCCACTGCCTATTATAGTGCTTTCAAATGTTGTCAAGCTGACACTCAAGGGGAGAAAGCCTCACCAATTAATCAGAACCGCAGCGCAGCTCGGACTTTAAACTTTCGTTTTCAGCTCGCTTCGGCGCTTCAGAAGCAGCCGATGCGGCCGTTGTGTCCACATGATCCCTCATGCCACCTCACGCCGATGGTGGCGCCAGCTTTTCCAGTGGCGGAGCTCGCCCCGAATGATTAACGCTCCTTCCATGAAACACAGATTACTTAATATATTTGATGCAAAAACATACAACTCGTCAAGAGTAAAAGTGCGCTCGGTAAACATAGCAGAGCTGACAGCCACTCCAGCCACCCTGTACTTATCCGTGCGTTTTTTTGTGGTCTGGTGAGTAGGCTCTGCTATCTGTGATCCGAACCAGTGCGAGCTATATATACTCAAAACACAACATTTCGTGCACGGTGGCCTCGTCAGCTTTCCTTTTATTTTATGTACTGTGCCGGCGTCGGTCATCAGTGACCACAACGACAACTGCCCGACTAGCACGACAAAGGCTACGTTTACATGAACCCGACGCGAAAGGACCGAGTCAAGCATAGGGCTGATTAAACCCGACGTGGCCGCGTTTACATGACCTCGCTCCTGACGAGTCGGGACAACGACTGCACACAGCGTCGAGCCGAGACATAATCGTGTTCACACTGTGCTTCTGGCTCCCGCTGCCGTCGTCATAAGTTCCATCACCCCTATGAGGTTGCAATGTACAGGGCTTAAATTGTCTTGGCCTTGTCCTGATACTATTCCCCCTGCCGGCGCCTAAATCACGATGTCAAGGTGATCCCGCCCAAGTCTTGGCGCTGGCGGGCCTAAGGCGGGCCGGATCCGTCCGCGTTTGCGCACTAAAAACCCTTCAAGCTGGATAATTCTAGCGTATTCGGGATGACTGAGCTCGATTCGACGCTTTATTCAGTCCAACCAGTAAGTGTTTACACGAACTGGACATGCATATTCCAGTCCAACAAGCTGAATCGACCCGCATCTGTCGGGTTCATGAAAGACGAGAAAAACGTGGCTCCAAGCGGCTGAAGTCGAGAGTGTTTGGCCACAGCCGGCAAGTATAACCGTTGCTGAAATGCGGTTGAACTTTTATTTAGTTCAATAGAAATGTCATAAGCACGGGCATGAGTAATTTTAATGCAAATAATTTGTTAATTCTCCGTTTTACAACAACCAGTATGGGCACGAGGGTACACGCGTCAGCCGCCGAGGGAGATCGGCAATCTCTCTCGACCAAAATCTCCATTAAACTTCCTTGGCGAAAGGACGACCGTGGGGCACCGAACACATCTCCCTATAGGTAAAGAAGACGGAGTAAAAAGGAGTTTGCGGGTGCCCGTGCGACACAGGTATGAAATGGAGATATGCTGACGATTGTATTTTTTTCTTTTCTTTATGGGGCGGTAATAATTTATTGGTTTTATCTCTTCATTTTCGTTTAGACAATCTATAGCAGTATGTTGAGAAATATTAAGATGTGTATCTGTTTTGATATAATGTTCGTCTACTGACTGTCCATTGACAAACGTTGTTAAGGGTTTATTCCTTCGTTGTCAATTCCGGCTTTATATAAGTTATCTATAAAACTCATGTTCGATTTTTCGGCGCTATGTTACCGTGGTCGTACGTCGAGGAAAGGAAAAAACTAAGAGGGAGCGTCACGCGACAACTTGGAGCCCAGTCACAAATCATGTGAAAGCTCATGGGAAAGAAGGCCATGATGATATGAAAGGCAAGTGGTATAGCGTCTAGCTTCCTCGCACGTTACAGAGACAAAGGAGTCGGTGCGCATCGTGCCGGCGGCCGTCAACTACCAAGCATGAAGCACATAGCACTAAGAGGATGACTTCTTGACCAGATGCAGCCAGCATATCAGAGTTACCACTTGGCCGAGATAAGACATGGTTAGAGTGCTTGGGAACACCAGGACATAAGCAGGAACAACGCTCGTGCTTATATCTGGGAATTATCTATTTGTTTGTTTGTCTTTCCTAGTTCCGAGGCATCTTTCGCAGCGGCAGTAATCAATTAGCGAAGGTTTCAGCATCTGAACTGGAGCTCCAGACTTAACAAACATTAAGGACTTGCAAATTATATTCCAATAGCACTGTCTGTGACAGTGGACGGTCTTCGCGGTTCGTATCGACGCAAGGCATCATGCGAAGCATGTAAAAAGTCACCGCGGAAGAGGAGAGGCACAGCAATGACCTAGTAAAATGCAGAAAACAAAGCGTCACAGTTTACTTGGGATGAAGAGTAGTTGCAGCGGCGGTAAAGCTGCGGAATGGGAATGGATGCGCCAGGAGACGGTAGAAGGTCGCAAATTGCTGAGGTATCTATCACAGCCGATGCAGTGCGTCGATATCACGTGGTATTAGCGTCACAGGTCGTGTGGTAACGAGGGCAAGAACATCGGGATAGTGTGACCTGAGGTCTGTAAAAAAAAATTGTGCCAGTTTCGCCCGAAAGGCGAAGCGTTTATTGCGATAGCAAATTATTAGAAACCTATACGAAGCAAGGATGGCCGATTTACGAGCCGTAAAAGCTCGTAAACATTCGCTTGCAAAGTAAATAAACAAGCATGGTGTCACTCGCGCTCGAGCAAACATAAACACATCTCACTCCATGACCGCGGACACTCGCTGTCAAAATATGGGCGGGGCGTGAGGAAGAGCGGCAGCAGCAGTGAGCGGATTGTCCTTCGTGCCGCCTCTCTCGTCAACGCTAAGAATGCGGCGACCACACAGCGCACACCGAGCTATCAGCCCTAGGCGTATCTAGACCCTGCATTCATCGCAAATAACTTTTAAGATTCTACGGCCGCACTCAGCCCCACCATAGGTGGCCTCCACCGTAATAGTTACCTGATCATGGGGGGAAGAAACAAAATTTGTCCTGCAGTGACGTTTAAAGTGTTAATATGACGCAGCTAGCGGCGAGGTAGAAAAAAATATAATTATTTAACTTTCCCGCCATGTCCACATCAGCACTGCGGCACACGTCCACTCATCACTGTTTTGTTCACTGGTTTTCGGCGGTTTACAAGCTATATTTTATTATAACTATCCATGCACTCTACTAGAGAAATTTGCCGGCAGTCGTCTCGTCGTTACAAAAACTCAGTCAGAATAGTCCGGTCGGCACGTACTTTATAGTAATTGAAATTAAAAAAAACTATATATTAGTATGTCTCCCATGTACGGGTAACGACTGCTCTTTTTCACGTAGTTAATAAACGAAGTAGACTAAAGACTACTAACTAGGGTTTTATGAGTTCTTGCACTGATATATATATATGAACAAGCTTCACTTGTTTTGTTGCACCTAACCTAATATTTCGCACTGAGGAAGTCATTTTTGTATGGATACCGCTGCTGCAGAATTATGCCAGCTAATATCGTATAGTGAGTTATGAAACTAAATCTAACATTCTGCAGGGTATCACTGCAACAACCCAAAATCAAGCTGTAGAAAACTAAGCGGAACTGAGCTAGATGTCTTCCTCGAAAGGATAAACAGCTGTCAAGCAGCGAGCGAATACGCTGCTCTTCAGCGAAGTTTCCCGGCTGACGTCACACGCGAGAGTGAACCACTCATACTTCTCGAGGTGATTGCTGCATCTATCGCTTCGAAATTAGGCGACGTCGCCGGCGTCATCTTTACTCCTCTCGTTTTCCTTTTCCATTTTTTTTTGCAGGTCCCGTTATCCGAGTCTCTCGAGTCCGGCGACCTTGCTGATGTGGAGTTCTATGTTGAATGCGGGCATTTCCCAGACCAGCGTGAAACCTTCAAGGCGCATAAGATGATCCTGGCTTTGCGGAGTGACGTGTTCAAGGCCATGTTTTATGGCGACTTCGCCAAGGAGGATCGCATAGTCATCACTGACTTGCACCCAGAGGGCGTCCGTGGCCTCTTGCGGTAAAGTTCCCTCTTTTTTGTTGTACTTCTTTGCTTGAGAGCACAAGTCTACAAATCCAGATCCAGGGCCAAATCCGACCAGCGGACATCTGCTGATTGGCCCACCGCTTACCGCTGCTCTGCTAATGGTGGTCATACTGTATACCGGAGCTTACTCACCGCGACGCAGTCGCATAGCATGGGTGCTAAAACTTAAAGCTATTCTAATCAGCTTCTATTCCATTTTCTTCATTAACCTCCCACGATCTGTCAAGCAATTTCGGGGTAACGCCCACTTCACCAGCTTGCCACGAGACGTTGCGAAAACCACGAAAAATTATTTTGCCTCATTTGGCCGAATAAAGGAAAACACTTCCTTAAGGTTCTACGCCAATTAGCCTTCTGCAATTGGTGGAAGTGTTTTCGGTACACAACATGTTCGTCTGTCGCGACATCACAAAACCGCGTAAGGCCACGACGTCACTAATTATGAATATATGCTGAACCAGACTTTTCGTAGAATAGCCGGGCACTGCCCCTTTCCGAAAAGAATAGAAGGTGGTCGTTCACTGATCTCTCCGGCCCTGTGTACTCGGAGCTTCTGGCAAGAAGCAGTTTCTTTGCGCATAGCAAAAATGTTTGCGTGCCAGTGTAACGTTGCCGAGCCTTTTCGACACGCATATAACTTCGCTCTGATATGCGGCTCTGTGCACCTCGCTCTCGCACCGTGCTGGCTGCCCGCTGCTGGGTGACGGCCGGTGATATTTCGAGGTCAACGTATCGCAATCAAATTTGCTGAGTGCGTTCTTCTGCACGCTTCACTCATATCTTGAAAATATCAGGCTTGTGAGTTAGTTAGATTTTTTCACAAATTAATTTCGTTCGTTCCCTCGAAATAGCTGTCTTGGCTGCTGCTCAGCTATTGGCCACATTGCGTTATGACGCAAGAGGGGGTATACGCAAGCACGCTAGGAATTAATAGCAGACGCAAGGCTAAGGAGGGAGCTAGGGTTGGGCGTGAGAAGTCGCTGTCACGAAAAGTTACATCCTGTGTGGACGAGCAAGGGATGGGAGGCGAGTGGTGTCGGTGGCCCCATGAACTTCAATCCTCGCCATCTGCACACACTGAACGGACCCAGTCACTAAACGAGTGAATAACGTTCTTGCCACACTTCGCTCGCAGTTCTCATTCAGCGGGAAGGGAGGGGGGCGACCGAGAAAAGATGACGTGAGAAGGCAAGGAAACGCTACTATAATAGAGACGACAGTGGTTGCGGGGAAACGGGATAAATTTAAGTGCTATTTCTGAAAAATAAACACCATGCAAATATGTCAAGCGGACAACTTACGCAGGACGTGCAGCAAAGGCGCTGCATTCATTAAAGCGCACCACACAGTCTACGCGACACCACGGAAGCGTGGGCACGTCGAATCTACACTTCTATGCCGGCCGCGGTAGCCTTGCGGCTGTGTCATTGCTCGAAGTCGCGAATTTGTTCCAGACAGCGGGAGCCGCATTTCGATGGGGGCGGAATAAAAAACGGTCATGCACTTAGATTTACGGACACGCTAAGGCACACCATGGTGTCAAATTAATGCGGAGTCCGCCACTACAGCGTGCCGCATAATCAGATTGTAGTGTTGACATGTACAACCCCATAATTTAGTTAAAGTTTAATACTTCTGCTGCGATGCGATGTGCCATGTGAGGCAATGACAATACTCAACCCTCTCGGAGGTTATAAAATATGGCGCACTACAATGCGTCAAGCAAACGCCTCATCCTGTGTGTTCTGCGCGCTACGCAGACAAACGGCAGGGGTGCACGCAAGGTGACCTTTAACGTCAGCTCAGCACTATCGCGTTGGACTGAACGTTGAAAAAAATTAAACATTCGCCTTCAACATCACTGCTAATTATCGTCAATCGAAGCAAACAGCACAAAGCTTCGCGCACGTCGATTCCCACAGTGCGTGGGATCTGCGCTCTTTTTCCTTCAATCCTACTCCTCGGTGGGCTTGGTGCATTCCTGGCCCAAACGCCACAAAGGCTTCAGCCCTTTCCCCGAAATTTTTCGTGCTTTCATGCACCGCCGAACAAAGCAACCCCCGGCGCCGGAAATCATTCTAGATTTTGTCTAGAATGTATTTTGCACTCTCCAAAACACATTTCAGCGTGAACATTGCGAAATCGATGATGCACCACAATACGGACGATTTGCAAAACCGCTCGAGGCACTCTAATCTTCTTTTATGGCAAAAAAGGTACGGGCGATTCGGAAACTTGGGAAACGCCCGAGAAGATAGTAACAAAATTCTGCAAAGACCAACTAGGAGTATCAACAGCTGCAATCGCACGTGCACATCGCCTTGGACGATCTTCAATTGAACGTACTCGACTAGTTATGATGAAAATTTTCAATGAAAAAGAAATTGAAACGGTGCTTAGAATGACCACATGCTGAAAGATACTGACTTTGGAATTTCTCGTGATTACTCCGAGGCGGTTCGCGATAAAAGACGTAAATTATGGCAGTTCTCAAAAACCACAAAGAAAGAAAAAGGCCGTGTAAGCCTTGTCTTTAACAAACTAAAAATTAACAAGGAAGTGAACGTATGGGACACTCAAGCAAATTGTGCGAAGATAGTTTCCCCGGTTTTGTCTCCAGTTTGACACGGCGCCAACCTTTCAACTTCACCTAAGCTTCCACAAACATTAACAAATAGTACAATTAGTATTGAGGACGGTTGTTGCTTTCTATACACTAACAATAGAAGCATTATTTCTAAAAATGTCGCACCATCTTCAGTAATCGACTCAAAATCGGCAACAGTAATAGTATCAACTGAAACTTGGTTGAACGATGCTATTCCTAATGAAAACGTATACGTATCGCATAACATATGCGATAGGAAAAATCGCCGAGATGGTGGTGCCCTCCTTGCAGTAAACACATTATATTGTAGTGCCAGTGGTTATTAGCACTTTTCCTGTATGTGTAGTCGCTTGTTTTAAATTCAGCTCAAGTAACGTAGTTATTGGTGTCTTTTATAGCCCACCGGACCTCACTCATGGGTTCACAGCAGAATTTCATCTCACTTTTATCGAACTTACTCATGAGTTTCCACATTCTAATGTAATCACTTTTGGTGACTGGGGAATTTCGCAGACATAGCATGGTCCACGCAATCAACCTATAGCACACAGTCAGAGTCCCATGCGTTACTCCAGGGTTGTCTCGATTTTAGTCTAGCCCAGTTAATTTCAAGCCAGACACGATGTTCTGCGCATTCTTCTAATATTCTTGATTTGCTCCTAATGAACAATCCAGATATTTGTTCTGAAATAACTCGCATTAGTGGTCTACCTGATCATAATGTTTTAGCTGGTCGCTCCGTTCCTTCACCTATCAAAAGGCAAATTATCAGCAAGCAGAATAGGTGTTAGAAAAGAGCTAACTTTGATCGTGTTAACAATTCACTATCAGTTTTTCCTGTCGACTTTCTGAGAGATTACTTGCCGCGGAGAATAGAAGAAAACTGGTTATTACTTTAAAACGCACTTACTAATCTCATAGATAAATGCATCCCGATCATTTCAATAAAATCCAATAACACTGCTCCTTGGTTTTCACAGAACCTTCGTCGCCTAAATAAAAAGAAAAAAGATTATTCAGGCAAGCTGACCGAAATAAATCATCTGAGTCGTGGCGTGGGTACAAAGCATGTGACACAGAATACCAACGTTTACTCAAAGCCAAGCGCAGACAATTCTATAAACGGGACGTGTCATCGATGTTAACAGCTAAGCTTCGGCGCTTTTGGCGTGTCATTAATCTCAAGCATAATCCTGACATCGTCCTTACTGATCATGACGGCGCAGGGATAACTGACAGATTGTTCCCAACTACTGAACGAAACATTTTCATCGGTATTCGCGCGTGAATGTTTGGAACCGTTAGCCACCATGACTCACACTGACTCGATTATGCAGGAAATAATTACCGATTCTGGAATTTATTCTCTCCTTACTGATCTTAAGATCTCATCCTCCGCTGACAATATTGGCTTAAATAAAACAATTCTAAAAAATAGAGCCCCAAGCAGTGGCGTAGCTAGGTCGTCTGGCACCCGGGGCCCATAGGTCTAACAGGATGCAATTTGCATCGGTTAACAATCATAACTCATCTCTAGTCACCGTAACATCTGGTGTACCAAAGGGAAGCGTGCTTGGGCCTCTACTTTTTCTAATTTATATTAATTACCTACCATACGGTATCAAATTCAATATCAGACTATTTGCTGATGACTGCGTGATATATCGTGATATTCACTCTAACTGAGATCATAACGTTCTTCGATCTGACCTAAACACTATAAACGTATGGTGTTCAACCTGGCTAATGCCCCTAAATCTTGCTAAAACTAAATTCATGTCTTACTAATCAGGCACCCCAAACTTCAACATCTTACATCTTAAACGACAGCCTTATTGAACAAGTTTTCAGCTACAAATATTTTGGTGTACACCTAACCCCTAGCTTGACGTAGAATAATCACATTAACCATATCCTCGCATCTGCAAACAGTTCGTTTGGTTTCCCTAAATATAACCCCAAACATGCTCCCGTGCACTTACGCAAATTGGCGTACAAAACACTAATACGCCCTAAAATAGTGTACGCGTCAGCCATATGGGATCCGCACGAGACATACCAAATAACTGACTTAGAAGCCCTGAAGAACCGTGCTGTACGCTTCATCTTTTCAGATTATTCACGAGAAACTATAGTAACAGTATTAAAATAGCGCCGAGCTTGAAGCCTTGGCCCTTTGTCGTAATACATCTCGTTTAATACTATTGCACAAGTTTTACTCTCACGTATCTCTTCATAACCAGTTCATGTGTGAACCCTCAGCCATTTTTCCCTGTCAGAATCATTCTTGCAAAGCCAAATGCATCATGTGTCGTTTCCTCGCATGTGGTCAGTCATTTATACCTCGCATCGCGATAGAGTGGAATAATCTGCCATCATGCATTGTCACGGAAGCAAATGCCCCGAAATTTACAGACGCTCTACGCATGAACTTTTGATGCGAAAGGTGCATTGACATTTCCAAAGGCGTGCTTTAGACTTTCAATTTCAGAACTTTGTGAGTTTAATGCTGTTATAAACATTTGACGCCAAAGGTGCATTGACTTGTCTAAATTCGTACATTCGACCATACGAGACAGACCAAATTAACGCACTATCAGAGAAGCTGACAAGGCACGCAGCAAGGTCCGATGAGACGAAGCGTTCTGGTGGTTCATTTGTGCCGTTATGTCACAGAAAATATCTATTTTTTTTTTCACCTGCGCCAAGGCATCCATGTCAAGGTACTAATACCAGCAAAGGTAACTACGTTCTCGTTTATTTTTCAACTTTGACTTTTATTCACGAGGACACACTGAACCTCTCCATTTTTTTTTCTTTTTGTTGTTCTCGCTACCCTACCCGCGGGCTGCCAGAGCCAGCCAGAGCGCATGCGTGTTTCTCGTGTTGCCCCGACCACCACGCGGCGCACTTCAGTGCGCATTCGTTTTTCTCTATCCGAGTGGGCTTTAGACTGGCAAAGATTAGGGCGCTTTCTGGCTAGCAGACGAGAAAAGGAAACAATGGTAGCTCGCCACAATGCGTTTGACTGAGCGCCACCACTCCAAAAAGTCTTCTTGTCCCGCTGGTGTAGG
This sequence comes from Dermacentor albipictus, assembly GCF_038994185.2. NCBI lineage: Eukaryota > Metazoa > Arthropoda > Arachnida > Ixodida > Ixodidae > Dermacentor > Dermacentor albipictus. The sequence goes on from NC_091828.1 coordinate 74,291,957, forward strand.
ATACCGAGCAGCATGGGTATGGTTCTCTGTGGACCAAGCTCCTCACATTTTATTCGATATTTTTTTCAGCAGCCACATTAGGTGCCGAAAGTAGGCATTCGAGTGTGGCCAATATGCTTTCCTTTTGAGTTTTTTGTTATTTCCGCGTCCCCGCCCCACAAAAGAAAAAAAAGGCATTGTTGCCGCCCAGCGAATTGTCTCATGGTGAAAGTTCGATTTCGTTACTTCTTCTTTTGCAGAAAGTAATGGGCCACGGGAGACTTCAGTTTCCGGATACATTTCTTATATTATTGCGATTGCAATAATATGGACACTCTAGGCTCATTCCTGCCGTCGCTGTCGCGTTCCGTACAAAGTCCAAGGGCGATAACATCGTGACCGAGCGCCGCATGTTGTATGTGCAAGTGATAGCGTGGGTGGGGGGGGGGGGGGAGGAGTGTGAGGGAGGGGTGGCATTGGTGAGCCGACGATGGTGGCTCAATCTGGTGTGCGCAAGGGAAACAAAAGCGGGGAGGAAGCGCGCCGCCTTCCGTCGCGCGCGATACAATCGGGGGGAAAACAAGGAGGGAGGGAAGGGCTTCGGATTCTGTGAATCTGTGATTGCGCAACATGTTTATTTGCCTTGTTTGACGCATTATATACAGTGACTTTTTGTTATATCATAATCAGTAGCATAAGCATATTTGATATCCACTGCAGGCGAAGGCCTATCCCTGCGACGTCCAAATACCCCTGTTCTGCGCCAACCGATTCTAACTAGCGGCGCGAATTTCCAAATTTCATCGCTTCACCTAATTTCCGGCACCTGTCTCGACTGCGCTTCCCTTCTCTTGGCACCTATTCTGGAACTCTAATGGTCCAAGGTTATCCAACCTACGCATTACATGACCTGCCCAGCTCAATTCTTTTCTCTTAATGTCAATTACAATATCGGCTGTACCCGTTTGCTCTCTGATACAGACCGCTCTCTTTCTGTCTCCTAAAGTTATGCCCATCATTCTTCGTTCCATCGCTCTTTGCGCAGTTCTTAACTTGTTCTCGAACTTTTTGTCAGTCTCACAGTTTCTGCCCCATATGTCATCGCCAGTGAAATGCACTGATTGCACACCTTTCTTTTCAGTGATAATGGTAAGCTTCCAGTCAGGAGCTGACACTTTCCGCTGTATACTGTCCAACCCATTTTTATTCTTCCGTAAATTTCCTTCTCGTGAGCAGGGTACCCAGTGAGTAATTGACCTATGTAAGCGTACTTCTTCAGGCTCTAGAGGTTGACTGGCGATCCTAAACTCTTGTTTCCATGCCCGGCGATTCATCATTGTCTTCTGCATAATAATCTTGAACCTCACTCTTACACTCTCTCTGGTAACGTCCTCAATCATTTGTTGTAACTTGTCTCGAGTGTTGCAGGACAAGACAATGTCATCTGCAAACAGGCGGTTGCTGAGATATTCGCCGTTGATCCTTACTCCTAAGTGTTCCAAGTTTCATAGTTTGAATATTTCTTGCAAGCACGCAGTGAATAGGATGGGAGAGATTGTATCTCCTTGTCTAAGCCCTTTCTTTATAGGTATCTTCCTACTTTTCCTGTAGAGAATTAAGCTGGCTGCGGAAGCTCTGCATATATTTTCGAAGATATTTACGTAAGCGGCCTGTAGTCCTTGATTACGTAATGTCTCTATGACTGCTGGCATCTCTACTGAACCAAATGCCTTTTCGTAATATAGCTATGAAAGCAGTGTGGTTCGGCTGATCGTACTCTGAGTATTTCGTGACTATCTGATTAATGACATGGATGTGATCCACTGTGGAGTCACCCTTACTGAAACTAACCTGTTTCCCTGGTAGATTGAAGTCCAGTGTTGTCCTTATGCTATTGGAAGTTATCTTGGTGAATATTTTATATAATACTGGTAGTAAGCTAATGGGCCGATAATTTTTTCAATTCTTTGACGTCACTCTTTTTGTGGATTAGTAGAATGTTTGCACTCTTAATGTTCTCTGGGACCCTTGAAGTCGATAGACACTTCGTATAGAAAGCCCCCAGTTTTTCAAGCAATACGACTCTTCCATCTTTGATTAAATTGACTGGTAGTCCATCTTATCCTGCAACTTTTCCCCGTTTCATGTCTTGCAAAGCGCTTCTAACTTCATCGCTAGTTATAAAAGGAACCTCTGTAACCTGTCCATTACTACTTCGAATGGAGGTATCGTGGCTGCTTTGGGTACTGTACAGGTCAACATACAATTTTTCCACCGCTTTTACTATATCTTCGGTGTTGCTGATGATACTACCATGCTTATCTTTCAGTGTATACATCTTGGTTTGGATAAAAAAAAAATCTTGGTTTGTCCTATGCCAAGTTTCCTTCTCAGTGATTTCATGCTGCATCCATTTTTTACGGCTTCCTCAGTCTTTCGCACGTTCTAATTTCGAACATCCCTTCGTTTCTCCTTGTTGGTCAATTTTGAAAGTTCCGCGAATTCTGACTTATCTGTTGAGTTGGGCAATTTCACTCTTTCTCGTTTCTTTATTAGGTCCTTTGTTATTTATGAGAGCTTGCCCACTGGTTGCCTTGGTGCCTTACCTCCCACTTCAATTGCTGCCTCTGAAGCCAGCCTAGCTATATTTTCATTCGTTACCTTTGCCATCTTCATCTCTCTCTTCTAAGGCTGCATATTTGTTTGCAAGTAGCAGTCTGAATTGGTCTGCTTTTACTCTTCCTTTGTCTAGGTTGGCCCGTTTCTTCCTGATAGATTTTATTCTTTCTCTTCAAATAGAGGCGAATGCTAGACCTCACCAACCTATGATCACTGCACTTTACTCTTCTTAACACTTTAACATGCTTCAATATGCTACGATTGGTAGAAAGTATGAAATCTATTTCATTTATTGTTTCAGGATTAGGGCTTTTGCAGGTCCGATTTCTGTTGCTACGCTTCCCGAAGGTGTTCATTATTCGCAGCTTATTCCTTTCCGCGAATTCATCCAGCATCTCTCCTCTATCGTTCCTAGAATCGACGTCGTAGTTGCCAATTGCTTAGATAGGTAGATTTGTTGGAGACTTATACGTATATTTAGACGTCTTGTTCCGAGATTTTGTGTATGCATGCAGTGAGCTTTGTTTCCAGTGGCACTTTCTGTCCTTTATCAAGCTGTATTTTCGCATTTGTATGCTCAATTGTACCGCATTTACTCGATTCTAAGCACCCCCTTTTTTTCACGATCGCGATGCCCAAAGTGAGGGAGGTGCTTAGATTCGAAAAATCTAGAATGACCCCCCCCCTCCCTCTTTTTGCTGCGACATCACGACGAGGTGGGTGCAAGAAACATTTTATTTTGCCAACATTCAAAAGAAAAATCGGTGCAGACAGTGAACCCACCGCTTGCGTAGGATGCTCAGTCACTATCACTGCCACACGAGTTCGTCGCACGGCTTGAACCGCTGATCTCGGTATCCCACAGCAGGTCGTCTTCCGTTCCGTCGAAGTTGTTTGTGATCGAGCACTTGTTAAATGATTTGACCACAACGTCCACTTAGACCCTCTTCCACGCGTCCGAAATCCATTTTGCGATGGTTGATGGGGACGCTTTCTGCAGCTTTCCCGTCGGCGTATTCTTCCGGTCAGTGTTTCGCACCCACTCTTCGTACTCCTGTACGAGATTGGCTTTGAAGGGCTTGTTGACTTAAACGTCGAGGGGTTGCAGCACTGGCGTCATGTCACCCGGAATCACAACCACGTCATTATTGATGTTCCGAAGCTTTGTCTTTACCTCCGGGGTCAGATGGCCGCGAAACGCGTCCAACAGAAGCATCGACCGCGTGCCTGCAGGTCCGCCGAGTAATGATTCCAGAGTGAGCAAGCGCGTTTGGTGGCCTTGGCTACGCGTTCTTCCCAACAAATAGGGGGGTGCTTAGAATCACATGCAAACTTTGTTCCTAACTTTTTCGCGAAAATAGAGGGTGGGTGCATAGAATCAGGGGGTGCTTAGAATCGCGAGAATACGGTATCTTCCCATTCCTAATGTAGGAGGACGAGTCAAATGAAAGTGAGCCAACCCAACCCACGTGATAATGGTTCGGTTCATTATCTGCAAGACATGCTGGCAGCACCTAGGCATCTTTTATTTACGGTGAACATTTCATTTCATTGGGCACTGTGAAGCGTTGGAGCAAACGGTTCAAAGAAGGACGCTAAAGCTGCTGACGAGCCAAGACCAGGTCAAAGCCACCGTGCAATCATCCCCAACACAATTGCAACGGTTGATGAACTGCTTAGGCAAGAACAGAAGATAAGCCGCAATGAACTGGCAAAGCATGTGAACATCAGTCACGGTTCGGTTCACACCATAATTCATGAACATATCGGTTATCGGCTCTTGTGTGCGTAATGGCTGCCCAAGATTTTGAACCACTGCCAGAAGACGGAGATGTTCGGCACTGCCTTGGCTCATCTGATCCGGTATCACAATGAGTGTGACGACTTGTCTGCAACTGTGACTGGGGACGAATCATGATGCCACTACTACGAGCCTGAAACACGACGGCCAACCTTACAGTGGAAACATTAGAATTCACCACCCCCAGAGAAAGCAAAGGCTATCATATCCGCCAGAAAGGTGTTGACCTTTCTTTTTTCAATCGTTAGGGTCCATTATTGATCGACTTTGCTAAACCTGCAGAGGTTATCAATCGTTTCCGATATTGTGAAACGCCGTACGGCTGCGTGCCTCAATCAAGAACAATCGACGTGGAAAATATACTAATGGGGTCATCTTGTTCCACGACGATGCCCATCCCCACGTCACTGATGAGGTCGAGAGAAAACGGGCAAAGTTCAAGTGGGAAACGCTGCAATATCCACCACACAGCCCAGGCTTGTCGCTTTGCGACTTCCACATCTTGGGGCAATTGAACAAAAAATCAGCTCAAGGGAACCAGATTCATGTCGGACGATGAGGTGAAAGAGACAGACTTTTTGAAGCAGCAGCCCAAGGAATTTTATGAGACGGGAATCACGCGACTGTCAGTGGGACAAAAGGCTAAAGGCTCATGGAGACTGCTTTTAAATAACATACACCGTTAGTCATATATTCGCAGTGGCTCACTTCCAGTTGGCTCGCCCTCGTATATATTGCAGAACTTCTGCTTTCTATATGTGCTCTCTGTTGCGTCTATAATTTCGGTGCAATTACTCAGAATACACGACCGGTCACACCTGCTCCTAAGCAATACAGTGGGACAAAGGACAGCATCATTTAGATTTTTTCCTGGCCGTTGCATATGTGCAAAAAAGTAAGCAAGGTTCTTGAATGGCAAAGGTACATTAAAATATTTGTCCTCAACTTATTCATTTCATGGCCCTTACATTTTTCATATCAGCGGCATGCACTGTTTTGCTGGTTTCGAATTGATATAGTTCTGAAGTTCCTGTGATATTTTCTTTATTTATTAAACAGATAAAAACAAAGACGCATTGATATCAGTTATTTATAGCACTATTTTTGGGAAATACGAGTATATTCTTTTATGAAAAAAATACATATTTTACTTCTCTTGACAGTGCGTAGCGTTCAAGAATTCTTTTGGAGCATCCTTGCAATGGCAGTTCAGTTGTCCACGTATTTGGTCCCTCGACAAATTCTATAAGGAGGATGCCGGGCTGCAGCGTGATCCCCCCCACCCCTCCCCGAACGAAATTTCTGGCTACGCCACTGTCTGCGGAATATGCGTGTATTTCTCAAGTTTTGTCAGATAACAAATATAATTTTCATCACTTCGTGAGGAGTATACTTAATGATCATTAAAGGTCCCTAATTGTTTAAAGTATAGATTGGCAGAAATTCACATTTTAAAGACAAGTCATGTGTGGGAAAGCACACATGACTTGTCAGACCAGCAATGCATCTGTTTGTTATTTGTTCGCGCTTTACGTGCCTAAAGAATGTCGCCGCACCAACAAGCTTGCATACAAAGCATAGCTCAATATAGATCTCCTAAGCCGAGCATATTCCCCCCCCCCCCCCCCGTGATCAGCGCTCTGCACGTCCTCATGCTTTTCGCTGTCAGGGTTTCGCATGCGTGACCTTCCTAAAGACGTTTCTGGAAACTCGCCATGTTCAACCTTTGGCTCCTCAGAGGAGGAGGAGGAAAAACTTTATTTGCTCTAATTGGTTAGAAATTAGCGGTGGCAGATGTGGTCGGCCATCTTCACGGTCTTATTCCCCATCTGCGCAGGGTCGACGCCCCTATTCCAGGGCACCACTGAGGGTGGCTACTCGGCGAGCGTGCCTTACTAGTCCATGCTGGACTTTCGGATCACTGCTGGAGAGCACCCTCTCCCACTGCTCCGCACTCGGGTCTTTTATTTGAAGGAATTGTTGATTCTGAACGCATTCCCATGTAATGTGATATAAGGTGGGCTTGGCGCCACGCCAGGGGCGAATGTCTCTATACTGGGTGGAAAACATCTTGCTTAGTGTGTTTAGGTTTGGATACGTTCCTGTTTGCAGCCTCCTCCAAGAGGTTGCTTCATGCTGATTTAGGCTGTTGTGGGGTGGAGGGTACTTGATTCGGACCCCCTTACAGTAGTTCAAAATGTCTGAGTAGCTTGGGTTGACTGGTATGGGTTCCTCAGAGTCGGTGCTTGTGGCCGCTCGGTTTGTGTGCTCTAGAGCTGCCTTGTCCGCCCTTAGGTTCCCTTCTATTCCAGCGTGTCCCGGTACCCAGAAAATTGCATGCCTGACTTTGTTGTTAGCCCTGCAGGAGCGGAGGATGTGAAGCGCTTTGTGTCCTATTCTGCCGTTCATGTAATTCCGACACGTAGTTTGCGAGTCGGCGAGTATTGTTAAAGAGCTTTCGGATCGGTAGCCCTCCACTGCCGCTAGAGCTACGGCTATTTCCTCAGCTTCCGTTACTGAGCAGTCCTTCATTGACGCGCTGCTGATCTCTTTGTAGTCCTGGCTTATTACTATCGCAACTGTCTGTACTATGTTTGTGCCTCTTTGCTTGGCGTATACTGCAGCATCTGTGTATAATGTTGTGTTTTTTGTGGCCAGATACTTTTCGGCGCATTTCGCCCTTGCGTCCCTTCGCACCGTGTGGAGGTTCGGGTCCATGTTTTTGGGTAGGGGGCTAACAGTGTATGTTTTCCGATATTCATCAGGAATCCCCTCCGTTCTTTGGGTTTCTTTGATTGATTCCGCGAAGCCTAGCCTTATTAGCAGTTCCCTTCCCATTTTGGTCTGCTGGAGTCTCATGAGCTGTGCGATACTTTGGCCTTCTTTTAGTTCTTCGAAGGTGTTGCTTAAACCAAGTGCCATTAGTTTCTCCATTGATGTATTGTTCGGCAGGTGAAGTGCTGTTTTGTACGCTTTGCGTAAAATTGTGTCCGCTTCTTGTATTTCCTATTTGGTGCAGTTGAAGTACGGGAGTGAGTATGCGACCCTGCTGACCACCAGGTTGCCAAACAGCTTAACTGTGTCTCCTTCTTTCATCCCATATCTCTTTTGTGACACCCGCGTGATCATGCGTGCTATTTGGGTTGTTGACTGCTTGAGTGTTTTCAGCGTGTGGGTGCAGCGCTGGTTGGATTGCACCCACATTCCAAGGATCCTGATTTGTTGGCTTTCCGTTATCGGCTGCCCCTTTAGCCATATGTTAAGGCTTTCTTTCTTTCTACTCAAGCTATGGGAGGCAAGACGCGGGCTCACTAAAAGATGGCAAAAACAAAGGCTAAACAGGAAGCTCAAAAAGAAAATCGCAGAGATAACCAAGGAGGCGGAGAAGTATGCGGCTCAGCTGACTAAGCAAAACTGGCAACAGTTTAGCGAGTCCCTAAACGGAACATTTAGCACGGCAAAAACATGGCACATACTCAACGCGCTCATGGACCCAACAAAAACAAAATCTGAAAACAATAAGGCCACACACCGCCTGGTACACCAATTCGAGGGACCGGACTCTGAACTGCTAGAGCAGGTCAGAGTCAAATGTTTCGGACATGGCAACCCGGCGTACACACAACAACAACCCGGCCTACACACAACAATACAAAGGGAAAGAAAACGAGCTGCTGGACAGGCCAATCGCAAAAGAAGAGGTGTACGCGGCCATAAGAAGCGTAAAAAAGAATACAGCAGCGGGCGCGGACAAAATCAGAAATTGACTTATTCGAAACCTAGGGGACGAACTGGTGGAACAACTCATCGCTTTCCTCAACCAACACTGGGCTGCGGAAACGGTACGAGAGCAATGGAAACACGCCGAGATTGTAATGATCCCCAAACCAGGCAAAAAGCTACAGGTAAGAAACTTAAGACCAATCTCCCTCACATCGTGCTTAGGCAAATTATATGAGAGGATAGTAAGAAAAAGACTACAACATTGCATGGAGGAAAACGAGCTGTACCCCCATAGTATGTTCGGTTTCCGATCCAAGCTTTCGACACAGGATGTCCTTCTCCAAATTAAACATGAGGTTCTCAGCAACATACCGTACAACGGAGAACACATTTGTATGGCACTAGACATAAAAGGAGCTTTTGACAATGTAAGCCACGCGGCAATCCTGGAAGGCCTTAACAGCGTAGACTGCGGGAAGAAAGTACACGGATACGTCAAAGCCTTCCTCTCCAATAGAACAGCAACAATAGGTTTGGGAGAGATTCGATCGCAAAAATTCCCCACACCAAACAAGGGGACACCCCAAGGTTCAGTAATTTCCCCGATACTCTTTAACATTGCAATGATTGGCCTAGGGCATAAACTAAGCAAAATCGAAGGCATTAAACACGCCATTTATGCAGATGACATCACCATCTGGGCCACTAAAGGCTCGCTGTGCCAAAAAGAAAGCTATCTGCAAGAAGCAGCCACTTGCGTGGCTCCTTAAAACCCAATGTATCCTATCTTTACCGCTAAAAACTTAACTAGGCTCCAGAAAACGCTGTTAAATACATTACTTCACATCGAACTAGTGCTGCAACCTCCAGAAGGCGTCGCCACCATCTTTTGTTATTGCGCTTTAGGTGGCTTTCCAAGCGTCTTATCGTGGTAGGACTGATGTTTTTGATATTGTAGAAAGGAAACTTCCTGATATAAAAGCAATCATTTTAAAAGCGAAGATTTTCTTTGCTAACCTCGCCGGGTTTTCGTGAGCGTGGGTGCTTCGTGGCTGTTCTCTAGCCGAATAGGCCAACCAATTACAACGGAGGACGCGCCCAACATCACCACCGCTGGGTTCCTTGCACCACCACCAGATGGCGCTCGCCTCCGCGCATCCACAGACAGTGGATATACAGGGCTAGGAAACACCTCGGGTAACAGAATATAAATATCTTGGTATATGGATAAACGAAGGCAATAGATATATGGGAACAAAGGAAAAAAACAGTAACAGTGAAGTGAAGGGGAAGAGAAATGCAGCCATATGAAGCCATAATAGGGATATAATAGGTATGAGGTCCACTAAGGTATGTGGAAAGATGTAACGGTTCCAGTACTTACTTTTGGAAATGCGGTTGTTTGCTTTAAATCAGGGATACAATCAGGACTCGACGGAAACCAAAGGTCAGTGGGTGGCCTCGCATTGGGGCGCTCACGGGAAGACTACAAATGAAGCTGTGCAGGGTGATATGGGCTGGACTAGTTTTGAAGTGAGGGAAGCTGGCAGTAAAATTGAGTATGAAGAACGGCTGAGGAATATGGAAGAAAGTAAATGGGCTGGGAGAGTGTTCAGGTACAGGAAAAACAGTGATTCGCAGTGGAGGAAAAGAACTAGGAAGCTTACCAGCAAGTATGCGGCCTGTAGGGTGGGCAACACAGCAACAAGGAAGGTCAAGCAGAAAGTCAGAGAGGTTGAAATAATCTCATGGGTGGCGGCAATGAAAAAGAAACCTGCCATGAGTAACTACTTAAGAGGAAAAAACGAAATCAGGAAAGAAACAATTTATGATAACTCAAAGGGAAGCTCAAACGGAAAATCAAAGGGACCGTTATCGGTGCTTAACCTTGTCAGAATTGCTCCGACCATTTAAACCCTTATCGCTCTTTAGCACCTTATCGATACGCGTCGAACCATCAACCGGGATGAGACCCATATAACCCCTTATCCCTACTAATAATCCTGGTCAACTCATTGTATATCTACTTGTGTTGCGCGACGTGAGGCGCATGAGCCCCTCAGATATCGGTGGCATTTCGGTCGGTGACGAAACGCCCCAACGGAAGGCTATCACGCGACCACCGAACCACATCTGGCGTGTGGCGTGTTTGGCATTAATGTTTCGCAAAATAGGCGTTTCCCTGTTTTCTATAATGCTCCTAGTCCGCTCCACATGTGATCCTACACATGGTGTTTATTCCACCATCACCCAAACTTTCAACAAAGCCTTCACAGAAAATGTTCTTCGACACTTGCTTTGCACCGCCGGTGGAACGCATTCATATGGTTCAGATACATTCACCTTCTGCAAGCGTGGGCGTTTAGTCCAGCAATCTACAAAACAACGCTCAATCGTTTCAGCATGCAGACACAAACGGAAGTTCGTCCACAACGGGACGCAACAGCTCTTTATTCCATCCAGGTATTGACAGCAAGAGTTGCCGATCGTAATTCAAAGAAAATGTTTTCCAGTAATCTGTTGCCTACGTTCGTTGTGGGTACGCTGCACAAGAAACAGCGCAGGACTGGATGTCCTTTGTGGACGCTTGAACGTGCTTGCCTAACTTTCGAATGTGTTTCCAGTCACCCTAAATTTCTGTAGCACTTTGCGTTTCTTGTCTTGCTAAAAGTTCTGCGCCCATGTAATACAGAAAAATATGGCTGTTTAGCCCAGTGGGTAAGACACTGGGCTTCAGAGCGTGGGGTCGTAGGTTCGAAACTCATCACCGCCAAGAGTTTTCCTTCGTAATTTATCTAGTCTATACATTAACTTTTTGATAACAACTTGTCTTACGTGACAGACGGACGGACGGGTTTCTTCGTTGGTTGGGCTTAGAAATGTTTACGCATTTAAAAAGAACCATAAAGCTCGCCTTCGCGCATCTGCGGCGGCATTGCATTCGCATCCTCACATCGTCTGCATAAAGTCTTTCGTGTCACTTTTAGCAGGCATTCAATAAAAACCAAACTGGTGTTTCGACTCTTTACGTACTGGCACAGAGCTTCGCTGTACATACACTCCAAGTCGTTGGATCTTCTCTCTTTTTCTCTTGAGTGCTTTTAAGGGATCTTTTTAGGCATTGTGCATTTTCAATGAACGCCTTTCACGCCAACGCTTTAGCAAGCTGTGCCATGAATCTACTGCGTGTGTGGGCCGCTCTTCAATGAACTTCTAGCTAACTTGGATCACTGAGTGTGCGGCAAGCATGTGGACAATACTCAGCGTTCACAGGCACCAGCGCGCCACGCTGCTCGTCTCGGATACCAAGCGCGGACTTCTCGGCAGTGCAAGCAAATGGCGCAGCGTCTCCAGAAAGAAGCGCGAGAGACGAGCCTCGTTTCTCAGCGTTCGCACGCACCGCTACGCCATGCATATCGGAGGCAACGGGAAAACTTCGCGGTGGCGCCGCTAGATGGCAGGCCATGTTCTTGAGGAACATTGAATAGGTTACATAAACATGCAGGGCGGCAGAAGAAAGGAAAAGTGGGCAGAGATTGAGGAGCAGTTACACAGAGAACAAATAGGGGTGTATGCGGTTACAGAAACGCACCTTAGAGACTCAGAAGAGCCACCAGTTATTGACAATTATGTTTGGGAAGGGTGCAACAGAACTAAGTCGGAAAGAAAGGGAGGGGGAGTCGGAACGCTCATCCATCAGGGAGCCAAATGGAAAAGAGTAAATTGACAATGTCAAGAGCATCTTTGGTTATCAGGTACAATGAGTGGGAAAGAAACTTGGCTGGGCGTGACGTATTTGTGGACCGGAAAAAAATTGCATAGAGAAGAATAAAGAGTTAGTGGAATGCATAAGCGCTGATATTAAGGGTTTCGGGAGTGGTGCTGAAATTGTCCTATTAGGTGACATGAATGCCCACATACAGGATTTAGATGGCTATACCGACAATAACGGGAAGTCAATGCTGGACCTTTGTGAGCAAAATAACCTCGTGATCGTGAATACAGGGCCTAAGTGTGAAGGACAGATCACGTGGGAAGTGGGAAACCGGCAATCAACCATTGATTACTGTCTGATGACAGAAGGAATTCATGATAAGTTGAAAGAAATGGTCATCGATGAGGAAGGGTTTAACAGCATAGGGAGTGACCATAAACGCATCATATTCAAAATGGGATATGTAGTTGGGAAAGAGAGCAAGGAGAGCAAAATGGCCAGTCCGAATTTGAACGCTGAAGAAATAGCAAATACAGTCACTAGAGTTGAGGAAGAACTTGGCAAATGGCCAAGTAAAGAGTGGGAATATGGTGAACTTATAAGTGTAATAAAGACAGAAATACGGAAAGAGAACCAACATGTTAGTTGGAAAGGAAAAAAGAAACCGAAAAGCTGGTGGAACAAGGAGATACGAGAAGCGATCGCCGAACGACAGAAAGCATCTCGAGAGCACAGGCAGGCAAAGAAGGCGCAATTGCCACAGGATGAAGTAACTAGCAAACGGGAAATATACCGGGAGAAAAAGTATATGGTTCAAATACTGGTGCAAGCAAAATTAAAAAGTGAAAGTGAACGTTGGTTGTCAGAAATACGTGAGAAACAGAAGGCCGCACCTAGACTATTTTGGAGCCGCACAAAATTATTAGGCAGGAAGTCAAAAACAATACAACATATCCTAGACGAAGATGAAAACTCGAAGGGGAAGCGGCAATAAATTACATCCGAAAAGCAACAGCCGAATCTTTCCAAGGCAATGACGAGGTTATACTTGTTGAAAAAAAGAGCATGAAAGAGACCCAAGGGGAAAAGCAGCTGGTGCTAACAAATTTAAACTGGAAGAAAGCGGAAGCGAAAATTCCTAAGCGTACAGCCACAGGGCTAGACGAGGTTCCCATTAGGCTGATAAATGAACTAGGACCAAAAAGTAAGGAAGCTCTGGTGAAAGCAGTGGAAAGAACTTTAAAAGATAAACAAATACCACACAGTTGGCGACAAAGTAGAATGAATTTGATTTATAAAGGAAAGGGGGAGAAAGACAGAATTCACTCGTATAGACCATTGACCATTACATCGGTAATATACAGGCTAGCAATGCAGGCAATCAAATTAAAGCTTCAAACATAGACAGAGAATAATGGCATTTCGGGAGAGCTTGAGAATGGCTTCAGAATAGGTAGGCGTTTGGATGACAGCTTGTTTGTTCTTACTCAGTGTATTGAAATATCAAAAGCAGAAAGCAGACCGTTGTATGTGGCCTTTTTAGACATTACAGGAGCCTACGACAACGTGGACCGCAACATATTGTGGGATATCCTGGAAGGGGAAGGCTTAGGTAACGATTGTATACAGCTTTTGAGAAAAATTTACCTAGAAAATACCGTTTGCGTTGAATGGGAAGGGATGAGGAGCGAGGAGAAGGTTCATATCAACAAGGGACTGAGGCAGGGGTGCCCTTTAGCCCCGCTGTTGTTTATGATGTACATGGTGAGGATGGAGAGGGCGCAAGAAGGAAGTAATATCGGGTTTAATCTCTCTACAAACAGGCGGGTACAGTAATAGAGCAGCAACTCCCAGGTTTATTTTATGCGGACGACATTGTGTTCCTAGATAACAAGCAAAGTGATTTGCAACGTCTGGCTAATATCTGTGGACAGGAAGGCAACGATTTAGGTTTGAAGTTTAGTGTTAGAAAATCAGGTGTTATGGTATTCAATGAAAACAGTGAACAGACAGTGGAGATACAGGGCCAAGAAATACCTCGGGTAACAGAATATAAATACCTTGGTATATGGATAAACGAAGGCAATGGATATATGGAAACACATGAAAAAACCATAACACTAAAGGGGAAGAGAAATGCAGCCATAATGAAGCACAGAGCGCATTGGGGATACAATAGGTAGGAGGCCCTCCGAGGTATGTGGAAAGGTGTAATGGTTCCAGGACTTACTTTTGGAAATGCGGTTGTTTGCTATGAATCAGGGGTACAATCAGGACTTGACGGGAACCAAAGGTCAGTGGGTCGCCTCGCATTGGGCGCTCACGGGAAGACCACAAATGAAGCTGTGCAGGGTGATATGGGCTGGACTAGTTTTGAAGTGAGGGAAGCTCGCAGTGAAATTGAGTATGAAGAACGGCTGAGGAATATGGAAGAAAGTAAATAGGCTGGAAGAGTGTTCAGGTATCTGTACAGGAAAAACATTGATTCACAGTGGAGCAAAAGAACTACGAAGCTTACCAGCAAGTATGCGGCCTGTAGGGTGGACAACACAACAACAAAGGTCAAGCGGAAAGTTAGAGAAGCTGAATTATTCTCATGGGAGGCGGCAATGGAAAGGAAACCTGCCATGAGTAACTACTTAAGAGGAAAAAACGAAATCAGGAAAGAAACCATTTATGATAACTCAAAGGGAAGCTCATTACTTTTCGAAGCGAGATCACGATGCCTTAGAACACGCACCTATAAAGCGAGATTTAAGAAGCAAGAAGAAGCATGTGCTTGCTGTGGTAAAGCTAGGGAAACTACGGAGCATGTTTTATTAGAATGTGAAGACGTCTACCCAGCGGTGGATTTAGGCACCACTGGCCTCCTTGAAGCCCTTGGGTTCAGAGGGAGCAGTGGTAAAGCAAACATGTCCGCAATAGACATTAGTAAGAGGCGACTGGAGGATTGGTGAAAGAAAAGTAGGGAAACGACAAAAGACGGAGACGTACAAAAGCACAGTTCGCAATAGGGGATCAGAAAATTTGGGCGTGGTAGTTCATATTACTTTTTTTCTTTTTTCATTGTTTAACCTAGGTAGAATATTAGGCAGTATAGTAGCAAGAGCTTGGTGGCGCAACCCACCGCCCCGTTCCAAAGGGGACGCTCATAACATCCATCCGAAGCACGAAAGAGAAATCCCGCTGCAGCATACGCCTCATGCATAACTCGTTTCGACAGTGCCAAAAAGTTGGGCCGTTATATTGATTCAATGCTACACGCTTTACCGTCGACAGTAATCTTGAGATGGGTCCTGCCGCAATTTTTTGAACTACAGGTTGCGCAGAAAAGCGGCCCTTCCACTTTCCAGCTTCTTTCTTTCTCTTTCGTTCTTTCTTTGGTTTATTCCACACAAATTCGGTACAAATTCCCTCGGAAGACACTGCTAAAGACTGAGGAAATGCCTGACTTCGCTGCTCCACCCTGGCAGCAGAGCAGCTACAGCATACAGTGTATTTGGAGTAAAAGAAAAAGAAACGCTTAATAATCACATCCTTATGCTGCCTAGGTCAAAACAGAAAAACGAGTTGATTGGACATATATGTAATCAGTGTCCGCATGAGAGTGGTGACAATTCTAAACAAAATTGTGAAAGGCACTTGTGGGACTATTACACAGCGGTAAAGTTGCATCATGTCACAGGAAAAAAAGTACGTCAAGAATTTTAGGCATCGTGAGGGCTTTCGGTTTCTTCAGCTAGCAGTTCTATCGGTATGTTTTTAAATATTTTAGAATAAGTTCCCCACTCCAGTAACTGTTGTATGGTTGGCTATTGATTTAGCATGTCTGGTATCTGTGAAGTTAATTGTTGTTCTCCGTAATTAATGCGTGATCGAGGTTTGTATATTGGTCTCCCGCGTGATTCGTACTGGGTTTGTTTCACATAATATGTATCCAATAAAAGTGATGCATCTATCCGATACTGACGTAACATCCCCAAATACAGTTTGTGTCTGTATAACTGCTTGACAAGCAATGTCTTGTAGGTTTTAAAATATGATTGAGTGCAATCGTAGAGTAAACTGTTAAAAATTGTACGTATTGTGTGCTTTTAAAGAATTAGGAGGGAATAAAGGTTCGTGCCCGCCGTTGTTAGCCACACCAAGGAATAGTATGTTAGGTATGAGTGCACTAGAGCATAGTAAAGCTTAACATTTGATAGAACGTAATACCTTAGCCTACTTAAAATGACGATTATTAAGGAAAGATCTTTTTTTATCGCGTCAATGTTGGGGACCAAGAGAGATGTTCGTGAAATTGGGCTCCTAAAAATTTTATTGTTGTCGAGTGCTGAATCTCGCCGTCCTGGAAGTAAATTGGTTTGTACGGAGTGTTTGTTACTCCTTTAGGTTTGAAAAGCAGGTACTATTTTAGCGATCTTTAACGGAAATTTGTTTGCGTTTAACCACATATTTAACTCACCCATCCACACATTAGCTTCTTTATACAGTTCACATATTTTGAACCTGGGAAAAGTAGATTTGTGCCATCAACGTACAACACTATCTTCTTATGTCCCCCAATATTTGCAACATCATTAACGAACAGCGAGAATAAGACAGGTCCAAGGATGGGTCCATGTGGAACACCATATACTCAATGAATTCAATTTTAGAAAGTGTATTATTTACAATGGTGTATTGCTTTCTGAAAACTAGGTAACATTGTATCAGTTGCAACGTGGTACCGCGAATGCCGTAGTACGGAATTTTCCGTAAAAGCCGGTCGTCTTGTATGCTGCCATATATCTTCCTGAAGTCCGGAAATATCCCGAGTGTGTATATTTCGTTTTCAACTTCATCTAGAATGTATCATTTAATACGAAGTAAAGCGGTCTCTGTAGATTTCTTTTTGCAGAATCCGTACTTGTATTTTGCAATTAGGCTGTTGGTCGTTAAAACACCTTTAATCCTCTTATTTATTTAGTTAGGTTATTTTTACAAATACACAAACGACATATATTGGCCTGTAATTGAGCTTGTCAAATGACCCGCCATTATAAATCTCAGACTGTAACAAGTTTCATTTGATCGGGAGAGGTGCCTCAAGTTATTATCAAAATATTAATGTGCGTCAGAGGGACACCTATAATATGACTCGTGGCTCTTAACGGCGTCGGCTTGACGCCATCCGGGCCGCATGCACAGATATCCCCTCCCTTCCTTTAATGACAAAATTAAATATTCAAGTTCATGCTGCTCAGTCGGAAACAGGAAAACACAGGACGGACAGTCTGACTATATAGTTCTGGCAAAGCGTTTGCAGTTTGTCATACTAAACCCACCTAGAGTTGAAAAGTACTTATTGAAAGTATCGGCAATTTCTACGTCCCTCATCTCTGGCTTTTGAAACTTGATTCATATTGTCACTGCTTAACATACACTCGCCTCTGAACGAAAACCATAGCCTAGATAACTGTCATTTTCTCCATTATATGTCCTTCAAAATGTGGTAGCGTGTTTCTGCTCTAAGCATGCCCCTTTCTCTTGAGCTTCTTTTCTACCTGCACTCCTCTCCTGTTTCTCTTTCCGACTGTATATGTGAACTGCTTCTCAATTTTGCGTTAATGCTCCATTGTTGCTGGATATGAACCTGTTTACCCTGTGCTTCTTTTCTCTTGTATTCATTCAATTATCCCATAGATGTTCGTATATAGTTGCTATGCCGTTTTTGGTTTTGTTTCTCTGCATGCTAGTATTTAGACCTCCGCGGTGTTCCTGTGCACATGAAATGAAGATTTATTTATTTATTTATTTATTTATTTATTTATTTATTTATTTATTTATTTATTTATTTATTTATTTATTTATCATTCACGCAAGGCAGGTACTTCTACAGCGGCCGCCTGGATGTGGCAAACGTGCACCAGGCCGCCTGCACCCGCACCGCTGCTTCCAAGTACCTCCTCCCGGAGCTGGAGCAGAAATGCACCGAATTCATGCGCCGCTGCATGAGGCTCGACGATGTGTGTCCTCTCCTGGACTACCTTCTGACCATGGGCGAAAAAGATCTACACGCTCCCGCCGGTGACCTCATCCGCAAGCAGAGTGCCGACGTGCTTTCCTCTTCAAAGTTCAAGTCCTCCACCGAGGCCACCGTGAAATACGTGCTCGAACATGTTACCAATGTGTCGGAGGCATCGGTGTTAAACGCCGTCTACGCCTGGACACGTGAGCAGTGCTCCAAGCGATCCTCGGGTAACGGTAACCCGGCTAATGTCTTTCGGTCCGTCATGATGCCACTCTTCCCCCAGCTGCGGTTTCTCACACTGACTGCGACGCAGTTCGTAGAAGGTCCCAGCAAGTGGGGAATCTTTACCGACGCCGAAGCATGGGCCATTCTTAGCAATATCGTCAAAGATCGCTCGATGCCTATGCCAAAGGGATTCTGCGAGATCCGTGAGCCCCGCGTGGCCCCCCGTTTACATGACAGACGCCTATATTGACCGGGGAAAAAATGTACTTACTAATTCAATTCATTCGTAATCTAGCGGGCAGCGCAATAACTAGCGATAGCAGCGCAGAAACTCTTTTCTCCCCTCGTCTTTTGCGCAAAAGGCTGCGTTCGTCTCCTACCCAACATGCCGAAACGGTCGCCACTTTCGATACCCACATTCCATAAGACTGGACATTCGCACATAAGTTCACATATTTCGTGCGGTTTCATTCGTCCGCCGCACACAACGCTGCCAGTGCGTCTGTTGTTTCCGTCTACCTCTCTCCTTTATTTTTCTTTCTTTTTTTGTACTCTAAAGCGTATATATGATGTACCTCTGCGCAGCAATGCGTTTTCCTCGAAACTTTGTCGCAGGTGTCTTCCTTCTCTTGAATGCAAGTTACACATCTGTAACGTTTCATCTCTTTGGAGAGTTAGAACGTATTGTTGCACATATAATTCGAAGAGCTCGAAACGTCTCTTTATTGCATATGTCTAATACAGTGCCGTGTATGACGCAGACAACTTTTGGTTTTGCATAGGAAACAAATGTGTCAGAAAAGCGTACTTTTGATACTTCGAGTGATAATTACCTGCCGGTCAACAACTCGCCGAACAGCGCGCTTGGAACTACATGTTGTCAAGGGAAAAACTAGCATATTGAGTATATTTTTACGCCAACCGACGCAATGACTCTTTTCTCCGAACAGGATCGAGCGCCGGGAGACATTCTCCGGAAAGGCAACAAAATAAAAATAAATAAAAAATAACGTCCAATCAACTTGTATGATGCACTGTACTGTTTTTCTATTAACATGCCCGCATTAGATTCCCATTATGGATGAGTAGATGTCCTGAAAAATGCACTACAGTGACACAGTAACTTATCCGAACAGTGACAGATATTGTTTTTGAGGATACGGATAAAGGCGTGTCCTTCACAGGGACTGCACTGGTGGATAAGGTTAATCGGCATTTCTTACAATGTGGCGCGTCTGATGCGCTTGACGCTGATAGCCCAACTTACAGGTATTATATTCCATGCAATATGAGCAGGTCGGTATTCCTTGCACCGACAGTTGAGGCTGAAATAAGTGACGTATTTTTAAATTTAAGGAATTCCACAGCATGTCGTGTGGATGGCGTAAAGGCAGAACCAATAAAAGCTGTGGCGTTGCATATTTGTAAAGCAATGTCCCACACATGCAATTTAATTTTGTGTACTAGCGCATTCCCCGAAGAATAAAAGATTACACGCGCATCGGTATAGATTTTAAAGGGGGAGACAGGAATGACATCAACAACTACAGGCCGATTTCATTCTCCCAATATTTTCCAAAGTAGTAGAGGAGGTCATTAACGAAGCAATTTTAAATTTCCGTACCCAAAATATAATTATAACAGAAAAGCAATACTGTTTTCGAAAACACAAATGTACTGAAATGGCGTTGCTGCACATCAAAGCAAAAATAAGGTAAATCAAGCTAAAAACTTGATTACTCTCGAGCAAGAAGTCAATATTTGGCTTAGTAATCTTTCAGACTGGCTTAGAGCAAGTAAGTTGGAATTAAACACTGAAAGGACAAAATACATTATTTTTCGGCCTCGTAACAAGAGTATTGATGACATCTTAGTATTACAATTCCGTGATGAATTCATTATACGTTTTACGTCCCAGAGGTTTCTTGGCGTTACGTTTGAAGAAAATTTAAACTAGTCAAGTCATACCGACAACATTAAAACCAGCATTGCAAGATCCATCGGTGTTATTACTAAATTAAAACATATATTACCTTCTAGAATAAGAAACTATTATACTATAGCCTAGTGTATTCGCGCCTCCAATATTGTTTGTCTGTCTGGTGTACCACGACGAAAACCAACATCAATAGTTTACTAACCTTGCAGAAACACGTAATTCGTGTAATTGAGAATGCAGCCTCTAGAAGGCCACTCCGCTCCACTTTTCAAGAATTGCATTTTAACAATAGCAAACCTCATTAACAAAAAAATAACCATTGCAATATTTGAAGAGTTAAGACTAAATGAAAGCGCCTTTTTTAGAGCATACCTCCTGAATGAACATAAATACAACACAAGGCAATTAACTTATAACAAGAGCAAGATCCGTACAAATTGCGGCATGAAAAAGCAGGCATTCATAGTTGCTGATTTTCTGAATCATCAGCATGGCTTACTCATTATAATAAACGAACCACCGTCCCTAAACACTTAAAAAAAAGTGAGCATGTATTTGTTGTCGCTTGAGGTATGACTGTTCATTTTTTTGTACACAAATCGCATTCAATATTTCTGTTACGTATTTCATGTGCTTTTCATTTTTTTTGTGTATGTATCCACGTTGTGTACCATGCTTACCTTGTGTGCTTGAGTGTTTTATGCACTGGGAACGGATCGGCGAAAGGGACTGACACTTAGTCAGGCATTCGTGCCTTTTCGTCAGCCTCCTTGACAGATTCTTTGTATTTGTTTCTGTCAAAGTAAGCATTCCTTGAGTATAATGAAGAAAGGAGCCGGAATTTTACATTATGACGGTTTCCGCTTAGTTACCTAAGCTGAAGCCACACCAAGTCTCTCAAAGGTAAATTCACATGAACAGATGCGTGGGCTTCAAGGAGAAGTTACAAAATGTGTGGCTTTAGTTTACCAGTAGAGAAAGACAATGGAACCGCACGGGCAAGTGACGTGACCTCCCTTTGAACCAAACAGCTCCCCGCTAGCCCGAGATCGCACGACACGCAGGTAAGTGAGAAAAGTTGACAGTCACTTTAGCGTACACTAAAGAGGATCAAAGCGAAATCCTGCCCGCTCACGAGACATTACATTACCTAACATTGTCATTTTAATGCGTAATTACTTCCTGTTACTTGTTTTCTCCCACGAAGGTCTCGGGTTCGAGTGCCCTAATTAACTATGAAATAAATAATTGCGCCTTAATTACGGTTGCCGTAATTAACACCAATAATAGTGGCTTCGACGCGCAACCTGCAAGTTGGAATTCAACTTAAACATGTCGCCGGTTCGCCCATATCTCTAGTGGGTTCGACTCCCACCAAAGGTCGTGGGGTCGAGTGTCTTAACCAATTGTACCAAGGGTCTATTAACTCTTTCCTTAGTATTTATGTTTATCTTCTAGAATTAAACGTGGGTCTGTTAGCCAGCGCCACCACTCGCGGCCCTGACGGCGCATATGCAACAGCCTGCATCCTGCAGGCTTTCCGTGTACGTGATCTTTTTGGGTGAAGGTAACTGGTTAAGAAATCCCCACATGCCATCTGAAGGCATCAATGCTACCAGATTCGAGACCACATTATGTAATGAACAAAGAAAACCGGAGGCCCGATTTGTATTCGTCACATCATAAGAAGCCAAGAAACAATGGAATTTTCGCAGTAAGTTTTCAGGCGTCTTTGTGGTCGCGCTTCCACCTTGCCTGGAAGGAGAGAGGGTGGCGCATTCGTATTAGTGTGCGGTTAGAAAATCCTAGGGGCGTCTTGCACGAACATTTATTCATGGGAATAATAACGACTTTAATAACGTGTTATTAACGTCGTTATATCGAGTTTATGAAAAATATTCGGAGGGAAATTTCACTTAAGGGCAACTCCGGCGATTTTTTGACCATGTCAAGGTTATGGAACATTTGGGTTCCGAGATCCCCTTGTCACGTTTGATAGTAGAATTGTTCCGCACATTCGAAAATAAATTTGAATAAGCAAAAAAAAAGCGCAACACGAAACCTGACCAAGCAGCCAAGCGAGCGCCTTCGTGTGACGTCACGGGTGTCCCCAGCGGAGAAGGAACTGATCCGTGACCGCCTGATCCGTGACCGTGTCGGACCTTCGGGTGACAATGTCAGCTACACCAGCTCTTCAGGAGGAGGAGTAGATTTTAATGGAGAGAAAGGAGGAGAGGTCGGCCTGGAGAGCGTGTCTCTAGCCTGCTACTCCTCACTGGGGAATGGGGAAGTGGGAAATACAGGGAAAGGTAGGTGGCGGATGATTATGATATGGTACAATGAGATACTATATACACGTTGTCCAATATGCGGATGCGCACTGGAGACGCAATACACTAAGAGTAATCTTGTCCATACAAAAAGTAATCATGCCACAAAAAGCTTTTGCGCAAACACATTTCGCACTGACTACACGTCTCACAGCTTCTAGAGGCGATCGTCTAAACCAGTCTCACTTAAAAAGTTCAAAAGTGCTTTTATGGCACGTTGGGCACAGTCAACACTCCTCCACGCGCCCAAAAGCTTTTCTTCTGAAAAGGGGCGGGAGTCCAAGCTGTCAACTGTAGATTTGAGTTTTCTTCGTTCGGCCGCATATTGAGGGCACACGCAAAGTACGTGAGCTATTGTCTCGAGAGTGTGACAGACGCTACATTCAGGGTCCCGTGTTTGTCCAATCTTGTGAAGGTATCGGTTGGTGTATGCCACACCCAGCCGTAATCGATGAATGAGCGTTTCCTGGCTTCTCCGCAACCGAAGTGGATGCCGGAATTGTAGTCCAGCGTCAAGTCTATGGAAGCGCTCTTGTCGATGTTCGGGGTTGTCCCAATGTTGCACCGTAGAAGTTTTAAGGGAGGTATGGAGCAAGGCGTTAATGTCATACCGGGAAAAATGAATTTTTATAATAGTTCCGTCAGTGTGCGCCTGTTTTGCTTCTGCGTCAGCCTGTTCGTTTCCAGCTATTCCGCAATGGCCAGGAATCCACTGCAGCACGATGGTATGTCCGGAATGAGACGCCTCAGCAAGCAGATACATGATGTCATAAACCAGGGGACTATATGCGGTTCTGTCACTCATATAATTGCTGATGAGTTGCAGTGCTGGTTTTGAGTCGCAGAACACTGTCCACTTCTCGGGACTTTGTTGCAGTATGCCGCGAACTGCTTCTCGAACTCCGGTCAACTCAGCTGCTGTAGACGACGTCCTGTGTCCTATCTTGAACCGTTGTGCGATCCCCATTCCTGGCACAGTGTAGGCCGCCGCGGAAGAGGTCTGTGTCACCGAACCATCTGTAAAAATATGTTCGTAATATCCATGCATGTAAGCAATGTATAATAGCGCGAAATGCTTGAGGCCAGCAAGCGGCATCTTCGACTTCTTCGTTATTCCAGGGATTGAGAGCCTCACCGTTGGCTTTGCCATCGTCCAGAGTGGAACTTCGGGTATGTCATACGGTTCGAAGCCCGACGGCAATAAGTCTTGCTGCGACAACACGGCTTCTGAGTAGGCGGCGACAGGCCGTACGCTTGTGACGTTCGTGAGTGGACGGTTCCTGTGTCTAGTCAGTACCCTTAGATGCACTCGCAATGGCTCAGCTCTTCAGATCTGTCAAATATTGATACTTATGATTTTGACGAATTCGGTAGCCACGAATCGCCGTTCACATTCGACCCGCCACCACGAGAGCCAGCGCCCATGCGCTACATATCATGCTGCAACATGAGACCGATGGTAGCCCTAAGCACTGGTTTTATACGTGCTGCTTGCTATTTCAGGTGTTTCGACCCTTCTCATGGAAGCGCTTCGCATGCTCACTGTAAGATGTGGAGTGTGGCTTTCCGCATTTGTATCCTGCAAGGCCGCTGGCAGCCCAAAGCACCGACCGGTGCATTTGTTTACATAGGAAAGTACAGCGACCACTCGTTGTTCGCTTGCGATACATAGTGCTAGCTGCTCATCGTTGACATCAATAAATGTCAGACTATATCAAAACAGGCACATTTTGTGCAGGTAAGCACCATTGCATTACTCAGAATCGCACTGATATGAGCAACCACACACCTTCGAAAACAATTGGAGGGAGACCGCTGTACGGGAGCATTGTTATGCTGCCTATTTATCATTCTTCACATTATCTTCATGCACACAATACGTCCCATAAAGCAGACACAGATGAGGACTTTGCGCATATGATCGTTCATTTAGAGAACACGCAATTTCATCTCGAAAACGCCGATGCCAGTATTGACACCGCTGGCAGCTGAACGATGCGGCTGTTTACGCTGCTGTATAGAAGGGGCCTACACATGCTGCCCATTTGGGATACGAGGCAAGCAGTGCACATCGGAAGCTAAATAACTAGCCTGCATGACAATCCGTGAAAATACACCCATGTTCATAGTAGCGCATAATTTAGGGAAGTGCCGGTGAATGCGACTGGCAGTTTTCCGTCGAGAGCGGCAACGTACCGATGTCGATGCTGCTCCGTGTCGTCGCTTCTCACTTCTTTATGTGAGAAGCGACGAAAACATAACTACACAAGGAGTTTTCTTCATCGTGATGGCTTGATTAGCTTCAGGTCAGTCGCTCAGATCGGCCAGGAGTAGACGCATGCACTACGCGGCTGTGATATATAGGCTTAACATCGGCTGAACTTTATCGGCATCGGCTCAAAATGTGTGCGCGGATGGCGAGGGCCGAAGTTCGTGCAGCCAACAACGCAACACCACTAGCCTCCCAGCTCCTGCACGTCTACAGGGAACGCAACTTCTCGCGACAGCAACTTCTCACGCCATGCACTAGCTCACAGTCATCGACTCCTCGACGCCCTCGTCGCTGTTGTCTGCGTGATCCCGGCATGCTCTTCATGGAACACTCCTCACGTCATGCACAAGGCGGCCTATAACTGAGGAAGAGGTAACGTGGGGTGTTCGAGGCAATTTAATTTATTGGCAAAAAATCTGTGCCACTCTCATACCTGCTTTTTTCAGGACGCTAGGGAAATGTTCAGAGAATCGACGTCCCCGGCGAATTTAATCGATATATATATATATATATATATATATATATATATATATATATATATATATATATATATACACACATATATATATACACATATATATATATGCGTTCATATCGAAAAATCGCCGGAGTTGGACTTTCAAAAAGTCGCCTCTTGATGCAGAATATTGTGGAACTCGGCCAACAAATTTAGAACGAACC
Source organism: Dermacentor albipictus (assembly GCF_038994185.2). Lineage (NCBI taxonomy): Eukaryota > Metazoa > Arthropoda > Arachnida > Ixodida > Ixodidae > Dermacentor > Dermacentor albipictus. Next base: position 74,317,254 of record NC_091828.1, read on the forward strand.
AGACCTATTGCGGAGTGAGAATTACCTTTAAATGATGCTTTGCCGTGTAATAAAATGGCACAGCTTCGCCTGAAAGGCGAAGCACCGATTACGATAGCAAATTCGTGGATGTACGAAGTAAGCTTTAGTGGCCTTATAAACTTGCAAACATTCGCTTACTAACTAAATTAACAATCATAGAATCACAGATGAATTATGCTAGTCTATATATATATATATATATATATATATATATATATATATATATATATATATATATATATATATATATATATATATATATATATATATATGTATATATATATATATATATATATATATATATATATATATATATATATATATATATATATGTGTGTGTGTGTGTGTGTGTGTGTGTGTGTTACTACACATCATTGCAGAGGGGCGCTTACAATGGTGCTAGCAGAACGTTATTTGTACGAGATGTTTTAGAGCGCAGCTCGTAAGGGCCCTCACCAGGCCACACAGCAAATTTTCGTTCTACGCAAGAAGTTGTTATGTGCCCTCTAGGGAGCGCTGTTCCGCAAGAAGGTTTGAAATTGGCTCATTAGTAGCCGAGATAGAAATATTTCAGTGCCGCGAGCGTAGATAATGGATCTACGTGAAAATAGTGGTAACCAGCAAAAAAAAAACAACAACAAAAAGACAGTGCTCCTTTGTACAAGTTGAAAAGTCTGTATTTATTTAAAGCACGTCTTCCAGCATTGCTGTGCCCAGAAAAGCGTCACTCTACTGGCCGGGCGCGGCAAACACAGCTCAACATAATGTTCCCATTAACCACTGTGCAAGGCTCCCTGCTAGGCGATTCGGCTAGCTGCACTTGTTATTGGCTCAAAACATCGGAAATATTTTTCTAACGTCCTTGCTATGAAAAACCATACGTTTTTTCCGCTACAAAATAAATATACAAAAATGAAGATACCTTATTATTATGGCAGTTCACGTTGCATCTCTACTTAGAGGCGAAGCGTTAAAAGCATGTAAGCTGCAGCCAATATTATTAATATAATTAAAAAACACTTTTGCAAATTATGACGTCAATCCCTTTGAAAGTATTGAAAGTATACATATTAAACAGAGACTTTCTGAGCTCCTAAATGTAAAGGTGCACACTGTATCTCTCCCAGAGCTGTGCATTAAAGGCACCTAATCTTCAGTTAAGAACGAGGGATAGAGCAAATGACAGCAATTATGCCAAGATTAACGATTCTACATAATGAACAAAAATAACCATAACCTCTACAGAAGTACAAATGTTCCAGAGATGTACAGAAAGCGGGAGCTATTCAAGGACAACTGAACTTTCGCGGCAAATGTTAAGCCATACGGCGATAAGGTAGCCCTGCAGTATGTACTAAAAAGCTATGCCTTTGTGAGAATACAATTCGAAACAGTCTATGCATCTTGGTGTAGGCTGGAAATGGATTAGCGGAAATTTTAGGAAGGCGGACGTTGTTGTGCAAAGAAAATATTTATGACGTAGGCTACGTCCTGTGAGGTCACCGAATGAAACTACGCAAGGATATCAACGTTATCTGCTGAAATACAGGTATCGACTGTGATGTAGTAATAATAAAAGAATTATTGCCTGAACTTCGAGCCACATTTAGGGTCGTCCAGTCAAAGAGGTATCTACCGCAGTCGATCGGATTTGAAGCAGCACGTACCGTTACAAACACTGCAGTCCGCAAGTAAGTTTTACAAGAACGAAGCTGCGAGCACGTCACGCGGTATCTACTGGAGCTCAAGATCGTGCGCAGGTCTACCCTCGAGCCTTGCGGATCTCGCAGAACCCTTTCGCCATCGCCATTGAGCCTTCTTTGACGATGTTGCTCAGAACTGCCCTTGCTTCGGCGTCTGTGAACATTCCCCACGTGTTAGGACCGTCGACGAATTCCTTGGCCGTCAGCGCGAGGAACCGTAGCTCGGGGAGTAGTGGGCGCATGACCGCACGAAAATCGACCGGTTCGCCTTCGAGCCCTCGCCCTTTACGGCGTAGACGTGTGCTATACGAATGGTCGGCGCGCGTGAGGCGCTGCTGCCCCCAACCGTACACGACTTTTAGCACTGATGCCTCGGGAACATTGGCGGCGTGCTTGAGAACATATCTCACGGTCTCCTCGGTGCAAGTCATAAATGTCGCGGAGGAGAGCACCCCGATGCTGTCTTTGACGATGAGGATTGTGGCGGGGGTGGCCAAGGCTTCTTCGCCCATGGTCAGAACGTAGTCCAGGAAAGCACACACCTCGTCGGTAACCATGCGTTCGTTCATGAACGCGAGGCATCTCTCCTCGAGCTCGGGGACGAGGTATTTGGCAGCAGCAGTACGGGTACAGGCGGCCTGGTACGCGGTTTGTACATCCAAACGGCGGCTGTAGAAATACCTGCGTTGCATGAAAATGAAAGCACACTGTTTAGAGAGGTACAGAGAGATATGTAAGGAAAGTTAACGAGATAATATCTCAGGTTGACTAGCCTGCAGAGCAGAGAGCAAAATGGGTAGGAAATATGGAAAGAGACAAAAGATTCACCGACGATTACGATACTCTCTCATACGAAATTTGAGCGCAACTGTATTCGTTCTTTCATTTCGCTTGTCACTATTTTGCATTATGATTATATAGGTGCACGGTTTACATTAGGAGGAGAATACAGTGAGTAGAGCACTTTGTTTCCATAAAGACGACGAGCACTACTCTATATAGAGCGCCATATCGTAGCCATCGTCGCCGCACAGACTGTCTTAAAAAAAAAAACATTGTATTATTTGGTTTTACGTGCCAAAACCACAATGCAACTACGAGGCACGCCGTAGTGAGGAACTCCCGAATCATCTGGACCACCGAGTGTTCTTTATCGGGCGCCTAAATATAAGCACGCGGGAGTTTTCCCATTTCGCACCCGTCGAAATGCACACGTCTTCTTCGGCACTACGCTTTTCTTCTCACGCCACCAACGACTAGAGCGGCCCTTCGTCACGGGGAAATCGTGCGACCAGTGCCAGCGGCGACAATACCCAAGGGAGCGTCACATCAAGCCCTACTCGTAGCCGCTCGTCATCGCCCCTTGCAGAAGCAATGATACACGTCACACACCCTGGTACGGCAAACTGACCTCAGCAGCCGATGCCGCGGACGAGCGTAGCCATCTCCCCTTATCCCGCCGTGCCCCCCGGCCTCCACCTCGGAAGCGCACATGGCATCGCCCAGGCGGCGGCAGATGCCACGGCCGCCTAAGACCACCGCCAACTCAGCGCATGCGCAGGCCGTTTCTCCTCTGCTCTTCCTCCACTTTCCGCCTCATTATTTCCCTGTAACCTCCTCCTCCACTTTCCTCCTCACGCGCTCTTTCATCTACCGCAATGCTCCGCGTTCGCTTTTATCTTTAGCCTGTGCTTGTTCGCTCAGTTACGAGGTATAATGCCGCCGAGGCACGCCTACGCCCAACGCAAGAACGGGCGCTTAAAGTGCCCCTCATGAGGTCTGGCCATTTTGAACTGACAAGTGCCGTACATACAATGCGCGCTAGCGATAGTGTCTGCCAAGTATTAGATCGCTACGTGCCGCAGAAAGAGCTGACATTTCAAACCGAACGCCATTTGCCCTCCTGGGGTGCGATCGGAGATGGTTGTTCGGCGCGTTCGTTCGGTTACCGGCGCGCGCGATTGGCCTACTCCGCGCCGACGTCGCCAGCTGCGGGGCGTGGACACGTTTTTAGTGACGTCAAAATGACGACACACTCCTGTCAATCATCCTCCCACCGAGCATTTGGTATGCTGGGTGCCGAACCCGACGGGAGCTGGGAAGTTTGGAGCAATTATACGGACTCGCATGGCGCGTCTGGTGGATTCGATTGGATCCAACCGGCGGCTGCGGCATGACACGTTTGTATCTAAACCATAGTTTAATATGAGAAAATGGAGCTTCCATTGGGAACTTAGGTTGTTGCGCTGGCGTTTCTAGAGGAAGGGGGAGACCATGTGGCGGTGCGAAACGCGTTTGAAGAGATGGCAGAAAGTGAATTCCGGCGTCGTTTTTGTTTCTCGATTGATTGAAAACTTAATTGTTCCACCGAGCTGGGGTGCCCGCCTCTCAAGCTACACGTAGGTAAGGAGGGGGGGGGGGACGAAGCAGTCCCCGCGCGTTGAGGACGGTGAGTCTTAACGGCCTCAACGGCCAGGCGGATTGCTCGACGCTGGTCGTCTTCAGCCTCACTCTGGAGCAAGGCCTCCCAGGTTTCTCTACTGTCAATGTTTTCCTTGGCCCCTGGGGAGCCAGCACACTCCCATATTATATGGTCTAGCGTACCTTGTTGCTTACAAATTTTGCAGAGGGCATCGTTATAGTCCCTCGTCTGTATTAAGTAGATCCAATGTGGTGATGTATAATTGTTTCCCTGGAGGCGTCGCCAAATGCGAGCGTTTTCCAGAGAGAGAGACCAATGCGCAGGCGGAAAGATAGTTCTTTCGGGTTTGTAATGATCGACAATTTCCCTGTACGTGATGATGCTATCTTTTATCCCTCTAACTGGCTGCTCTAGAGTTGCCCGGTGGTAGAGTGCTCGGGCGAGCTCGTGAGCGGCTTCGCTGCCTGGGACTTCTTCATGGGCCGGTACCCAAATAAAAGTTATCTCGAAACAAATGATTCGTTGGTTGTACAGCGAACTCGACCTCATCATCGGTGCCAGCGAGCCACTGGAATGTCGTCGCTGCCTCTTGAAAAGTGCGCCACTCTTCCTGTCGTTTTTTTTTCTTTTTTTCTTCTCGCTCTGCGCGACACTAGCTAGGGACGACGCAAAGAAACTAATAGTTATAAATTGCAGTAGTCGCACGTACTGCTATTTGAAAACATGTTTGGGCTTGAGAAGAAAAAATACATTTTTTTAGATAAATATTCCATTCATTTGGAAGACGAGAAACCTTTCGTTTTGTAGTATACTGTCTGCAAGCAGACGACAAACGACGGAAGTAAACTTCCGGGGAGGTCAAAGCTTTCTGATTGGCTACTCTCCGCCCCGTTGTCACAAATTTTTCATACTGCCACTTTGTGACGTTGCAGCAACCGAACAGAACGCGGATCGAACAAAATATCTCCGATCGCACCCCTGGCGTGTGCCGCGCTCCAAGCCGAAGGGTTGATGTATATGTGTAAGTTCGCCTACAGACATGTGTCTGTGTTGTGATGCTGCTCATAGTGACACGTGAGTTCAAGAATTATTTGATGCAGCATCTGTTATTTGTGTAATCTGTTGCTTCAATAGACAAACTAAAGTTTAGAGAAATAATAAAACACACAAGCTGAATGTGTGCGCACGCAGAGACCGAAACTATGTCATTTTCTACTGAGTTCCAGCGCATGATTGTGCTCTGTGATCCGCTTGCGTCTGCCTCAATGTTAGTGAAGCACTGACTTATACCGCTCAGTCGTTCTCGGGCACAGCGCGCAAAATCGTGCGCTGCGCAAAACGACACAAATGCAACAGCGCGCACGCGACAGCGAAAGCGCACAGCGCAGCAAAGAAACGAGGGGTAAAATGAAGGCGGGGCCTGTGACGGCATGCGTCACGTGACCCTCGAGCTCCTGTATGGGAGAACGCAGGCAGGGAATTTCCCTCTCTCATGCTAGACGGGGCAAGTGGCGAGAGTGTCTCTTCGCAGTGGCGCTCGCCTCCTGAAATCATGCGCTCGCGGCACTGAAATATTTCTATCTCGTCTACTAATGAGCCAAATTGAAACCTTTTTGCGGCATAACGTTGCCTAGAGGGCACAAAACAACTTGTTGCGTATAACGAAAATTTGCTATGTGGTCCGGTGAGGGCCCTTAAAGAGCTGCGCTCTAAAACCTCTCGTAGAAATAATGTTGTGCTAGCACCATTGTAAGCTCCCCTCTGCGTATGATATTCTGTAGTCACACACACACACACACACAGATATTTATATATATATATATATATATATATATATATATATATATATATATATATATATATATATATATATATATAAATATATACCTTGTAGCACCACTCAAGTTCTTTACGTTTGAAAGGTAGCCTGAAGAATCCCTCTTTGCCTACTATATATATATATATATATATATATATATATATATATATATATATATATATATATATATATATATATATATATATATATAACCATTATTCCTGCCCTGCACCTTCGCATATGTACAATTTCCGGCCTGTTTCGTGCGGCTCTCGCTCGGGAGAATGATGATGACAAAAAATGGCTGTGGCTTAGCTAAGGTTAAGCCCAGGATGCGAAGCGTACTAGCCTTTATTTTAGTTGTTGAACCACTGTTTAGCCTGGTGAACTGCTGTTGCTTGGCTATATTTGGAATTCGGCTGGACGAAGAAACAACTCATGCAGGCGAGCGCACGAGCTGAGACCCGGCTATGTAGCTACGCGGCCGCAAGCGAGCGCACGAGTTGAGACTCCGCTTTTGCAGCTGTTATGACGTCATATGGTAGCTACGCGGCCACGCGCGGCGCAGCAAGGAAGAGCGTGGTTATGCGGCTAGTATGCTTCGCATAAAATGTATTTATTAAGGGTTGGCTCGAAGGCCTATAATGGGGAATAGGAAGAGGAAGGGGGAGGCGTATTCAGTCAGAGCCGTCCTAGAAGCTGCGCGTTTTTGGCGAAAGCCAAGAGCGAGTCCAGAATGACCCTGTCGGAATTAATCGAGCCAGTTGCCGGTCTAATCCACCCTTCATAGGACGACACTCGCACCGTCCTCAGGTGGTGGTCCCGCTGCTGAGCGTGTCGCTGGCACTCCCAAAACAGATGGGCTGCGGAAGGCCGCGTGGCCATGTCGCAGTCAGGGCACCTGTGTGGCGCCTGGAGTTCTTCTTGGTCCGCGGAGGATGTGGGAGGGCCGGGTTCCTGCGATGGAAGGGAATTGGGAGACAGAGAAGGAGGGTGTTTTTCCTGGCGTGGCCGATACTGCCGCCACCGCTCCAGCACATCCGGTGTGATGGACGAAGCCAGAATGGAACCTATGCAGCAGCACCTGCCCTGATCTAGGAAGACCCGCGGGAAGTGGGTCTGGGTCTGAGGGCACACTCGCGCGGAGTTCCCTCTTGCGTCGGTTGGCTGCTGCTCTCAGAGCTCTGTCTGGGTCATACAGGGCTCCATTTGTCGTGCTGCTTGTGCTGGTTGTGAGGGTTTCTGAAGGATCCCCGGAGACGACGCGGTCGGAAAGAAGGGCACGCGCCGCCTCGTGGGCTTTTTCATTTCCCTCGATGCCCTGGTGACCAGGGATCCAATGAAGTGTTGCAGTGACCCCGTTGGCCTCCGCACGCCTGAAGGCCTGCTTGACTAGGAGCACTTCCGGTGATGCTGTGTGGCGCGACTTGCAGGCATGCAGCGCATACTGAGAGTCGGTGTATATATCGATGTGTTTTGCTTGCGTGGTGCTTGAAACTCTATCTAATGCCCAGACTACTGCGCGGAGTTCAAGTACCGTTGGGTCGTCGGCATCAGCAGTTATAAAAGTAGAATGTGTCTCACAAGAACCCACTATGTGGTAGGCGACTGCTCCCTCGTTGGTGCGTGGGTCGAAAGCTGCGTCAGTGTACACTTGTTCATGGCTTGGCGGTGCGTGTGCCAATGTATGCGCAAGAAGCGCAGCGAATGCTGCCCGGTGGTGCGCATGTTGGGCGCCCATGTTTCGCGGCGTTGGTGTAGTGTCGACGACAGCAATGTCATCCCATGGTGAGATGTCGGATGGCAGTTGTGGCAAATTTGATATATCCTTTCCCATGTAGGCCAGTAGAGTCCTGCCTTGCCTGGTGTGCTTCAGGCGTTCCTCGTGTCCTGCCTTCGACGCTTCGATGGTTGCACGGAGGGTAGGCAACTTGGCATAGCGATGTAGCTCCTCGACACGTGTGTGTTTCGGGAGCCCTGTGATAACATGGAGAGCTGATTTGTGGAGTACCTCTAGCTGTATCCAGAGCCGAGCAAGCAGATCATAACAGCGCGCTCCGTATATCGCTCGGGATGTCAGCAAAGCACTAACAAGCTTTCGGCATACGTCGGTACCAGTACCGTCCATGCGGAAACAGATTCGTTTTATGAGGTGCATAGTATTGTGCCATGTCCGACGAAGGTCTGCGAGCCACGCATCCGCTATGCCTGTGCGGTCAATAGGTATCCCGAGAACGCGCACTGATTTTTCCTCTCGCTGCAGCATCTCGCCTGCGAGAGTGAGCGTGCAGGGCTGCTTCGTCCTGCGCTGAACCACGGATCACCACATAGGTTGTCTTCTCTGGAGATGGCCGCATGCCAGGTTGTGGCCGGTAGTGGTCAATAACGTCAAGTGCCGCCTGCAAAGTCTCCTGCTGCTCACCAATTGGTCGTGATGCACTCCATAACGTGATGTCATCTGCGTAAATTGTGAAGCCCAGTTCGGAAATAGCCTCCAGTCGCTCAGCCAGGCCTATCATAGTCAAATTAAAGAGGAGGGGTGATAGTATGGAGCCTCGTGGGACTCCCACAGTGTTTGGGCAAAAATTCCCGACGTCTCCGTCTACCCGTATGGAAAAAGTGCGATCTTGAAGGAAGGAACGCACAAAGGATAGGGGACGGCCTGTGATTCCGTGCCTCTCAGCTGCTTCGATGATTGCCTCATGCGTCACAGTGTCAAAAGCTTTACGGAGGTCCACCGCCACCAGGATGCTCGGGTATCACTTTGCGCGACCGACTGTTATTCGACGCAGTACACCTTGCCTCACAAGTAGGAGGCTGTCATGAGTGCCAAGGTTTGGCCTAAATCCTGTCTGTGCTGAATGAAAGCGACCCTCTGTTTCTAGAAAGTGAGGTATGCGTGTCAAGGCCATTCGCTCCACCAGCTTACACATAGTAAGTGGGGGAGATACAGGGCACATGTTCGACAGTACATCCGGCTGTTTGATTAGTTTTGGTATGGGTTTGACTATCGAATGCTTCCATCCTGCTGGGATTTCACCGTTGATCCACACTTCTTTAATCTCCTCGTGAAGTTGCTTTTTTGCGTATTCTTCCAGATTCCTCAGAGCCGCCCACGTCACGCCGTCATAGCCTGGCACGCTGCGCGCGTTGATGGAAGAAAGTGCCTGTTCGAGATCGAAGAGTGAGAATGGGGCCTGGATACCCTCATCGGTCACTGGCGGCGTTTTCCGGTAAATGTCACCGTTCGGGGGCATCGACGGTTCGGGAAAAAACGTGTTCGCGGCATCATCTTGGAGTTGGCTGACTGACTGGCTAGTTTTGAGCAAGACGTTTGAAATAGCGCTGCGTGTTTTACGCTGACCTGTCATAGCCTTGAACGTGTGCCACACCTTATGGAGGCCAGTTCTTTCGTTGAACGATGAGCAGTGCTGGCTCCAACGTTCCCGATACAGGCGTTTGGCGTATCTTCTAGCGATAGCAGTGCGACGTCCAAGTCGCACACGGTCGCGATGTTGGCTTCATACGTCAACTGTGCTCGCTTGCGCGCATCCCAAAGGTTTAGCATATGTATGTCCGGCGCCGGAACACCAGCTCTCGCCGCAGTCTCAGTAGTGGCCTTGCGCAGGGCGCGTGACGCCCGCTCTCGTACGGATGCAGTCTTGGGTTGCTCCGCAAATGCTCTTCTGTAGGCATCCCATCTGATCGTGCGCACAGTGCGCCCGGCCGCACGCTTTCGTCCCACGTTCAAAGTAATCCACACTGGATAGTGGTCGCTGCCCAGGCCGTCCGGATCGCATCGCCAGTCTTTCACGTAGGCTGGTGTGGACAACGTCACTCGGGAGAATAAAGAGTCTGACGTTGTCTTATAAATGGTGGACTACGCTGTCTGGTTCCTTAATCCTCTCGCTCACGGTCTCTCTCCAGCTTCAGCTACACTACATCCCTGAAGCTCCGCTCGGGACGCCGTATCAACATGCTACACTCGACCATGTCGCAAGACCAGCAGGCTAGTGCCGCGACATCCGCCTTGCTTGTTCCGGCGGGAACCCCTTCTTGGACGGTCGCCACCCCTCCGAACAATCCACCGGTGTTTGCTGGACTTCGTGGTGCAGGCGTTGATGACTGTTTCGAACCGTACGAGTTCATGCCTTTACCTACTGGGACGAATCTGCCATACTTGCGTTCGTCGTATTCTATCTAACCGGCGTCGCATAAACTTCGTTTTAGAACCGTGAGCTCGATTTCGTTAACTTGATCACGTTTACACACCACCTACGCCAGATTTTCGCAAACTCTCCTGCCAGCTCTGATATCGCCATGAAGAAGGTAGCTGAGCGTATTCAGTGCACGGAACGGTCATACACTTCATTCATAGAGGATGTCCTCACCCTCTGCCGCCGCACAAAACCTCAATGGCCGAAAGTGACCGTATACGTCGCCTGCTCAATGATATTGGTACTGTGGCATCCAATGCACTAGTAGTGCAAAACATCAGTACCGTCGAAGACATCATCAGTACCTGTCAGCGCCTCGATGAGCTTCACATGATCCGCTTTCACCTTGACACATCTGATTTCAGGACGCACAACGATAGCGAGCTAGGTGCACTGATTCGCTCTATCATCCGAGCGCAACTGCACGCGCAAGTTTTGTCAATCCCTCCAGAGGTCTATATGAAGCCTTCTGGTGGCGGCCTACGCCATATCGGGAGGTAAGAAATAGCTGCCGTGACGTGCCCGCAAGTCCCGAGCCCACACCCATACGTACGCCAGCTTACGCTCAACTTAACACTATAGTACCACCCTCCCTACAGGCACCTGCAATGCACGGTTCCCTGAATCCTATCGCAGCAGGACCACCACCGCTTCAATCATACAACGCCTGGATCCCACCTCGACCTCTTTGCTACTATTTCGGCATCCGTGGCCACATTTCAGGGTTTTACCAACGCCGTCAACAAGATGAAAGGCGTGGCTATGACGGATTTGAAAGGGATTAGTTTTCTGGCCATTTAACAGAACGTCTGTGCTCGTACAATTATCCACGACGTTCCAGATCGCCGTAGGAATTCAACGCTACCGGTTCATTGCGTTTACCGCGTCGTCGCTCTCTTTGACCGATGCGGCGCTCCTCTGCCTCTCTTCCACCGGCAACTTCGACCTCCGATCACCGCCGGGAAAACTATATAGTGCAGCTCCAGCAGGGAACGCTGCATCCTTCAGACAACGTGAACCTCCTGCGGACCATCCGTCAAATGTAACCCCTCCCTCAACAGTTTTCGAAACACACGATCCGAGTAAAAACTCAATTTCGTTAGAGCCTAGGCACGAGTCATTCAACCGACAGGTGGAGTTGATCCTTCTCCATACTATCATCGCGTTCTTGACATACATTTCACTTTCATTCTTGTTTTCCGTGCTCCCAAAATTTCTGAGGGCGGCTGTACTTCTGCTATGTGTTGAAGCCGTACGGACCGACGCCTTGGTTGACACGAGTATATCACTTCCCGTTATTAGTACTGACTTGTGTTCTCGCTTGTGAAAGGTGAAGACACCATATAATGGCCCTCCCTTTCGTTGTGCTAATGCAGTCTTTATTCAGTCCTCCGGTGTTTGCACTGCATGTGTTTTCATTTATAGCATCCTCCAAAACATTGAGATTGTCATGCTGTTTTCGCGTACCGATGCAATGATTTTTGCGTGGGTCTCCCTGTCCTCAGCGTCAGCTTTAATATCTTGCCATCAGCAAATTATTCATATGACGGAGATGTTCACAGCCTGCGTTTCGACACATCTACCGACTGTTCCCCCGGGCAATGAGCACATTCTAACGCTGACTTCCGACAAGATTTGTAATGGTGATGTTCTCTTTGCACCGAGTGGTCACTGCATATCTGGTGGGCTTAGCATTGCTCCTAGCCTGGTGCGGTTTCACGACGGCAGAGTGTTGATCGCGGAACATCATCACCCTACTTCTCCAGTTGTGCTGTCCCAGGGCACCGCTGTGACTTGCTTTACTGACACCGAACCTCTTTCGCCAGTACGCATTCACACCGAACCACCGCCTTTGCCTACCACAACGCATGATCATGATGCGACCGCTGCCTTAACGGCCGCAATAAATCTCGATCTAACTGCTGCGCAGAAAGAACGTTGGGCCCTGCAAAAAGCATATAAGGGAATAACGGAATAGTGTGTCCATAACGTCATGCAATCTTAAAGGCACCCTTAACTGACGCGCTTGAAAGCATATACGTTTGTTTTTGTGTGGTTTAAGTGCCACTTGCTTCATTGTGTAAAAAAGGTAGGTAACAGCGCCGGTGACTGCCACACATGAAAGAGTATACATTTTTTTTAAGGAAACCCTCTTTTTTTGTGTGAACACTCCCGAGCTTTGCTGATTGTGGGTGCTGCCAAGACAAATAGTTGACACATTAGAACACGCATACAACAAATGGTATTCATACAGACATCTGCACAGATCTGCGCCCCGAAGACACCTTGCTAGCCAGAGTGCACTAGATGTAGTTTTAACATGCCGTCATCGCTAGTGAAAACGAGTTCCGTTTGTTGGCAGCATTTACCGATGGACGGGCGGGTATTATGAGCGTTCCCTTTGAAACTGGGTGGTGGCGGATGCCAGCAAACAGTTTTAGTTTGGCGTTATTGGCGTAATAACGGGCTTAGCGGAAAAGCAGGGGTGAAGTGCCCAGCGTAATATGCTAAACGACTCATAGGGTTTAACATACGGACGTTTACTGTCTTTTCGCGGTTTAAATAGTTTATGTAAAAACACCGCGGCGGTTCCGGCCGCTCGCTTCGAAGTATATTTGGCGTTGCTTTTGTAGAAATCCCTTCGATGGTAGCAAGTGGCTGTGTAGACGGCTTTCACTTAGTCGCAGCCACTTCGACAGCAAAGTAATATCGATTACCTCTCGGATTTTTCGAGATCAATTGTCGTTCCGAACGCGTCGAGGCCTAACGAGAAAAACTTCCGGGATGGCTGCGCCACCTATAGGCAAAGTCGAGAGATGGGTGCGAGGGCATAAAGTCTCTGAGACCAGGAGATAACGGGGCCGACGGACAGATTTCGCCCCGAATCGGCAGATATGGAAAGTACCAATACTACGCGCTCCTAGGTGTCACTGCGCTTCCTCTCACACTTTTCGAACGCGCACGCAAGGCTAGGCGAACATTTAAAATCATTTATGTGCACTTTGTATGCGCAATTTAAATCATAGTTGAATAGCATCCTACACGAGAAGTATGCTATCATTCAATACTAAAACTCGCTTCCTGAAAAGTTCGTTTGCGGAACGGAAACGCTATTTCCCGTAACCCCATTATTCCGTTAAAGTTAAATAAAACTCTTTATTGTCTACCGCCGATTCATTAAGGTTTCCTTTGCTACCCGTGAAACTCCTTGCCTCGGGCAAGGTCACTACTTGCTCATTGATCTCTGAATGGATACTACGACAGGAAGGCAAAATATGCTCTATGGCTTCCGCGATATGAACACACACTACACAAGAATTACCGTCGGCAAATTTACTCGTAAAACATCTTCCTTTCAACATTCTCATCTGGCGATTCGAACAGCGTTGCGCCACCTTTTGAATTATCTGAACTTTTCGGTTTTGATTTGGTTCATCACTGTGTATTCTAATGTGTTAAGCATTCCTATGATGCCTGCCTGCTTAATTGCCCGCCCACCTGCTTGGAATCTTTACCGCAAGAGGCCCACTAGGTGCAGGTCGGTGATGAATATACGGTCCTACTTAGCGAAGTCGCCATTAAATGTAGTTGGCAACACTGATCTAAATAAGCACCTGGGTGATTAGAAGAAAAACCTAATATTATTACTTAGAAGCGGTGGAGTATACAGCGATGAAAATAAATCTTTACCGCAAGAGGCCTCGGACACCCTCCGGGTGCAAGTCGGTGATGACTATACGGTCCTCCTTGGCGAAGGCGCCGTAAAACATGGCCTTGAACACGTCACTCTGTAAAGCCAAGATCATCTTGTGGGCCTTGAAAGTTTCACGCTGGCCTGGGAATAACCAGGACTCGACAGAGACCTCCACATCCGCAAGGTTGCCAGATTCGAGAGATTCCGATAACGAAAACTGCAACATAGTAAACAAAACATGCGGTGATGTCAATTAGTTTCAAACCAATAATAGTAGTTTGTGCTGATAACTGTGGTCTTCCCATTTGCGTCATGTGAGCGCCACTCAGTGTCTTGATCGGAAACGTAATAAAAGGAAAAAAGCGACCAGTAAATAAGGTTCACTAGAATTTCATGATGATGATGACTTCTATATTTCCTTTTATTACGTTTCCGTAATAACATGTTTGACATGCAAACTACGGTTTGCATGTCAAACCCCGTAGTTTGACATGCAAACCCCGTAGTTTGCATGTCAAACTACGGGGTTCGACATGCAGAAACCGCCTTCTGATTATGAGGCACGTCGTAGTGGAGGACTGCGGAAATTTCGACCACCTGGGGTTCTTTATCATCATCATCATCATCATCAGCCTGGTTACGCCCACTGCAGGGCAAAGGCCTCTCCCATATTTCTCCAATAATCCCGGTCATGTACTAATTGTGGCCACGCCGTCCCTGCAAACTTCTTAATCTCATCCGCCCACCTAACTTTCTGCCGCCCCCTGCTACGCTTCCCTTCCCTTGGGATCCAGTCCGTAACCCTTAATGACCATCGGTTATCTTCCCTCCTCATTACATGTCCTGCCCATGCCCATTTCTTTTTCTTGATTTCAACTGAGATGTCATTAACTCGCATTTGTTCCCTGACCCAATCTGCTCTTTTCTTATCCCTTAACGTTACACCTATCATTCTTCTTTCCATAGCTCGTTGCGTGGTCCTCAATTTGAGTAGAACTCTTTTCGTAAACCTCCAGGTTTCTGCCCCATAGGTGAGTACTGGTAAGACACAGCTATTATATACTTTTCTCTTGAGGGATAATGGCAACCTGCTGTTCATGATCTGAGAATGCCTGCCAAACGCACCCCAGCCCATTCTTATTCTCCTGATTATTTCCGTCTCATGATCCGGATCCGCCGTCACTACCTGCCCCAAGTAGGTGTATTCCCTTACGACTTCCAGTGCCTCGCTGCCTATTGTAAATTGCTGTTCTCTTCCGAGACTGTTAAACATTACTTTAGTTTTCTGCAGATTCATTTTTAGACCCACTCTTCTGCTTTGCCTCTCCAGGTCAGTGAGCATGCATTGCAATTGTTCCCCTGAGTTACTAAGCAAGGCAATATCATCAGCGAATCGCAAGTTACTAAGGTACTCTCCATTAACTTTCATCCCCAATTCTTCCCAATCCAGGTCTCTGAATACCTCCTGTAGACATGCTGTGAATAACATTGGAGAGATCGTATCTCCCTGCTTGACGCCTTTCTTTATTGGGATTTTGTTGCTTGCTTTATGGAGGACTACGGTGGCTGTGGAGCCGCTATAGATATCTTTCAGTATTTTTACATACGGCTCGTCTACACCCTGATTCCGTAATGCCTCCATGACTGCTGAGGTTTCGACAGAATCAAACGCTTTCTCGTAATCAATGAAAGCTATATATAAGGGTTGGTTATATTCCGCACATTTCTCTATCACCTGATTGATAGTGTGAATATGATCTATTGTTGAGTAGCCTTTACGGAATCCTGCATGGTCCTTTGCTTGACAGAAGTCTAAGGTGTTCCCGATTCTATTTGCGATTACCTTAGTAAATAGTTTGTAGGCAACGGACAGTAAGCTGATCGGTCTATAATTTTTCAAGTCTTTGGCGTCTCCTTTCTTATGAATTAGGATTATGTTAGCGTTCTTCCAAGATTCTGGTACGCTCGAGGTCATGAGGCATTGCGTATACAGGGTGGCCAGTTTCTCTAGGACAATCTGACCACCATCCTTCAACAAATCTGCTGTTACCTGATCCTGCACAGCTGCCTTCCCCCTTTGCATATCTCCCAAGGCTTTCTTTACTTCTTCCGGCGTTACCTTTGGGATTTCGAATTCCTCTAGACTATTTTTCCTTCCATTACCGTCGTGGGTGCCACTGGTACTGTATAAATCTCTATAGAACTCCTCAGCCTCTTGAACTATCTCATCCATATTAGTAACGATATTGCCGGCTTTGTCTCTTAACGCATACATCTGATTCTTGCCGATTCCTAGTTTCTTCTTCACTGTTTTTAGGCTTCCTCCGTTCCTGAGAGCATGTTCAATTCTATCCATTCCGTTCTTTAACGTTCTTCTATCTATCCGTTCTTTAACGTGCACCTAATTCTAAGTACACGGGTGTTTTCGCATTTCGTCCCCATGAAATGCGGCCGCCGTGTCCGGGATTCGATCCCGCGTGCTCAGCTGCCCAACACCATAGCCACTGAGCAGCCACGGCGGGTTGTTCCTGTTAGCAGTCCTTCCGTAAGCGTCAAATTCGAGGCATCTCACTGACCTTTGGTTTCCATCGAATCCTGACCGCGCCCCTGACTTCAAGCAAACAACCGCAATTCCATATGTAAGTCCTGGAAAATTGATTTCCAAACATGACTGGGTGTTGTCGTATGATGCGAGAATCTGAACTACACGCAAGATGACGGCCGTGATAACGTCACCTGTATGGAGTTTTTTTTTATCTCAGACCAGTGGCGGCTGTGAATGCATTTCGGATGGCAGAACGAGCAGTACTGCAGCGGACGAGGATTAAATAATGTGCATCGCATAGAAACCGTTCTTCACATGACGGCCATGCGTTTGCATGCAATTCTCCGTTGTCATGCTGATGAAAACAGTGTCGGCCGCAGAAAGGAGGCGTACGTGACAATGATGATGATGAACTTCAAACATGGCACATACTCACGATAGAGGTTGTGCCAAGAATAAGGTGGTTGGTAAAAAACAACGTTGAAAGCATGGACGCCAATGTCAATAGCGACGATGAAGCGACACCCGATTCTTTGCAGGGTATATCCCATAGGATTTAGCCCCGCCAGGTGCTCTAGATAAGAACACTGCAAAGGTGCAGTGAAAATGGTATTGCTTAAATTTCGTAGGTGGCACTGCATCATTTCGCTTGTGACATCAGTTTTAGTATAAGTTTTGAAGCCGTGTCTTTGTGGTGAAGATTTTTATTGCAGATTGCATCAATAGGAAAGGATTAAAAACTCGTACATATGGCCAGAATTTATTGCACACAATATTTTTTCAGACAAATATACATACAGATACGCTATAAGTAAGAGATGGAAATAAAAACGTCTGGCAATATTTATGACTATGAATTAGTTGTCGCAAAAGTACGTTTCACCAGAAGAAGAAAAGCGACACAAAACGCGCCAAAAGTCAAAAATTGGCAGTGGCTTAGCTCGGCTATGCAGGATATACGTAGCGAAAGCTAAGGAATAGCGTGGTTAGCCTTCGTTAATCCTGACTGCAAGTCCAGGTTAGTCTGGTTGTCCAGCTATGTTGCGGCGTTTAGCCAGTCGTTCGGCGAGCTGTTCGTCTGTTTCTTGGGCGATTCGTTTCCTCGTCATCTCGTTCCGATGTCGATTCCGGGCCTCCTCCTGCTTATCGAAATTGTCGCTGTCCATAATGTCGCCTCAACTGTGGTAGCAGCGCACACGAGCTCTCCTTTTCAATCCTCCGACATGTTATCAGGCATGCCACGCAGCTGGCGAAGCGAGCGGAGGCGAGCGCAACGACGAGGAACGCGGTGTGACGTCATAGCGAACAGCAGCGGCAGTAAGGCGCGGTACTGCGCAGCGGCGGTACACCTGTGGCTCGGTACTGCTAGTGGCGCATGCGCACTAGTGACTAGGGAGTGACAGAGTGAAATACCCGCGGCGAGGCACGCGTAGTGACGTCATGTGCCTCCTAGAAGCACCGCGACGGCGAAATCGCAAGTTTGCGGCCAGTAAAGCTTTCTCTTTAAAAGAAGAAACGTTTGAACAGTCATCACGAGACGAGGCATCGCTTGCGGCGATGTCAAAATCGCGACTGTGCGCACTCCAGTGTACGGGAAGACGCGAACCGTAAAAGAGAGGGGAACCGGAACCACTCGAAATGCGATAGCGGGCACTACAAAAAAAAGAAATTGGAGGACGCTTAAGCATCGCCTTTAAGAGTGGAACGCGATAGCATTCAAAGACTCCTGACTAGTTTTCATGCTTCCTGGCAACTGCACTTATGTAACCTTAACGTTTATCGGGAAAAACAAGCTCTCTGGTAGAAACGCGGCGTCTTGCGTGGGTTGATCTCCTGTTATTGTTTCAAACTTTTAATATTTCAGTCTGAGAAGAGCTAACATAAAAGACATGCGCTGTCGGTGCTCTTTTCCCATTACATTTTGTTTGTGGGTTGCCGTTCACAAAATTCCGAGGGATAACTCGATCCATCTTTCATAGGAATCAGTAGAACGCGAATGTGAAATGTCTCATGACAGAAGTTGTTGAATGTTTGCTCCGTGAACTCACTCACGCTGCAGGTCCGCTACTGGTCCGATTTGCGGGTAGGGGACAGTGTTGCAGGTTTGCTTGGCTCGCGGCGTCCTGCTGCCAAGTCGATTTGGCGAAGTTACGATCTTTTTTGTCCGGATCTGTGCTTCTTTTAAATTCTTACTTTATATTGTTACGTGTAGAGAGACACAGACGAAAGAGGCTATTTACAGGCTATATACACTGGACTGGAGCCAGAGCGCCAGGCCGACATTCACTCGCGCCAAGGGCACAGACCCACTTCGTCGTCGTTCTCGCGGTGGCTCCTCTCTCGGGCATCTACCGATAATATCGTAATACTACCCCCCGGCGGCAAAAGCGCCGTCACGGTGCTTTTAAATATGTAAGGCACGTGGAGAGTTGTAGGGCTTGAGTCGGGTGACATGGATAATGTCACTGGTTGCCACACCGGAGGACGTAGTGGGCGTGGCTAGACCAATTTCATAGGTGACATCGGTCACTTGGCGGAGCACGTGATAGGGGCCGGTACAACTGGAAAGCAGAGTCTCACAAAGGCCAACTTTACGCGATGGTGACCAAAGCAACACGAGGGTGCCGGGCGCAAAATGGACATCACGGTGACGAAGGTCATAGTGTCGCCTTTGGCGGCAGGCGAACAAAGCCGGTGAGGCGTAGGCGGCACTGGGGTGCGTCAGAAGGTTCTGCGAGAATCGGCAACTCAAGGCGAAGGGTACTGGCAGAGCAGTCAATAAGAGCAGAATGCGCGGAGAGAAAATCGAGGCCGAGAATGAGGTCGTGGGGGAGCAATCACGGTGAAGAGGACAGGAGTGTGGCGGCCGGCGATGCTAACACGTGCCGTACACATGCCGATGATAGGCACAGTACCGCCATCCGCAACGCGGACGGCGCGTGCCGACACTGGGGTGAGGTGCTCCTCGAGTCGTCGTCGGAAGGCAGCACTCATAATAGAAAGATGTGCCCCTGTATCGATGAGTGCCGTGACAGGATAGCCATCAATGTCAACGTCAAGAAGGTTTTGGTTCGTGTTTAACGTGAGCAGAGGGTTTGAGGGCAGTGTCGACAACGCAGCTTCACCTCCAGAAGCTGCAGTGCCTAGTTTTCCGGCTGGGCCCGGGAGGTGATAGGCGGCGACTGACGGCGAGACTGACGGCGTCGAGGTGAGGGCGAGCGGCTGTAGCGGAGGTTCGAAGCAGGGGCCTCAGCGGCAGTGGGTTCATGGCGGGTGGCATAGGGAACAGAAGGTCCAAAGGTGCGGGAATAAGTGGCGGCGTATGTCCGAGGAGGCGGCGGCCATCGATTGCGGCAGTGACGAGCGACGTGGCCGATGTGACAGCAGTGGAAGCAGATTGGTCTGTCATCAGGGGTGCGCCATTTGGACGGGTTGCGGCGAGATGTGGTAGAAAAGGACTGTCGGGGACGAGGACGGCCGCTAGAGAACTGGGGAACGCTGGGTGTAGATGCTGACCACACGGAGTTCAGACCCATGTTCTCAAATTCCTGCTTGACTAGGCCTGAATCATGGCAATCGTGGTTGCTGGCGGATCGGGAGGCGTCGGATACAGGTGACGTCGTCGCAGGTGGTGGCCTGACGCGGTCGACCCTCACATGTCGACGTAGCAGCGGTGTTAAGTAGCCGCGTGATGTGGTGCGTGATACGGCGGCTCTTGGCTTGTTCAAGGCGAAAGCAGTCTTAAATGATGGCGTCGATTGTCGAGACGTTGCCGAAAACAAGCAAATTGAAAGCGTCGTTGGCGATGCCTTTTAGAACATGGGACACTTTATCGGATTCAGACATAGCATCGTCAGCTTTGCAACATAGAGCCAAGACGTCGAAGGTGTATGAAACGGACGGCTCTGTAGATGTCTGAACACGAGACGCAAGAGCCTGTCTCGCGGAAACCTTGCGGCCAATGGGATCGCCGAGCAGTTCCCGTAGCTTTTCTTTGAAAGTGTCCCAACTGCTTATCTCGTCGTCATGCGTCTGGTACCACACGCGTGGGGTGCCGCCAAGATAAAAGATGACATTGGCGAGCATAATTGTTGGGTCCCACCTGTTATTAGCGCTGGCATGTTCATATAGCTTGATCCATTCGTCAACGTTATGTCCCTCCAGGCCAGAGAACACACCAAGGTCGCGATGTTGGGCAGCCGTGACGATTGGAGCAGTCGGACCAGCCGAAGCCGTTGCAGAGGCGGGCTCGTAACCGGGAGGCATGGTGACAAGCTCGACGTACCGACCACTCCGGAGTTCCTTGGCGAGGACGGGGATCGCTGACCTCCACCAGAATGTTAAGTGTAGAAAGACACAGACGAAAGAGGCTATTTACACTGGACTGGAGCCAGAGCGCCAGGCCCACATTCTTAACTTGTCTTGTGGCCTCGAGAGTGGCGCGTACCCACTATGGGGGATTGGCCAAGAAGCAGGCGGTTTCCCGTATGGTCAGAAGTAGAGACAATCTAGATTTGTATAGTGGAGCGTGGGACGATAGTACTGTAAATTAGAAGTTTAATTGATTATTGTTGGCAATTCCAATAAAATAAGTACACGTGAAGAAATGAAATAATATAAATTATGGATAATTTTAGAAATTCAGCAAGGTACTCTTTTTGTGTCTCTGATGAAATTGTAAACTGCTAGAAAAGCATCCCTGTGGCTGGATCCCAGTGATGTCGCCCCAAAATAAAGAATGGTTGGCGAGGATAGCGAAAGGCTAAGTTTAGTAAATGAGTATTCTAAAAGTTTTCTTTGTCTATAGAAAGCGGCGGCAAGAGAGAAAGTAATGTTCGACAGTTTCAGGCTCACTGCAAAAAGAACATAGAGGGGACACTGCGAGACCAGACCTCTGTAAATAAAAATTTAGAGGAGGTATGCGACATCTCAATTTTGTAAAGGAAACTTCCAATTGCCTTGAAGGACACCAATTAGTATTCCATGGGAAGCCAAGATGGTGGAAAACAGAAGAGGGTGTTAGCATGGATATTGCAGAGTTTTGAGATATAGCGAAATTTCTGTACCTAGCCGCGGTGACATAAGCCAATGTCGGCAAAACAGATATGATTGGGCCGTTCAGGGAAGCTCGTGCGAGAGAATCAGCCATTTCATTCAAATGCAACCCATGATGTCCGGGTACCCAAAGCAAACGTACTTTTTGTACGTACGAAGGCACCATCGAACGAAATGTTCTTTGAATTGCTGAATTTAAAGATGCAGTTAGTGCTGTGCATACAGATATCGAGTCGGTCACAATAACAGCTAATGGGTCATTTTGGGGCAGTTTTCGTAAGGCCCACATTCACTCGCGCCAAGGGCACAGACCCACTTCGTCGTCATTCTCGCGGTGGCTCGTCTCTCGGGTATCTACCGATAATATCGTAATAATATTATGAAGCTTTTATACCTCCTCCCCCCAAGAAAGCGTGTAATAACCACTGTGACCTTGTCTAGGGGCGCTAAGCAGGAAGGCCCGAGTTCGGCGACACTCGTGGTCGTCGTGAGCTCAGGCGACGCCATCCCATGAATCAACTAATCGTATGGAGACATGAAATCTAACTCTCGGGACGCATCGAGTTTAATTGGCTGACGTCACTTCGGCGCCACGTAATGGGCGGTCGGCGCAGACGTACTCACTTGGTGAAACCGTGGGGAGCCCTCTTTCATTTGTTTATCGTTGCAACGAGTGCATATGCCACGCAAGAAACATTAACTAGAAATATTGTTGTACACCTTCTATTACAAGCTTTGTGAATTTATTACAAACGTATTTTAAATTGCTTGAATGCAAAGTCAACGTGTTTAACAATGACTCGTAATTATTGAAATAGATTGAGGAGCCATTCCACTCTGTGAAGGTGGATGGCCAGCGAAGCTGTAGCACATCATACAGCGTTAGACAAGGGTAAATGTATTTATTTTCATAATTTGGTAATTTGGTAATTTGACAGTGACGATAGTTTTGCGCGTACTGTGTTATACACTGATTGGTTCGTTTACAACCTTGGACAGATTCTTGATCGAAGTGAAATCTGTACACGACCGTTGTTGAGTAGTTGAGCGACTTCGATGGCTGGGACTTCAAACCAAACTTTTCTAGCACAAACTGAATGAACCATTTCTTGACTGGTTTTGAAATGTTCAGATTGAAGTCTCCAACGATCATCGCAGGGGTAGTGTCATCAGGGCTAACCCATGCAAAGTGCGTGCTCATGAACTTCTCGATATCGGCATACTTGCAACTGCGAACGCATTCTTTGATAAAGTCAAATCGATGCACGCACGCACGCCGCTGGGTGGTCGGTTGGGCAGGGTTGGTGTGACATCGCAAGCGATATGCGTACAGGCATATCGCTTCAACGCGAAACGCGCAAACCACTCTCTTTTCCTGGGTGTCTACCAAGTTGACATTTCCGAATTCCCTGAGTTTTCCAGGTTTTCCCTGAATGCCTTTGCCGAATTCCCTGAGCGACACAGAACTTTGTTTTTTGTCAAGAGACGGGCTGACACCATGTCGCCCGATGGTGTCACTCGGTGTCACTCTCTAGTAAGCATGCTAAGAAATGAAGAAACGGCTTAATCCAGCTTGAATAGTAAGGGGTAGTGTTTATTTTATTAAAAAAGAAAACAGAAGGGAGGAGTTAGTAAAATGCACAGCGAAAAAAAGATATATTGAAAAAAAATGCGTAAAACTCATTGTGAGACTTCAAATACAAATAAAAGCAAGATGCATACATAAGCAAATATTTTCGAAGATTAGGTATTTGATGGAGACTCCATGCAGAAGGCAAGTCAAGGCGGGAGAATGCCTCTGAATTTTATAGTGACCCATCGTAAATATATAGTAATTAATATTCATCAATTGTAAAGTGAGTCGTGCTACGTTTCTTCAATAAATATATTGTATCACCCCCTCAAATTACTTGGAAAGTTTAGTTATTGGGCCCAAGCATTACAACAAGGGAAGAAATAATCTTTTGCGATTACTGCCGGAACCCCCCACTTCGCTTTCACGAAGGCATTACCCTCTATGAAGGGACGTCAAAGAGGGCAATGCCTTCGTGAAAGCGGTCGTTTGAAGGGATACATTTCACTGAGAAGTGGAAAGGGTGTACCTTAGGAAATCAGAATGTGCAATTTACTCAAAGCCTAATGTTCACTTTCTATTCCTTGTAACCACTACACAGTAATGGCAAAAATAAGTTGCGTTCGCAAATGTTATGCCGTGACCGAAGGGGATATTACGAGGTTCGCAGTTTGTTTCTCCGGTGTTCTTGGTGAGCTAAACAAGGCATCTTGTTTATTTTGAGGGGAAATTAGGGGCATGGTATGGATAAGGTGTAGGCAATGCTCCAAATGGGTGGGTTAAATGCACATATTCAAGTAGAATAGGTATGCAAGTGGTCCATAGCCTTACTAGTCTGTTTTACGAGCGCTGTAAGACTTAGACTGCTGCGCTTGCATAATTACAATAACTGCGATAAAATTGCGCGAACACAAGAGGAGCTATACGCCAAGTTTATGTGCGATGTTAAATGCATGTTGATAAAATACAGCATCGAAAAATTGTGAACAAGTGTTCAAGATTATCACGCTACTGCTATTGTCATGTGACAAGGCAGGACAATATCCTGTGACAAAAGGCAGCGGGTGCACGCGTGTCCCGTGACAATTGCCCCTTCCCACGCTTGTTGAGCTTCACCGCAATAATTTGCGCACGCTTCACCGCGTAATACACCTGTAGTGAGGCGAAGCTGACTTTCGGCAACCGGCATTATGCAACGCGTAGTGCTTTCCGAGCTTCGAAGCCAATCGCGAGGACCCCAAAGGCGGAGTAGGTGCCATTGCTGATAGCGGCAAATTCTTTCAATGAAAAACACGGGACAGAACGGCAAGAAGCTTAATAGCGAGCGCAGAAGCAGCTAGGCCTAGCGTTGCTGCGGTGGTGGCTACGGCTGCCAGCGGATCTGCGTGCGAGAGCGTTCGAGGAGCGACGAGGTAACCAAAACGGTGGCTGTGGTGGCGGTTTTATTAATGCCGTTTCGGACCTGCCATGACGGCAAGAAGTCCGGAAAATCAGATGGCGAAGGGTTCTTGCATCCGAAATTTCAGACATTATTATACATAAGCTCTATGGGGTACGTGGTGGTGACGCGAAGCCGTCCGAATTATCGGGAGTCAGGAAAGTCAGTCGTTGACTAAACACTGGCAACTCCTCGTACTCGAGCCAGCTTTGCCGCTACTTTCTTTCCCTTTCAATAAAATTACAGCTAATTTTCCCTGATAGAACCACCAAATTCCCTGAGTTTCCCCTGAGTTTTTCCAGACTATTGAAAATCCCTGAGAATTCCCGGTTTTCCTGGTTTTCCCGGTTGGTAGACACCCTGCTTTTCAGTCCCAAGCAGTCCGGAACTGTCAGGGACGGATAATCGTAGATTGGCATTTACGTCACAATGCCTCATTGCTGACTGCGCTGATCAGGGTGTTGAAGCAAACCCGAACTGATATTCTTAAAACGTGCCTGAACCCGAACCGCTACTGAACCGAAGAATAATAACGCTTCCGGTTTAGCACGAGACGGTTCAAGCATATGTAGACGCCTCAAGCACAATAGATAAGCGATTCTTCGAAACATATACTTCTACATTTGGCACACCCCACTAGCAGATTGCTAGGACTCACGAGTTGCGTTATGTACATGCGAGAATGGGGACACACCTAGGTAGAGACGCTTGCCCGTACTTTTAAACTCGGCCGTGCCAGCTGTGACCCACCGCAGCAGCTGTTTCAGGGGCTTTGCAGAATTACCTGTTCTGTTGAAGCTCCTAAGTCGGCCATTATAGGTCAACTTGTTGCTATTACTAGATAACTCGTAACACGCATACGCCAGGGCACACGGTGAGCAATATTGACGTTGTTCTCAAGAAGTTACAATAGGAAAAATAACGAGTTTATCAGTACGGCTTCTAGTAGCAATTAATAACACTGCAGTAGCTAATTTCGAAGTAGTCTCCACTTGGGACGACTGCCACCTGAATTCGGCGATTGAACATTTTTTTAGACTGCACCATATCTTCGGGATCGGCCCACATTTTTTGGAGACAGAATCACATCGCGTTCTTGAGCGTGACCTCGATCTGGCCTTGGCTGCGATTGAGCAAATCAATGCTCTAGATCTAAGACACACCGACTAAACAACGCTTCTTCCAAATGTAAATGTACCTTAATTATTGTTTTCATCATCATGAGGCCGACTACGTTACATCGTACGATCTCTTATGCCGCATTTTCACGCTGGCAGCGTGAATCGTGCCTTACGTTTATGCAGTTTCGAAACATATACGCGGCTTCAGAAGGCAGCCACTTTTACATCCTCCTATCTTCGAGAACAAGGACTTCATGTATCATGTGAAAAGTGTGCAGTGATGGCGTTTACCAGAAAATCAATGTCTCCATACGTCATATCCGTCGACGGACAGCTGATCTCGTACAGCCCAAGTCAAACATTTTTGGGGTTGATCATTGACAGAAATCTCTCCTCGACCCCTCATGTGAATTATGTGAGAAAACAACCGACAGGAATTTGCCATTTGTTTAAGTTCCTAGAAGGAAAGACCTGGGGAGTGCTAATACAATCTATGCTGCTACTGTACAGGGTCCTCTTTATTGAATTCCTGCGGTACAGCCTACCGGTCATGTCTAATACCTGCAGAACTAACCTGAATATAATCCAAAACATCCAAGCCCAAGCCCTCAAGATATGCCTTGGTCTACCGCGGAGTGCATCAACGACTGAAGTTATTGCAGTCGCTCAAGATTCCACTCTTAGAACACGCATTACTATTGCAACAATGCGTGTGCACATGAGACACTTCGCCCGAACCCCTACCCACCACCTCGCAAGTCTCCCAGTAGATAGGCCCCACGCGACATTCAGTGCGACTGTCTTCGCGCACCGTGCCTCTCTGAAGTCAGGTTACGCCCCTGCGGCAAGACCTTCCATTCCTCCGTGGTGTGTGCGCCGAACTCAAATAAACCATACAATCCCAGGACTTCAGAAAAAGTCGGACTTGCCGTCATCAGCACTCAAGCAACTAACTTTACTTCTCTTATACGAGAAATGCAGCGACTGCACACACGTCTATACTGATCGATCAACTACATCAACCAGTTCCGGTAGCGCTGTACTTATACCAACAATGAGAATAACCCTGCGGTTCAACACTTCCCATGTCACTACGTCTACAGCTGCAGAGCTCGTGGCTCTCCGCGACGCGCTTCATGTGGTAAATGCTGAAAGTCCTAGAAAATGGGCAGTCTTCTACGATTCAAGGCCGGCCTTGCAATGTGTGCAGTCGTTTCTCCGACATGGAACTCACGACCAGCTCACGTGCGATATCGTGGAATTTGTCCATCACGTAAGAGAAAAACGCCATGATATCTCTTTTCAATGAATACCAGGTCATTGCGGTATCATAGGAAATGACGCAGACAAGGCAGCTCGGACGTCAAACCAAGAAGACCGCTGCGTCCCCATTCCTCTCTTAAGGACCGACGCCGCGAGACAACTTCGCAGTATAGCTCGCACGATCCACTTAGCCGAGTGGAATACCGCACATACAAGGCGCACAAGACTGCACAGACTAAACCCGTCACTGCAACTCAGACCTCCGGCCGGCCTGCACCGACGCGAAGCGTCTCCTCTGTGTTGGTTGTGGCTTGGAGTTGCCTTCACAGATGCCTACTCAGCACTAATTGGAATGGCTGATAGTCCTGCATGTGATGTTTGCGGATGCGAGGAGAACATTGACCACTTATTGTGCCATTGTCCTCAATTTCAAGCACAAAGACAATCTTTGTCTAACACATTGAGGAAATTAGATGATCGTCCTCTGAGTGAACAGACAGTACTAGAGCACCATCGCCATCGATCATCGGCTCTGAAGGCAGTGAAGGCACTTTTGTTCTAGAACGTCTGGTTTGCGCGAGCGGCTTTAACTCAAGTACTGTCCGTACACGACTCTACACCTTCTCTCTCCATTCTCCTTCCCCCAGCGTAGGGTAGCCAACCAGACCCTTGATTGGTAAACATCCCTGCCTTCCTATACTCGTTTCTCTCTCTGACGTACCGAAACTCTCCACCGCCTAAACGTGACGCGCTTCTCCAGCTAGATTTAATGCTTTCCATTAGCACGCTGCTTGAAGCAGCGGTAGAAAAACTTCACCGCTTACCTCGGGGTTACCTTCTGTCTGCGTCGAAACTTCCTGGCGGGCTTTGCGGTCTGGTGGAGGTGGATAGCAGCGAGTGCACCACTTGCTGCGCATTCTGCATCTCGTGCAGTATTCTGGAAAGGGTGGCCGCCCCGTTTCAAAGGGGATGCCAATAAAACACCATCATCATCATCACTTTCGCACGACAGGCACTAGGCCACCGAGCCGGCGCGCGTATACTTGGGTAGCAGCTTGGTTTCGCGGGTTCGTGGGCGGTTGTATGTGTGCGGTCTTTATTCTATGGTTTTACAACTAAGGAAACGCACTAGACCAACAAGCTGCGTTGCGCCTAAAGGCGCAGTTGGCTGAAGTTTTCGTGGGTTTCCTGTCGATGAAAGCCGTTTCAAGCAATGGGCCACCGCTGTAAACGGCGAACGTTGGGATTCCGATATATCAGCTCATCAATTATGCGCCAAACAATTCGTAACAGTTAGGCTTCTGTATTATCTAGCGTATCGTGCGTTAGCCAACAAGGGTGCTTTGGTTAGTTAACTGCATGTTATTACAATTTCTTACTGCATTGCAAGAAAGCTAGGTTATGATTAGCCTTGAATGAAGGTCGAGCAGAGCAGATGCACGACAAAAGCGCGTCACGTTCGCAATGTAGATAGCCTAGCACACGTTTGCATACGCAGGCAGCGCGATCATAGTTGCGTTAATCGCAGTGAGCATCTCATACACGCGCCTAAACGTGTTCACAGATTTCGGCGCACGACATGAAATCTACCGAGTCGGTATTTCAAGCAAACGCGAACGAAAGCGGGAATTCGGCGATGCCGAGCCCGTTGGCGCGGGAAGCACGCGGTACGACGAAGCGTCCGACTTGTCGTTCCAACAACAACCCAAACGATTTCTAAAAAAAAAAAAACGCTCACACAAAATGCGTCCTCGGATTGGACGCTGGACGAGTGAAAAAATCCTCGATGTCGTCGTACGACGGCCGGAGCGATCGGACGGCCGCGGCCAACAGCGCAGATTTCGCGGGTCCATACACAGCCCACATCGCCGTAGGGCCGTTACCTCACCAGTCCCATCAACAAGCCCGGGCAATCATTCCTATCGCCACTCACGGATTGTGGCTTACTATTCGGCTACATTGCGTCTTTCACATGAAATAGTAGTTATTGGAAAAACTTTATGTCGAATTTGGGTCTCTTCCGTAATGCAACGTCCAGTGCTAAACCACTGGCGTGATGATTGTTTTTCTCCGAAGGCATTTCGTCTCGCAGATGAAAAGCAAACATCGACCATCTCAGCGAGCCGGCTTGCCTGGCTTGCAAGCATAGTACGTCTCGTTTGCCATTCGCACCGACGACACCATTTTTTTTTAGCCTACGCTAAGAGGAAGCTTAAGTTCGGAGGCTTCTATCTAAATACATGGGAAAGGAGAAATCATTTTTTTCTCGGTAACCACTGCATCAAACTTCATAAGGGTTCTTGCATTTAAACGGTGAAGTTAAAGTATAGTGACTGTGGGTAACAAATATTTTATTTAGGCCGTCAGTGTTTTAATAAAAATTGTTCAATGCAAACTGTGAGAAAACGATACCATCAATTTCACAATTCTGTAGCTTAGCAATGAAACGCGATATCATAATAATGTAATTTTTTAAAATAATATTACATCTAAAGTGGACAAAACTGGTGTAATATATGGCTTTCAAATAGAAGTGTGCGAACAGGTATTTTTCCGACCGTATTGCATAGTGCCAGAAGCGAAGTGAATCGAATGCATTTCGAATAGTTTTCAAATAATGAATAGCCGTTATGACAAATAACTTAAAACGATCTTCACAGCCCAGCATTCTTAATGTTAGAAAGTCACGAAGGTGTACGTTAAGAATCGTTGTTTATTAAGAGCCCTAATGTGACATTGGGCGTTTCTCCGCATGCACAGGGCTCTTGAGAGACTGCGAATGGTCGCTGCACGGCGTATAAAGTATGACTACCTGAGTGACGTAGCCTGTTCCACTACGCGAGTTCTCATGTTTTATGTCTATTCTATGCCCGCGTGAGCGTAAAGATTTACCGTAGTATTGCTCCAATTTTATGTCTATTTGAGCGCAGTTTTCATTATGAAGTATTCGAAAGACATTTGTGCACCCTCGCCGCCTTCCTCCCATGCGAGCGCGAGAACTCACTGCCGTATCTGGCCGCCATACCTCTCGGCCAACAAGCACAAGCTTTTGCTCAAACCTATAGCGGACTGCGCGTGGCCGCGATCTTCTCGCACTCCGACTTAGCACGGAACATCACAGTGACAGCGGCGGCGGAAATTCGCCTGCGGTGTCCCTATAAGCGCTATCGCAATAAAGGTAAGTAGTTCAGGTCTCCTTTCAATATAATATTCCCTCTGTAAGCTCCCACACAGGCAAACCGCACGTGCGGACCAGAATACAAGTTTCGTAGCACGAAACACAGAATTGCTAGCACCGTCTCTTGAAGCGTTGCGAGATCTGACAGCTACCGTTTGGCGTCAAGGTACCACCCGAGTACAGTTACGCGCCGTAATTCGAGAAAAAAGAGCGCGCAGGGCGACACGGGCACACTTTTCATTTAGACGTGTTGCATTGGCACAAAGTGATGCGCCGATCCTTCGGGTGCGTGTCAACGTTTGCGATCGTCCTGTCTCATTTCAGTATGCTTAATATTCCACTAAAAGCCCGTGCCTCCGCTTAAAATTATGGTTATACCGCTGCTGCATAATGATAAAGACGGTCGGGCGACACCACTCGGCGTTGTGGTTGCATGCTTGGGCATGCGCCCGCGGACAGAGGAACAAAAGGCACGGCTACCTTGCGGCGCTGAAATTTTCCGGGTCGGCAGCAGTGCCGGAACCTGCGTCCGCTGGGAAAAATTGCTCAATCGAAAGCACCATTGGCCACTTACCCGCCATTACTTTGCGCAGAACACAAACGATCGCCGAGGTACCTAGGCGGGCGGCAGCAGTTCTTCCGCACTAAAGTACAAAAGTGATTTACGTACAATTAGAGGAACAAAGGCCGGGTAACCTCGGACGACCGCCGCACGACGCTGCCGGCTTCCGAGTACCACTGAACTCGAAATAGTACCGCCACACATTTTTCTTTACCACCGTGCCGCTCATTGGATAGTTTATTGTCATGTGACGGTCTGCCATAAATGTAAGGAGGAAGGAAATAAGTCAGAAGGAAGCATTACGTGACGAAGCCCGCCTAACCTTACTCTTTCTGAAGCCATATCCTTCATTCTTTCCCTTCTCCATGTTTTTTTCCCCTCAGAAACTCAGCCCAACAAGACATCCTGCAGGCCATAGAGGAGCTGCAGGCGCTTGGCGGCATGCATAGAGGAAGGAACTATTACTCCGTGATGCTCCGCGGAGCTCAGCCCAGTGCGCTTGGTTGCCGGTGGGTTTTAACGGATACGTACTCGCGCGGCCCGAGAATGTTTCTCGCTATGGAGCACGGCCGATCCCGACGAGAGCGCGCGCGGGCGTTGAGACCGGCTTGTGCATGGAGCAAGCAAGATCTGAGGAGGGTTACCACGTCACTCTTTGTGAAGCTAAATCTCGCTGGAAGTCGGCGTTACTGAGGCCTTGTGTCAAGCACGAGACGTCCATTTGAAGGATCGCCAGCCGTTCGTGCGCAGGCGTGAATAAGAGCTGGCGTGAGAGAGAAAACCTGGGGGTTTTTGCTCCTTGAATATTGGGGGCGAGCTCCACCACTGGAAAATCTGGCGCCACCGCCGGCGTGGCGTGGCATGAGGGATCACGTGAACACAGCGGCCGCGTCGTCTGCTTCAGAAGCGCCGAAGCGAGCTGAAAACGAAAGCTTAAAGTCCCACCTGCGCTAGCGGTTCTGATTAAGTGGTGAGGCTTTCCCCGCCGTGGCTGTCTGCTTGACAACATTTGAAATCACTATAATAGGTAGTGGCTGGCTTTGGAGGCATGCAGCATGGTAGGGTACTGCTCGGTGCCGCAGTGCCGGACGTACGCTACGGAGCCCGGTGTCAGCCTTATTCACACGTAGCCGCAGGGCAAGGAGCTGCGTGAAGCTTGGCTGGCGAAACTTAGAGCAGGCAGACAGCCATCGGCTACAACTTAGATATGCAGCAAACACAGGCGTGAGGAATATTTGTGCTACGGCGCCGGGACTGCGATGTTCGGTGAGCAGCAGAAAACGCGCACTGAGACGTTCGCCCGCGCTCGCTGCCCAGCTAATGTCAGGACGGTCTGGTCTATGAACTTGTTGATACTAGATACTGGCAAGTTCACTTGGAAGGAAAAGGAGCGGTATGACGCACATTAAAAAATGCATGGCATATGGTCATGTTCGTGTTATGAACTAATGCACTTGATTACGAAAAAGAAGCAGAGGGAAATCGCACGCTGAGGAGACCGATAAACATAAAGTGTGACGCAACTTGAGAAGTAATATTGAAATGTCCAAGAATTCAGAAGACAAACAAAGTTGAATCGTCGCGACGCCACATCACAGTCGCCGTATAGGCGACAAAGTCTCTGTAGCGAAATTATTTTTGAACAGTTCTGATAGCGTCCGCGCAACAATGGTTGCTAGTGTGCTGTCAAAGGCTCATATGCTGCGGCCTAAAGCTCACGGCATGGTGCGCAAACGCGCTCACAGCGAGAGCCAAACATTGTGCGTGGACATGCATGCAGACGCGCAATCGGTCGCTGCGAAACCGTGCGATCGCTGCATTGAGGTTTCATTCTGTTATGCTCCATTCGGTTATGCAGACAGCCCACTATAAGAACATATTTCACATAGTTTACTCTCAGTGTTTGACTACCTTTCACGCAAGAAGCCGGTTCGGGAGACTCCATCGCGGCGACCGCGCGCAGCGGCGTTCACGGTACGTATTCGGTAAATAGATGGCGTCTGTAAACGAGTCTGTGCTTTCTGTTAGCCCAAGATTACTATTTAGACAGTAATAACGTTACCTCGTTTTGAGTGTACTTACAGAAATGTACAGCAGGGCTGCCGCGTGGTGTTTTTGTTAAGCGCCGCAAGCCAAACATATATGAGGAGCGCGCCGCGTGATCCCTCATACTACGCAAAGGTGGCGTTTCCGACAGATGGCGACTCCGTAAGTCATCGCCCCCATATTTGACTCTGCCTAGGCACCACGGAGGAGGATTCATAAGGCCCAACCACACGCAGCACGGGATACGCGTTTCGCTATGCGTACACATAAGCGTACGCGTCTGCGAGCGCGTTAGCTTGTGATGAAGGGAAAGGCGGCCAGCCACACTTTACGCGCACACATGCGCGCTTCGCTGCGCGTAGCACAGGGCTGGCAGACCAGCGGCCCAGCTATGGCGGAAACGTTCGTCTTTCGCTTTGAGAGAAGTTTATCCTTAATTTCGTTATGACTAGTCTTTTCTATTTAATTTATCAATGTTAGTGCTACTATATTGCTTTTAAGTTGATAAATGTGCGCCGTTTGTATCTACACATCCTTATAGCGAGCAAAGCTACATCAATGATCAACATCACGCGCGATAGCGTCTGCTTGCCCACGACTGCAGCTGACAACTGCGGGCGACCTCGCGCGACACTGCGCTCGAGCTTTTGCTTAGCCGTTTGCTTCGCCGGCTTCAGCGTTCTCTGCCCGCAATGCACCACATGAGAAAGAAGCTTTTGCTGCTGCTGCTCTTGCAAAGACGGCGCGAGCGCAGAAAGCGTCTGCAGCGACGTTGGTGGGTACGGCCCGTCTTTCAACGGCGTAGAGAAGGACTTTACGGCTGTGATGAGTAACTTCTTTCCTTTCGATGATCTCTACTGTGGTAGAACTAGCAGCCAGTGTTTGGACAAGGGGACTTCTCTTCGTCGGTACAGCAATTACTTATCAGCGTTTTTAAGTGCTGTCAGGATTGGGGGCTCAATCCCATCGCTCGTGATCCGTTGTCAAGATCGGAATCCGGCATGAATTCGAAGGTAGCTGGCCCATGCCGTCGTCCAACTTATCCACGCTGAGGACATTGATGAAGGGAAGAACTGCTTCTCATCGAGAACGAGGAATATGCCTTTATTTACAGTATTTAAATCAGTCTAACATGACTGCTTGAGAAAAGTGCATCAGTCTAACATGACTGCTTAAGAAAAAGAGTGTCAGTCCAACATGACTGCTCAAGAGAAGTGTGTCGAGCATTCGCACCACAGCAGTTTTTAAACACTCGTTCCTCCCGCGATACAAGGTGACGCGAACGTTCGTTTACTCATTGTACATTCGCCGCCGCCCCGCAGAACAGTTTACGCACACAAAGGCGCACACATTCCGATGTCCGGAGCCGACGTCAGAGGGGAGCCGTTCCGGGTAGCTCGTTGTCCTGCGTCCCGCTCGGCGCGTGGGAAGCGACAAAAAACGGCTTCCCCGCGGCAGCTCGCGCACGCGTAGCAGATCAGGTCCGCGCTGGGGAGTTCGGGCACAATAGTTCGTCCGCCGAACTCATTCCGTCACAACGGCGATGGGGCTAGAGGATGGCGGCGGTTTTCTGCACAAAGCCCGCTTCATCGAACGCATCCTAGATGAAGCGACGGAGAGTGGGGGATGCGCGTCTCGTTCCCCAGTCGTAATTGGGTGGCAATCCTGCATTGCAGCTCGCCATTCTTAACAGTGCGCACATGTACGAGACATAAGTTAAAGGGTTAAAATTTTAATGCGGGGATCGTACTACAAGCCGCGCCGGAGGCACGCAGATCGTATATTGGATGCGCGGTGACGATACTTCACGCCGCTTCAACAGCCGTGAAGGCCTTCTGTCAAGTAATAATGCACCATTTTTTACAGATGCAACGGATGCGCCAGGATGACCACGAATTTTTCTACAAGTTCTTTCGCATGACGCCGCAGCTCTTTGAAAAGCTATTGAGTTCTGTCACAGAGGACCTCACATGGCGGCACCACATTCGAGAAACCCCTGGAGCCTGGAGAACGACTTGCTATACCACTGAGGTTTGTAAAGTATAGTTGCCCCTACAGTAATAATGTGCGATGGGAGAAATACAAAGGAACGCCGTTGCTTTGTCATTTAATGTATAATTTATTTTATTTTATTTATTTACATAATACTGCCCGCCACCTTTCGGCATCCAAAGCAGGGAGGGGTCAAAAACATTGAAGCAAAACAAAAGAAAGAACGAAGCAACTGACAATGAGCATGCATAAAAAATACTAATACGTAATCTAGTTCATTATATAAAACTAAATATTTATTATCTCATAAAAACATGAAAAATGGGAAACAGAACACTGATTTATGAGAAATAGTAATGAAGCTACTGACAATGCGCGTGTAAAAAAGATACCTGAAAAAAAATTATGACGTGATCACAGAGATTTCTCCGAGAACGAAAGAGCAGGTTAGCAGAAAGAGTGATGTTATACCAGGCACTCATTCAAAGAACATGTGTGGTATTGGCTATGCCGCCTTCATAGCGCAGGAAAAAGAGCTAGGAATCTGGTAAATAAACGTTTTTTTTAGAGTAGTATGCACAATTTAGAGCAGTGTACACATTTTTCTTACGCGAACATTAGAGACGTAAATTAAGAAAGGGAAAATCAGACATCCACTAAATCGTAGCAATTGCTACAAAGGAAGCCCATACAGGTTCTTCGAAAGAAAATCCTCGACGCTAAAGTGCGTCCTGGTCTGGATTTCGAAGCCGGAACCACCGCCTTTCCGGAGCAGCCGTTCTACCATCTCAGCTAACCAGGCAGCTAGCAGATGTCAGGACGAAGACGAATATTTGTCGACAACTCGAAGCAAAGGCAAGTGTTTGACGTAATAGTTCTGCGGAAACCAGCAAGGTGGAGAGAAGTAATTATTGAAATGAAAATCAGACATCCACCAATCAGACCTGTAAACGAAAGGGGGTGCGCGGGTCGTAAGAAATCATTCTACGTTTCCGACATCCAACACTTACACAATATCCCCATGGACCACAGATATCTGGTGGATATCCGATTTAGATCCGAACGTCCACGTCCGGGAAACAATATCCGTGGTACGAACAGGCGGCCTAGTTCTTGGGACATAACATAATGTCCGCATACTTTGATACGGTGGACGTCCATAGGATGTTTGTTTATGGATTGATCAGCGGTGTGCTTCCCGTGGATGTGCGCATAGGAATGCCTTGCAGCGTCCATTGATTTATGCCCTGGACATAAGCACAGACGCGAAGCTACAGGCGATGGTTACGATGATTTAATTCAATATTCATATCTCCCAAAAAGAGCTATTCGAATTCATATTGCAAGTGACCGTCGCCATAATATTAATCTCCTAGGTAGAACACTTGGGAAAAGACGAAATTCGCTGATTCACTTATTTTGCATTTAAGAGCCCGGACTTTGAACACGGGCTAAAGAAAATTTGACCTAACACTTAAGTGCGGATTTTTACCTTTATGCACGGCCTCGCGCACCGTCCAGGGTGTGGAGTACTAGGGCATCATTCCATAAACAACAGTATGCTAAAGTCCACGCGTTTATTCTGTTCTGTTCTGAGCGAATGAATGTTTGTATTGTTAACAAAACCGATGTTCTTGTTCGGCGTATTAGGGTGATTCACCAAGCCGTACCATCGTACTAGAACTTTTTTTCGTTTTTTTTTTCAGCAACATGGATTATGCGCATTTGTACTCTGCTCAAAATACTAAAATTTTTTAAAAGATATTTTGTATATTTTAATAGGCTTTGTGGCATTTCGGTTTTAGTAGTTTACGTTACTCTTTTGTAATATGCACCTTCAATCGTCATAGTCATCAATGTGTGAAGCGACGAACGTGCCATCGCTGAACGTGCGCGCCGATTCACTGGGTTCGGCGGGTGCCGTATCGCGTCTTATTCTTGAGTGCAGGTGCCTTTCTCGCGCACCTTTCAACTGACGCACTGCTACCTTGCACTTTGGAAACGCGGTGATAGATCTTTTGTTCCGTGCGTGTGATCTAAGGGCCAGTTTCTGCGCGGGGAGTACCGACTCTCTTCACAAAAGTGCTGTTAGGGCTATTGTTAGTAGGCCTATTGCGTACAAGTAAAACTGCTTCGTTCTCGCTTCCTACGCACCGAATGTCGCGACCACCCGACAGGCGTGCTTGCGAGAAGGCAAGTAGGGAGACAAGAAAAGTTATTGATGTTTTTGCGAAAGAAGGAGTTCAGGGGGGTTGTGAAAGTAGCCGGCATGACTCGGAGTAAATAGCATTCGTTGAACCTCTCGAATCACCACGTGACAGCAGTGGGAACAGCTTAGAAAGCTTAAATCGCTCAATTGCGGAATTTGAAGAGCACTGTTGCGAAGACCTCACGGCCGTAGACGCAGATGACGGGGAACAGTAGGTAGAAGTCAATCTTGAGTCTGCTCACTTTGGTGCTTACAGCAGTAGTGACAGTAAAGAGCGCACAAGCGTACATGATGGACTGCAGGATTCCTTGCGTAAATGGGCAAACGAATATGGTATCAAAAGAAGGGCGTTAACAGCTTTGCTGAACACGCTAAGGACACAGGGGGGACTTTCTCAGTTACCGGAGGACGGTCGTACACTTATGCAGACCCCTCGAAAAAACCTGGATGAATTTCCCCTTTGTGCCTAGGTGCCAGGAAAGTATTCTCATTTCGCACTTGCGTTGGGCTTTCAGCGTTCATTGTCTCATGTAGAAAAGCTGCCAGCTGTAATTCCACTCTCATTTAATGTAGATGGCGTCCGCTTGTCAAAGAGCTCCAAAATGCAACTGGGGCCCATACAGTGCTTGCCCCGTGGTTGCGGCAATGTGCCACCATTTGTTGTGGTGCGTTTGCTGGACAGTCTAAGCTATCCTCGTCAAATGATTTTCCTGAGGCCTTTTGTTCGAGAGCTGCAAACTTTGCTTGTGCGAGGTATGAATATCAATGGCGACACTGTTCAGGTGACAGTTGGCTCGATCATCTGTGATGCTCCAGCGCGAGCCTTCATTACTATGACAAAAGACCATGGAGGGTACAGTGATTGCGCAAAGTGCACAGTCGAGGGATCTTACATAAATGGAAAAGTAGTATTTTGCGACATCGACTGTCCGTTACGAACGGAGGAGAGTTTCAGGGAGCAGCATGATGTTGAACATCACAAGGGACAATCTGGCCTGTTGTACCTGCCCATTGACATTGTAAATGACCTCCCACTTGATTACTTGCATCTCGCATTACTGGATGTCGTGCGGAAATGGCTCCAGTTGTGGATTTCTGAACCACTGCGGGTTCCTTCGGGACCTCTGGATAGGCACACATTTAATGAATAGAGCAAGCTGCTAAATCCTCACATTTCTAGTGAATTTCCCCGTAGGCCACGCGGACTCGACGAGCTCGACCGCTGGAAGGCAGTCGAGTTCCGACTTTTTGTATTCTACACAGGCCCGTTGCTTCTCAATTTCTGCCTTCGAAATTATCTGCACCAGCACATTTTGCGGGTCCATGCTTCGTTATCTACACTTGCAAACAAGGAGCTGTGTCGTGACCATGCTGGTTATGCCAATGAGCTCTTGAGAGCTCATTGGCATAACCATAATCAGAGTTCAGGTAAGTCACGTGGCATTTGGTCATATGCCATTTTGGTTTTTCCACCAGATGGCCCTGCTCTCTGCGCATCTCGACGAAACCTCTGGCGCAATATTTTTTTCTCTGCAGAACTGGCGCGTGCGTCAATGAAAGCACGTACTTCCGCGATTTCGTTCGCGCAACGTGTTCACCTAAAATGGACAAAGCAACATTCAACGAGGTCCTAATAACAGAAGTGGAGAAGTTGCGTGCTGTGGGACGTACGCGACCGCAATTACAAGAACAACATCAAACGTGGCCAGGCTTGGCGAGCTATAGCAGATACCCTCAGCGTAGACGGTATAGCAGATGC
This sequence comes from Dermacentor albipictus, assembly GCF_038994185.2. NCBI lineage: Eukaryota > Metazoa > Arthropoda > Arachnida > Ixodida > Ixodidae > Dermacentor > Dermacentor albipictus. Next base: position 74,355,871 of record NC_091828.1, read on the forward strand.
CCTCAGCATCCCCCTTAATAGTAGCAATCGCCTCTTCTGCTCGGTAGTAAGCGACCGACACTATTTTCTATGTGAAGTTGTAAACAAGCAGCGGCCTCTCAGCATGCGAAAGGTACACAGTCGCAGTTTCGCACACAATCTTCCTGCTTGAATTTAAGTTTGATAAATACAGTTTGGACAAAAATTTCGCTGTATAATTACACTAAGATTATTTTATTGTAGTGTTCTGTAAGTTTAACAACATATATATGGAGTAACAGACAGTTCGTGTCATTGGGAGTTATGTTGTCTGGCAACCCGGCAAACGCGGCGCGAAAGCGCCGCTCCCTTTCTTCGTGCGGGTGCTCGCGCGTCTTCGGCAACGCGTGCGTTCGCCGCGCCTGACGTTTTTCGCTCGCGGAAAACGTGCCATGCGGTTCCAGCTTTAGACGAGATATCGCATGGGGGAGACGACTTCGTATGAAATAATCCCAGCGTCTTCGGTCATCAGAAGAAAGCCTTCCAGTTCCCATGAGTGTGGCGAAAGGACACCGAGGCACATGACAGATTGCGGCGATTTACGGCCGGGTTAACAGCGGCAGCTGTTCCCCAGCGTCCTCAGCCTCGGCAAGAACCTTACTGTCGCACAGACGCGTAACATCGCACAGAACAACATTTGTTTAATCAAACAGTTCAAACCATGGAGGAAGGAAAGAAGATATGAGAGAGCATCGCGCAACACGATTGAAGCAAAGTGCGCCGTCCAAACACGTGACCAGAGTTACAGGCAATATGCGACTAAGATACAGGCAGAGCAGCCGAGCAGCTGCCGGCCGAGCGCGCAAATATTAAAGACTACCCATTAGGTGCGAGAATTTGGAGTGGCGTCCTCTCGCGAGTGACCTCACGGTCGAGAGGTCGCTCGCTCGGCTGCCGCGCGCGCTCGTTGCCTTCGTGCATGCTTGGGGTATTGGCGGCTCGAAAAGTACGTACTGAAGGATATTTTAACGCGACAGTGTTAAGGAGCTCGTGTCGCAGAAAAGCCGGTGTCATCAGCGTCGGTGTCGGCGCGTTCACCGTGAGTGATAAATCCGGGAAGCCACTTCATAAATAAAAAACAACTTGCAAGATGGGCTGGGTGGAAATCGAAGCAAGGTCTCCGGAGTGCGAGACGGATACGCCAGCACTCAGCCACGAGTTTTTCTTTATTGCCGGCTTTGACATACACAAACAATACACAAAAGCACATGTCAACAAGGATTTTGCTGGTACGAAATATAAAAATTTTTTTCACTGCTGCAAGTTTATCTAGCATGTCAATCCATGTCGGCTGTTAAGGGAGGGCCCGATGGGCATCCCTGAACCGTACTACAAATTCAATGAAGTGATCACGTTTAGGTCGTGAATTGACATCAGCATTGTTGAACTGCGTTCTAGCTTTCCGCGAACTGTGGAGGCCCAGGAGCATTATAGCGTCATACGAAAAAGCCTCCGTTTCTACCGGTAAGAATCTTATTCCATGTGGATCTAAAGGTAACTCTTTCTTTGACGTCATTTGTAGGACATCCCACAAAAATATGGGATCCCAGCAATCTAGAAACGCATGCTCTATCGTTTCAGGTTTCTTGCATAAGAAGCAGTTAATGGACCACGGGACGAAAATACCCCTGTTATGCATCCATGTTTTAACTGATAATGTGTTAGTGTGTAGTTTAAAGAAAAAAAGTTTTTTACGAAAGGGTGTACTGGCATTCTTTTAAGCCTTTTGAGGACATCTCCTGGGCCTCCACGGTTTGACATACGGTAAACCGGTACAGGGAGCATAGTGTCACTTAAGTCCTTATACAGTTTGTTCCTAGTAATATTGGCGAGATACTGCACTGAAAACCGCACATGCAACATTCTGTACGCAAGCACGACTTCTCGCAGGTAACCTTTAACGGCACCATGCATTGCTTCACACGAGCATACAACAAATCCTGGAAGGTGACGACATAAAAGCACTTGCATGACTGTGCGAAGGAACACATCATTCTGATTGCAAAGGTACATAAAGCGCGACACAACTTGTGCCAACCCAAGGCCCTCTTTCTGTACTGGAAAGAACAAGTTTGTGCGGCTGGTCCTTTCCCAAGTCGATGCCCATATGAAAATGGCGAAGATACAGTGGATTTTTTGCATGTTGATCCGCGAAGCACACAGCCCATTCACGACATACCATATCTTGGACGTAAGAAATAGGTTACAGACTGTGGCGCGCGAGAACATTGACAGCTGTCGCCCCTGCCACGCGTTAGCCTTTTCCTTTGTTCTCGCCACTTGTTCATTCCAGTACGACTCAGGGTCGCGATAAGAGTCGAGAGGCACGCCTAGGTAGGTTGTTGTAGTGGTTGACCACCGAAGTCCAGCGAAGTAGTCTGGCGTTTCTTCCCATTCACCGTGCCAAAACCCATAAATCTTCTCCCAGTTTATTTGCGCTCCGGTGCCTAGCAGAAGGATTCAACTACCGCCACGGCCTCACAAATACTATTTCTATTTGAAGAGAATATGGCGATGTCATCGGCATACGCCAATATTTTCACCTGTGTTGACTGTAGCCTGAAGCCGGTTATCCGTTCATTGTTTTGGATGACCTTTCACAAAGGCTCAAGGTAAGCCGCGAATCGCAGGGGCGACAGCGGACATCCCTGCCTGACGCGGACCTGACAATGACCTGAGTTCAGAAGTTAGCATACGCCATCCTGACACTGCCTGTTATTACGCTTCCTGCGTTGGAGTTATCCAATATGGCGAAGAGAATATCGTGGGAAGCACGGTCGAAGGCTTTAGCGAGATCTAGTTGGATCATAGCCACTCAATCGCCAAATACATCACAACATTCTAGCACGCTTCGAGCTACGTGTATGTTCGTGGCGATGCTTCTACCCTTTATACCACAGGTCTGATGCGTGTCAACCAGCTTTGTTATCACACCCTGCAATCGTTTGGCCAACACCTTCATAAATATCTTTTAGTCGACGCTGGTAAGGCTTATGGGGCGATGAGACCCCACCAACTGGTGTTTTTCAGGTGCCTCAGTTTTTGGGATGAGAACGATGTGCGAAGTTGTGAAGGACAGTGGTATATATTTTTTGCTTATACGATTCGGCGATAACTGAGTAGAATCTGGGCTATAATTGTTTTGAATGTTTTATAAAATGCTACTCCTAGGCCGTCAGGGCCGGGTGCTTTGCCAACAGGTAGTGCATCTACTGCATCCTCTATTTCTTTCATGGAAATTGGTTGTTCCAAACACGTTCTTCATCCAGCTTTGGCACTAACGACAGAAATTCCGCTTGAAAGCCCCCTATAACGGTGCACGGTTGACCGAGCAATTGTTTGAAATGATCAGCGACGACGTGTTTGATTACATTGCGGTCCTCCGAAACGTCATTCCCGCTTCTTATTTGCCGTATTTCCTTATTGCAAGCGTATCGTTTTTCGTCCGATAACAGACGTTTTGTGGGCGTTTCACCGGCCCACAGCTTCTCGGTCCGTGCATGAATAACCGCCGCTCTGTTTTTGTGCATCAATTCTCTCCAACTGAATTTTTATGTTCCTTAATTCGTTGGTTTAAGTACCTGGTTGGGAGCATTCTCTATGAAATTCAAGTTGCTCACGAAGCAGTGTTTCGTTTCTTTTGTCTTCATAACGCAATGTGCCACTTCTTTCGATGGCTTTCATTTTTACTAATTGCTTAAGCTCCTCCCACTCTACACCAATACTTAAAGGTTGGACTGTGAGTAGCTTCTTTAGCTCCTCATCTACATCCTTAACGAAACCTTGATCCTCCATCATTTTCGCATTAAGTTTCCAAATTTCCCACTTGAAGTACTTTGTTTTCTTTTTTATCAAAGGTTGCAATAACTAGACAGTGGTCACTGAAAGACGCTGGCTTAACCTCGTACGATGTGCATAGTGGCACAAGTTAAAACGACACGTACAGCCTGTCCAATCGTACATGGCTATCGCCTTGAAAATGTGTGAATTGCGGATGCGTACAATTTGTGACAACACTTCCGATATCTTCTAGGTTGTGGTCGTGAACTACAACATTCAAGACCTCCGCACTCGTATCTCGCACTGGCAAATATTTTACACAGTCTACTGAACGACGCACAGAATTGAAGTCACCCAACAAAACTAGTAATTTTTTATAATCAAGATATGTCTGAAAATGCTAGAAAACTTCTCTCTGCCTCTACATTTGGAGTATAAGCACAAATGACACAGAAATTCAGACCATATTGCAAAAAAATCGACCACCAGGAGGCGTCCACTTTGACATGAAGAGAGCAATGGTGCAGTTATACCGACACTATTGCGGATGAAAAGGGCACAACCACCAGAGGCACCGACAGAATGACACACACAAACATCTTGATGCTGACGGAAATTGGACACCATTCGATCAGTCGCTTCCTGGCTATCAATTTTGGTTTCTTGGATTGCCACCACGTGTAGATTGTTTTCTAAGAGAACGCGACTACGTTGACACAGTCACCTTGCTCCAAGACCTCGTACATTCAGAGTCGCTACCCGTAATGCTTCAGGAAGATGGATCGCCATATCGAGAGAAAAGAAACCCTATCTTATGGTGTCTACCCTCACGACAACATCGCAAGCCCCCATGCCCCGTTTCGGTTTCTACGGCACGAAACTACGGTGGCGGTTTCCCCGCCTGCAGTGATTCGGCCGGAATGTTCGGCCGCAGTTTCCAGAACACTCGCCTCATACCTGCTGCTTTAAAATGAAGCTCACCAACACCTCTTTCATCCGGTAGCAACGCCTTGCTCACGGCATCATCGTGCGACCGCTTTCCGACTCACCCACGAGTTCGATAATTCAAAGAGGGACAAAAGCGCCTCTAGTGAATGCGTTGTTGCCTTAGAAAGGTGCCGTAAAAAGTTATACTGCGGTGTATATCGGTAATTATGAGCATGTAAATTACATAAGTCGCAGTTACACGATTAGCGAAGTACGTTTCCGCTACATTTCTTCTGCGCTCTGCGCACACGCAGAGCCATCTTGTGGCAAACACAGAAGACCCCCTCCTCGCAATGTACGGCGCCGCCCCGACACGTGGCGATCCACTCGCCTCATGATCGCGTCCGCCTTAATGGCGCGTTGCGGCCCGGCTGTCTGTGCCGATCGCGACGTTTGGCTCGCGTAAATCGTTTGAGTGGGCGATGAGAACAGGGTGCGATAACGCCATCGCGTTCCACTCTTGAAGGCGAAGCTTAAGCGTCCTCCATTTTTTTATTATTTCTGCTGCCATGCCTGAACGGTAGTTTTTTTACAACCACGTGAGTCATGAAAATTTGCGACTTGGATATTGCAAAATATGTAGCGCTGAAGGGCTCTACTGGTCTTGCAATGCATACATGTGTCTGTCCGCTAATTTTGCCAAAAATAATTTATGCAAATTCAACACGCGAAGTTATGTATGATGCTCCTCTAAACATTCAACATTCTCTTGGTACTTAGCTATTACAGACATCGCATTTTACGGGGAATAAACACCTCGATATTTGGTGTCAACATTACAGATCCGTGCCAGAAGGACACTGCCCAGCGACGCTTTCATCATGATTCTTATTGCTCTGATGAGTTTTTAGTAAAATGGGGCAATTGTAGTAAGGCCCAAAAGGAAGAGTTAGGCGCGCATTTTGTATGAAAAGGTTTGGTACTACTTTCCCCCATCACTCTCTGAAACAGGCACCCAGAAACGCATTGGCTGTTATCACGACGGTGCATCAAGTATAGTACATATATACTTCTCGAATACCAAGACAGAAGCCACATGAAAGAAAACTTTGTGGTTAAGATCGAGAACCAATCAACTGCGAGCGATGAAATGTGTCATAGTGGCCCTCACTAGCTATTATCGATATGGCACACACCTCCCTCAACGGAAGCAGCCAACCGTCGTTATGGTGAGGCAGGCATTGTTCGCGAAACCCAGCAGTTCACTACAACTTCGAATTGAAACCATGAAGTAGCCCTTTACAGCGCCAATTACAATGCCTATAGCACACTCGACGCACTGCAGCGCGGCGTAGGCTGCCTTCAAATCGAAAATGCAATTATTCTGCCTCATCATGTCTCGACCCTGCGTTGTTTAATTATACAAACTGAAAAATATTCGCCTCGCCAGTACATAAAAGAGGACTTCGCATACCCGCCTTATAAAGACATCACAAGCTTCACACGAATTCACTTGACCTTTGACTTCCACTGGGGAACAATATCTTCAATATGTGCCACACTACTAATAAATTAGACTTCGGTTTCTTGTTGGCTGTAGCGAAACAGTACAAAGGGCATATTTCACATAAATATTTGGCCCTATCAGACTGTCAGTTCCCCAAACGGATTCATTATGTCTGTTTCTCAAGGAAGCACCAGTAAATTGCTCAAGTGAGTTGAACATGTAGCACGAAGAGGGAATAAATATTGGTACCTTTATTTCCATGTGCTGCAAACAGATGTATGCCTCAGTCAGCTTCACTTCAAATTACCGCCACTTAAGTTTAACCGGTGAAGAACAGACAAATTTTGAGATGCAGTTAAAAAGCAAGTGGTACTGGCAGAATCGTAACTGCAGTGTTAAGTCCTCGTGTTACTGCCGAGTGTTTCTGTGAATCGAAAAATTCGATATTATACCGTGTACTACTTGTCCTGAACAAACATGTTTTAGCGGGTTAAAATCAAGATAAATGTTGTAGAAATCATATATAGCCAGCGTTTAACGGGGACACGCATGTTGCACCATGGTGGGTATGGAATCCTGACTAGATTATTATGTGCTGTGCATTTGCCTCTATGCTTTTATTATTTACGTGAGCTACCGCTGGAAAGTGTAGATGCGCGCATCTACACTTTCAAGCTGCTTGATTAAAACAAGCTGCTTGATTATATTTTCGCGTACGTAGACGTCGTAATATGCATGTTTAACAGGACCGTCGTAATTATACAAGCATAGGGAACGAGAGTGAACAAACGCAAACACTGCAGAAGGCGCCTGGACACCGCACGAACTGCAGCAGACGAACAGGCGCGAGCCCGTGCCCTGACGTCACGCTAGCAGCGGGGCTAATAGAATAAAGAACCAACTACCCAGCTCCAAGCGTCTCGGCAAATCTAGATCCTTGCTCCGGGATCTCGACGCAAGAGGTCACGTGCTGGGCTGGCATTGAGCAAAGGTACTGGCGTCACGGAGCGTTCGTTTGCCAAGGCTGGCTGCGCGACGTAATGTTCTCTACTATTTTTCCTTGAGAACATGTAGTTCCAAGTGCGTTGGTCGGTGATTCGTTGACCGGCATCTAATTATCGCTCGAAGTATCGAAAATACGCTTTTCTGTTACCTTTGCTTCCTGTGCACAACCGAAAGTTATCTGCGCCATACACGCGGCGCTGTATTAAACATATCCAATAAAGTATGTTTTGATCTCTTCAAATTACATGCACAATGATACGTTCTAACTCTCCCTAGAAATGAAAGGCTACACATGTGTAACCTGCAGGCAAGAGAAGAAAAAGAAAACATCTGCGACGAAGTATCAAGGAAAACGCGTTGCTGTGCTGGGATACTTCATATATGCGCATTAGAGTACAGAAAAAGAAAAAAATGGAGAGAGGTAGACGGAAACAGACGCACTGACACTGTTGTATGAGGCGGTCAAATGAAACCGCTCGGAATACGTTAAATTATGTGCGAATGTCCTGTCTACCGGAATACGGGTATCGAATGTCGCCAAAGCATTCTTCATTAATACTGTAGAAAGGAGACTATTTAGGGCATGTTGGTAGGTCGCGAATGCAGCGTTTTGCGCACAAGACGAAGACAGAAGAGGTTCTGTGCTACTATCGGTAATTTTTGCGCTGCCCCGCTAGATTACGAATGAATTGTATTACTAAGTGCATTTTTTTCGCTGGTCACCCCGGCTGCTCGCCAGGTAAACGGCCGCCTGAACCTTGGTCAAGGGAACTAGTTTTCACTTTTTGTGCAGGCGTCCCTCCATTTCTTTATTGACGAAATAAAACTGCTTTGATTTGATTTGCGTTCTTTTGAATTGGTTTCATTTCCGCCACGCGGGGCTCACGGATCTCGCAGAATCCCTTTGGCATAGGCATCGAGCGATCTTTGACGATATTGCTAAGAATGGCCCGCGCTTCGGTATCGGTAAGGATTCCCCACGTGCTGGGACCTTCTACGAACTCTGTCGCCGTCAGCGCGAGAAACCGCAGTTGGGGGAACAGTGGCATCATGATGGACCGACAGGCATTAACCGAGATACCGTTACCCCAGGATCGTTTATAGCACTGCTGATATGTCCAAGCGTAGACGGCGTCTAGCACCGATGCCTCCGAGACATTGGCAACGTGTTCGAGCACGTATTTCACGGTGGCCTCGGTGGAGGACTGGAACATTGAAGAGGAAAGCACGTCGGCACTGTGGTTGAGGATGAGGTCACCGGCGGGAGCGTGTAGATCTCTTTCGCCCATGGTCAGAACGTAGTCCAGGAGAGGACACACATCATCGAGCCGCATGCAGCGGAGCACGAATTCGGCGCATCTCTGCGCCAGCTCCGGGACGAGGTACTTGGAAGCAGCGGTGCGGGTGCAGGCGGCCTGGTGCACGTTTGCCACATCCAGGTGGCCGCTGTAGAAGTACCTGCCTTGCGTGAATGAAAAATAAATATTTAGAAAAATAATCAAATAATCAGTAAATGCATAAATGATTAATTATGTAATTAAACAAATAAAGAATAAATACCTAAATGAATGAATGATTGATTAAGTAATTATTCAAGCCGTTAATCGAACAATGAATTAAATAAATTCAATGATTAATAAATTAGACGATAAATGAATGAGAAGCTAAATAATAATCTGATGAATAAATGAATGGATACATAAATGGTTTATTCAGTAAATATAGTAAAAGATAATTAGACAATTAAACAAATAAATAATTAGGCTACCAAATAAACAAACAAACAAACCATTTTATGTGACCAGGAACAACCACGAAGGTCTAAATACTAGCACGCAGAGAAACAAACCCAAGAAAGGCATAGCGAGTATATACACGACCAAAAGTTATACCATAACTGAATGTAGACAAGAGCGAGGAAGAACAGGGTAAACAGGTTCATACCGAGCCACAATAGACCAATATGGCAAAATTAAGAGACAGAGTACACATACAGTCGGAGAGAGAAACAGGAGAGGAGTGCAGCTACAAAAAAAAAAAGCTCAGGAGAAAGTGGGAAGCTCAGAGCAGCGAGACGCTGTCACATATTGAAGGTCAAATATGGAGAAAATGACAGTTATCTAGGATTGGCTTTTCGTGGAGAGGCGAGTGGATGTTAGGCATTGGCAAGATGAATGAAGTTCCAAAAGCCAGGCATGACGGACGTAGAAATTGCCGGTAAAAAAATTAAATTATGGCGTTTTACGTGCCAAAACCACTTTCCGATTATGAGGCATGCCGTAGTGGAGGAATCCGGAAATTTTGACCACCTGGGGTTCTTTACCGTGCACCTAAATCTAAGCACACGGGTGTTTCCGCATTTCGCCCCCATCGAAATGCGGCCGCCGTGGCCGGGATTCGATCCCGTGACCTCGTGCTCAGCAGCCAAACACATAAATCGCCGGTGCTTACAATAAGAACTTTCTAAGTGTAGATGGCGTTAATAGTGCTCGCAATGCGTTTGCATGTTGCCACTATGTAGCCACAGACTGTCCGTCCTGGGTTTTCCTGTTTCCTAGTGACCCGCATGAAGTAGAAGATGCGATTTTGCCAGTAAAGGATAACTGTATGCGGCCCAGATGACGTCAGGACGACGCCGTTAAAAGCCATGAGTAGTACTATAGCTGTACTTCTGTCGCACATTTATAATTGGATACTAACTTGAGGCACCTTTCTCCATCAAATGAAACTTGCTAGAGTGCATGCGAATTATAAAGGCGGGTCGTTTGACAATCTCAACAACTAGAGGCCAATATGTGTCTTCTCTATTTGTAAAAACAACCGAACAATAAATTAGACGATTAGAGGTCTTCTAAAAACAAACAGCATAATTGCAGAATAGAGGTATGGACTCTGCAAAAACAAATCTACAGAGTCCGCTTTACTTGGTATTAAAGGATACATTCGAGACAGCGCTGAAAACAAAATATATATACTAGTGATATTTCCGGATTTCAGGAAGGCATATGACAACATACGACAACTGGATATTGCGGAAAGTTCTGTATTACGGTATTCGCGGTACCACGTTGCAACTGATACACACTTAGCAGAGCGTTCCAATTCCGCTTTCGAGGACAGACGCCGCTAGGCAGCTTCGACACTTGGCACGCAGTCTCACACGGACCGAGTGGAACTCGCCAAACTTACGACTTACACGACTGCATCGACTAAACCCCTCCCTGCAACTCCGGCCTCCACTCGGACTTCCTCGACGTGAAGCTACGCTTCTCTGTCGCCTTTGGTTAGGAGTTGCCTTCACAAAGGCATACTCCCCCTATGAAAATGGTCATTACCTTTATGTTTCCTTTATGTTTCCTTCTTGTGCCCTATGTGACCTTTATGATTCCTTGTCCTTTGTGTGACCTCCGGGACGCCAACTTTGTGTGTACCACATGTTTACTCATCCTAACGTATACCTCGAGGAAGTGACCTTTATTATGCGTCTAGGATGTGTCCTTTATGTTTACGGCAGGATGTTAACTGGGTGTGTACTATGTGTTACCTGAGTGTACACTTGAGTGCACATGTAGATGACATAGAGTGCACATAACAACTGTCTGTACATATAATACAGGCAGATATATCTGTACTTTGTGACAGCCGTTGATACACTCTGCAGAGTCATTGTAAGTACTAAATCTTTACTTATCCTTTCCTTTGCCCCAAGAAAACAACCCTTATTATAATTATTGTAGTATGTGACCTTTGTGTTTACGGCGGGATGTTACCTAGGTGTGCACTTCAGTGCACACGTAGCCATATGTAGCCATATGTAGCCATAGCAAGCCATATGTAGAAATCTGCAGTATTTAACCTGATATGCAAGAATTTCATGAAAGTTGTGCGCCAGCTAGGCTATCAAATATAGTTGATTGAGTGTTTAAGACGGTTCTCATAGCAGGCGTCTTTCAGATGCTCCGCTTCGCCTCCAGTTTGGGAAATAATCTACTTAATTTATATATCTGGCCACACGCACGCACACACGCGCGCACGCGCACACGCGCGCGCACGCGCACGCACACGCGCACGCGCACGCGCACGCACACGCGCGCGCGCACGCACACGCGCGCGCGCACGCGCACGCGCACGCACGCACGCGCACGCGCACGCACGCGCACGCACGCGCACGCACACACGCGCGCGCACGCACACACACGCGCGCACGCACACACACGCGCGCACGCACACACACGCGCGCACGCACACACACGCGCGCACGCACACACACGCGCGCACGCACACACACGCGCGCACGCACACACACGCGCGCACGCACACACACGCGCGCACGCACACACACGCGCGCACGCACACACGCGCGCACGCACACACGCGCGCACGCGCACGCGCGCGCACGCGCGCGCGCACGCGCACGCGCGCGCGCACGCGCACGCGCACGCGCACGCACGCGCGCGCACGCGCACGCACGCGCGCGCGCGCACGCACGCGCGCGCGCGCACGCGCACGCACGCACGCGCACGCACGCGCACGCACGCACGCACGCGCGCGCACGCACGCGCACGCACACGCACGCACGCACGCACGCACGCACACGCACACGCACGCGCACGCACGCGCACGCACACGCACGCACACGCACGCACGCACGCACGCACGCACGCACGCACGCGCACGCGCACGCACGCGCACGCGCACGCACGCGCACACGCACGCACGCGCACGCGCACGCACGCGCACGCGCACACGCACGCACGCACGCGCACACGCACGCACGCGCACACGCACGCACGCACGCGCACACGCACGCACGCGCACACGCACGCACGCGCACACGCGCGCACGCACGCACGCGCACGCACGCACGCGCACGCACGCGCACGCACGCACGCGCACGCACGCACGCGCACGCACGCACACGCACGCACGCACACACGCACGCACACACGCACGCACGCACACACGCACGCACGCACGCGCGCGCACGCGCGCGCACGCACGCGCGCGCACGCACGCGCACGCACGCGCACGCACGCGCACGCACGCGCACGCACGCGCACGCACGCGCACGCACGCGCACGCACGCGCACGCGCACGCACGCACGCGCACGCACGCGCACGCACGCGCACGCACGCGCACGCACGCACGCACGCGCACGCACGCACGCACGCACGCGCACGCACGCACGCACGCGCACGCACGCACGCACACGCACGCACGCGCACGCACGCACGCACACGCACGCACACGCACACGTTACCTGTGTGGGCACTCTATGTTACCTGGCTGTGTACTCCCTCGAGTGCACATCCAGGTAAGATAGAGTGCGCTTATGTATAGTGATTATCTTTTTACACATGCTACAGATAGATCGTCTACCTGAACGATGTATTAACTTTAACTACTGGCGTATCAAAGTAAAAAAAATGGGGGCGTGCACCTGCCTCCCCCTCCCTATCTATCTTGGCCGTATTGATCACCACGCGCCATCAACACTACATACGTACTTCAAAGTCTCATGCAGCGAATAATCCCTCACGACAAATAACAATTGCGCGGCGGCTGGAGACGCGGTGGCATGACGCGCAGGGTTCGATGGCTTGCGCTACATGAACCGCAATAGAGGCGGACGCCTCCGCGGCCAATCTGCCGCTTTGCTATTGAGCGTACATGATTATACAACCATTTAAGTAGCTGTTCTCGTCGCTTTCGCGCTGACCACAAGTACGAGTAACTCCTGTGTCGATATTAGCACGCGTAGAAGGGCAGCGCGGATCCCGTAAATGCTTGCTTGGGCGTACAACTGAATAATTTATAATTGTTAGTTGGCTGAGTATGAAAGTTGTGTGCGGGGTATGGCCGTATTTGATTACGCGAGCATGCAAGCAGTACGCCTGCTTCGCTTTGGCCGAAGTTCCGCTGCCGCTGCAAGCCAGCCATCGCCAGATTTTGTTGCCTTTATTCCTTACGCTACGGGAAATATGGTTCTACCTATTCAAGATAAGGCCTGACATTCTCAAGAACACGCCACTGGGCGCCATAAGAAGCGTGTATATGTGTGGCGATTCCGAATTTCTGATCGGTGGGTGTCACAGCTATTGCGGCTGCCCGCACACCGCGCCCCATGGCAAGCAGACGGGGCTGCACATGGTGCGCGCTGATTGGCTCGTGTCCGCCGGCAAAAGTTCGTGCATAGTTCGTCTAAAATCTCTGTATATACTTTAAAAAACAAAACAGCGCACCAATACACTTTAAACTCAATAATTTGTGTTTAAATACCAGCCTTTCTTCCAGCTACGATTTTTTTTTAATCTCGAAGGCCGTGCTTTTTCAACATGTACGCCCTAAAAGGAAATGCAGATCTCGGAGGCTAAATCCACTTGTTAACCGCAGTGCGGCGCTGCTGCAGTGTAACGGTTGACGGTGAGCTGGGCCACGTTATGTTGCTGTGAGCTGGAGAGTGCTCGTTGCGGTTACACGGTAATTTAATCATATTTTCGAAGTGCCTAAACAAACTGTGATCCGTACCGTGTGCATAAACCATCAGGAAACCTCTGGACTCGTGTAACGCCATTAGTTCGCCTTATGTTTCCTGTGATAGGCCACTGCGCCCGTCCGAGCTGCCTTTGTTCTCGCCTGTCCGCATTCGCCCGTGGAATACCTGGTACTGTGGCTTCGAATTATGGTGCGTGGAAGAATTTGTTGAAAGGTGTGCTTTCGTGCGCGGGTCTTCATCGGCAATTTGACAGTGTTCGCGCTGGAAAGAGCGTCGTCGCGTGGTGCCTGCGAGACGAAGGAGCCGCGTGCCGACCACGTTGAAGGTAAGCAGGTCTGACGCTTGCGCGCATTCTCGCAGCTTCTGGTTCATGTAGTAAGCTTTGTGGAGCGACAACAGAGCACTTTCTGAGCGTACGTTGACCATGTTGCTCTGCACATTTAGCAAAGCGTTTCACGAGGGGAGTTTCCGCGAAATGTATTATTTCTTACCGCTTACTTGCTTTATGGAGTGATGTGCTACCACCGCTGATCGTTGGGACTTAATGGGCAAATATTTCCGTAAACGCTGAAAGTTACTGTTTTCTCGGTAGTTTCCCGGCAAGAAATCCTTCCGTAGATATGAATTTCCGCAAGTTACGTGTGTAATACATGTCGATGTGTCACGGGCATCGCGAGTTGGCACGCGACTGCGATGTTTGACACTTGAACAGATATTAGCTTGTGTGAATATTACTTTATTGATAGTGTTCAGTTTGAAGTCCAGCTTCGCGAGAACTTGTCTGCATTGTTTGTGTTCGACGTGCTCGCGTATTTGTCTTTTATATTGTAGGGCAAATATAGACCGACATAACAACAGCGAAATTTCTTTTTAATCGAGGCATGTCAATCAGACGCTCGTTTTCATTAATATTTTCATCCGAAGAACAGGATGTCAGTGCCTGCGATTGTTAAAGACAGTGGCTTGTAGCACTGCCTAATAAGGGATGCGATTTTCTTGCGATGCTTTCCGCTCGATGCTTGCCACTCTTATAACCCACCTTCCATGGCTGGCTGTTCTAATTAATAACGATAGCCGAATATCGGTCAGATCAATGAGCAAAAGGAGTAGCATCGGAAAAGGGATCGCTACAAAATCGCGGCCTAGGTTTTAGACCCTTCGTAATCGATTGTTCGTTTGATTTACTAGATATTTGAGTTTTGGTGATAATTTCCCAGGTAGTCTGATGTTTGCTGCTGGTTTTATTCCCGCCTGAATTTTACCATATAACAGTGTAAGCACTTGAGATATAACTACGAGACATCTGTACAAGCAGGCACACAAAGATTTGTTGGCCAGTTGCCTACTCCTAAATGTCATGTACTACTTAGCAGCTGCTGCAGAAATGTTTAAAAGAATTTGTGAGCAGTTTAATACATGAGTGGACTGGCAGCTCAGTCTGTTTCAAACAACAATTAGTTAAAAGCTTCTGTGTTGCCCTGATGTTTTTATGAGCTGTTTTTGACTTCTCCACGTTTCTTAGCTGTTTGCATACTGGCCAGGCTGCTCTTGCTTATATGAATATTTTTGAATGAGTGAAAAAGATTGGCTTTTGTTTTGTTTTTCAGGTCTCAAGCACCACATTCTAGAGGTCTGCTGTGAGCAGACGTGGCAAATTGCAGTAACATCCAGATAGTCCAATAAACTGTTCGTAGTTTCAGACAAACCTTTGCAAAGTATAGTCAAAACTTTCTCTTAAAAGTGCGAGCACTGATCCAACCTGATCTTTCTATCCAAACATTACATTTTATATTAGTAACAAAGACATAACTAGAACAGCAGCACTGCAGTGAGGAACGTACACATGGCACTCCAAGTGTTATACTGAAATAATCTATGAAGTCTAATTACTTTGTAATTCTAGAACAAATTGGCATGAATTTCTGTGCCATAGCAGAGTTCCAATCCGTGCCCTGCATCATGTAGGGAACAGTAACCTTACAATGAAAACCAATGCAAAACTTTTTAACTCAGAAAATGTTTATAAAAATAAAATGTGCACACGGAACTCTTCATCTATGCATGTCTACGTAAAATACAGGATTTCATCACTGCGGCCACATAAAGGATGCATAAAGGTAGGACACACGAAGGAAACATAAAAGCAGTGGCCAAATTTCAACATGGAGGAAACAAAAAGTACGGTAACATAAGGGATACATAAAGGGAGGACACATGAAGGAAACGTAAAAGCAGTGGCCAAATTTCAACATGGAGGAAACATAAAGGACATTTCCTTATGTGAACTGCGGAAACATACAGTAAACATAAAGGGCATAACCATTTTCATAAGGGTCTACATTAATTGGAGTGACTGACAGTGGGGCATGCGAGGTCTGTGGCACGGAAGAAAACATCGACCACCTGCTGTGCTACTGTCAACGATACACCCCTGAGAGACAAGAACTTGCCAAAGCTTTTCAAAAACTGGACAATCGGCCGCTTTCTGTGCAGGTGCTGCTGGAACACCGCCCCCATCGCCCGTCGGCCCATGAAGCGGCGAAGGCACTTTTGTGCTTCTTAAGGAAGACGGGCTTGTGCGACCATTTGTGACTATAATTGCAATTTCTGTAAGGCCACACACGTCAGCGAACTCACTGCAATTTCCTTCTTTCCTTCCCTCCGCTCTCTCCGTTATCTTTGTATTCCCCCTTTCCCGTTCCCCCGGTGTAGGGTAGCCAACCGGACGTGATTCTGGTTAACCTCCCTGCCTTATCTGTTTCCCTCCTCCTATCTGGCTTTCAAAAAGCAATGCAGTACAGTAATTAATGTACAATCTCAAGTTGAATTCATTAAGTATATGGTGTCCAATCCTTGGACCTGTCTTCTTTCCTGCTGTTCATTAATAATGCAACTATTGAGGGACATTGGAAAATGGTATTGTATGCTGATGACACAAACCTACTTTCCCCAGGTTTAAACGCATGTGAACTGTATGAAGAAGCTAATATATGGATGGGTGAGTTAAATATGAGGCTAAATGCAAACAAACTTCAGTTAAACATCTCTAAAACGAATACCTACTTTTCAAACCTAGAGGAGCAACAAACGTTCCATACAGACCAATTTACTTCCAGGACAGCGAGATTCAGCAATAGACAACAAAATTCTTAGAAGTCAATTTTCACGAACATCTTTCTTGATTCCTCCACAGTGACGATAGAAAAGACCTTTGCCGAATAATGGGCATTTTAAGTAGACTAAGGCATTACATTCTATCCAATGTTAAGCTTCAAATTTAGTATGCTTGTGCATTCACGCCTAACATAGCGTTCCTTGGTGTGGCTAACAACGGCGGACACAAATCTTAATTCCCTCCTAATTCTTGAAAAGCACGCAGTACGTGCAGTCTTGAACAATTTACTCTACGATTGCACTCAACCAAATTTTAAAAGCTACAATATATTGCATGTCAAGCAGTTATACAGACACAAACAGTTTCAAGATATTACGTCAGCATCGGACAGATGCGCCACTTTTATTGGATACATATGTGAAACAAACCCAGTATGAACCACTCGAGAGACTAATATACAAACCTCAATCACGCATCAACTACGGAGAATAACGATTAACTTCACAGATACCAGACATGCTGAATCAATACCCAACGATGCTACAATTACTGGAGTGTGGAGCTTAATCTAAAACAGTTTAAAGAAATAACAAGAGAACTGTTAGCTGAAAAAAGCCGAAGCTCTCACAATGCCTAAAATTCTTGACGTACTTTATTTCCTTGATGATGCACCTTTATCGCTGTGTAGTAGTGCCAACAGTGCCTTTAATAGTTTTGTTTAGTATTGTCACTACTCTCAAGCGTACTCCGATTACACATATGTACAATGAACTCGCTTTTCTGCTTTGACCTATGCAGCATAAGTATGTGATTAATATGCATTTCTTTTTCTTTAACTCGAAATACACTGTATCCGGTAGCTGCTATGCTGCTGGGTGGCGCGGCCAAGTCAGGCATTTCCTTAGTATTTAGCCGTGTCTCCCGAGGCAGTTTTGTATTGAATGTGCGTAGAATAAAGCAAAGGAAGAACTAAACAAAAATAAAGAAGCTGAAAAGTGGAAGGGCCGCTATTCGTCTGCGCAGCCTGTAGTTAAAAAAAATATTGTGGCAGGACCCATCTCACGATGACTATCGATGGTAATGCGTTTAGCATTGAATCAACATAGCGGCACAACGTTCTGGCACTGTCGAAACGAGTTATGCATGAGGCGTATGCTGCAGCGGGATTTCTCTTTCGAGCTTCCTCAAGAACACTGCCATCTAGCGCCACCGCCGCGAAGCTTTCCCGTTGCCTCCGAAATGCAAGGCGTGCCGGTGCATAGGAACGCTGAGAAATCAGGATAGTCTCTCGTGCTTCTTTCTGGAGAAGCTGCGCCATCTACTGGCACTGCAGAGAAGTGCGCGCATGGCCCCCGAGACGAGAAGCGGGGAGCACTGGTGCGTGCGAACGCCGAGGATTCTCCCCATGCTTGCCGCACACTCAGTTACCCATGTTGGCTAGAAGTTCAAAAGTTGGGCACGCACATGCAAGCGTCCAATAGAGACACAGTCCTGCGCTGTTTCTTGTGCAGCGTACATACTACGAACGTAGGCAACATATTACTGGAGAAACGGCCGAGTGTTTCGCGGTGGTTAAGCGGGCCTGTCGCACATACTGCGCAAAAAGCTATGCAGGCCAAGTAATGTGGGCATGTCATATGATGGGTCACAGGGATCTTTCAAGGTAGGGAAGGAAAAGCGTGTGGTGCGATGTCTAAATTTTCAAGTGTCAGTTGGAGAATGTCCCACAATAACCTGGCAACCCTGCAATCCACATTACTCCATGGATGGAAAATTTTTCTTTAAGTTACGTTCAGCAACTCTTGGTGTCAAAACCTGGTTGGAAAAAAGGGCTGTTCCGTGCCGTTGTCGACAAATTGACATTTGCGTCCACATGCGGAAGCCATTATTAATTGTTTTGTAGATTGCTGGATTACACACCCCCGCTTGCAAAAAGTGAATATATCGGAACCACATGAATGTGTTGTACTGGCGGTACAAAACAAGTGTCGAAGAACAGTATCTATGAAGGCATTGTTGAAAGATTTGGTGATGGTGGAATAAAAAATGGCTGTGGCTTAGGTAAGGTTAAGCCCAGGATGCGAAGCATACTAGCCTTTATTTTAGTTGTTGAACCACTGTTTAGCCTGGTGAACTGCTGTTGCTTGGCTATATTTGGTTCGGCTAGACGAAGAAACAACTCATGCATTACTGCTTCGCCTTCAAGAGTGGAACGCGACAGCGTTCCCGTCGACCCGCCAAGGGGTGTAAGACAATGGGCTACAGGGCAGCGACTACGCACCCCGCATTGGACGCGGTGAGCGTCGAGCGAAGCAGCGTTCGGCGCGGCAACGAAATGTGCGCCTGAGCAAGAGACGCACGCCTTAGAAACAGCTCGTTTCTAAGGCAACACCGCATTCACTAGAGGCGCTTTTGTACCGCTTTGAAGCATCGTACTCGTGGCTCAGTGGTAGCGTCTCCGTCCCACACTCCGGAGACCCTGGTTCGATTCCCACCCAGCCCGTCTTGCAAGAGTTGAGCCAAAGCCACTTCTCCTCTGTCGTGACGTCACGGTGTCACGTGGTTTCAAGGCGACACCGCCGCGCCTGAGGAGCTGGGTTGAGCTCTCGTAATATGCTTCGCATAAAATAATGTATATCATCACATGTACAGTGGACTAGGAGCATTGCAGACAACAGGGAAATGCCTATTCTGCGAAAGTTTAATGCCAAACGCGCCACATGCCCGATGCACTTCGGTGGTGGCGTGATGCGCCTTCCATTGGAGCGTTTCGTCACCGACCGAAATGCCACCCGCAAGTATAATAATTTGCTATCGAAATCAGTGTTTCCCATTTAGGGCGCAACTGTAACCTTTCTTAAACTTTTCATCGCATGCTTAAGTATGACGTGGCTAAATGAATATGCAGTTATTTCTCGCCAGGTCCACTGTTTTTCTCTCATTTCTCTCCACTGTCCTTTCTACAGTAGTATCATCTCCTTGCCTTCTCGCGTCACCTTTTCCCTATTCCCCTCGATTCCCGTTGAATGAGAACTGCGAGCGAAGTGTGGCAAGACAGCTAATCACTGGTTTAGCGACTGCGTCTGTTCTACTGTGTGTGCAGATGGCGAGGACTGAAGCTCGTGCAGCCAACGCCACCAATTGCCTCCTATCTCTTGCTCGTCCACGAAATATGTAACTTTTCGCGACAGCGACTTCTCTCGCTAAACCCTAGCTCACTCCTCGGCCTTGTCTGCCATTCATTCCTAGCATATTACTCAAGCGTAGTTATTAGCGTAGTTAGTAGCATATTACTGAAAGCGTAGTTCTGCTGGAATTCCTAGCTTGCTCTGCGTATGCCTCCTTTTGCGTCATAACGTAATGTGACTAATAGCTGAGCAGCAGGCAAGAGACTGCACGTTTTTCGAGGGAATGAACGAAATTTATTTGTAAAATAAATCTGCGCAACTCACAAGCTTGATATTTTCAAGAAACGACGGAAGCGTGCAAAAGAATGCACTCAACAAATTTGATTGCGATGCGTCGACCTCGAAATATCGCCGGCAGTCACCCAGTAGCGGGCAGCCAGCACGCTGCGACAGCGAGCAGCACGGAGCCGCGCTTCAGAGCTAAGTTATATGCGTGTCGGAAAGGCTCGGCAACGTTACGCTGGCCCGCCAAAATTTTTCCTATGCGCAAAGAAACGGATTCTTGTCACAAGCTCCGAGTACGCGACGCCGGAGCGATCAGTGAACAACCATTTTCTATTCTTTTTGGAAAGGCGCAGTGCCCGGCTATTCTGCGAAAGTCGTGTTCAGCATATATTCATCTTTGGTGACGTCGTGACCTTACGCGGTTTTGTGATGTCGCGACAGACAAACTAGTTGTGAACCCAAAACAATTCCACTAATATCAGAAGGCTAATTGTCACAACGGTGTAGAACCGTAAAGTGTCTTCCTAGTTCGGCCAAATAAGGCAAAATAAGTTTTCGCGGTTTTCGCGACGTCTCGGGGCAAGCTGGTGAAGTGGGCGTTGCCCCGAAATTGTTTGACTAATTGTGGGAGGCTAACAAAGGAAATAGAATAGAAACTGATTAGAATTGCTTCAAGTTATAGCACCCATGCTATGCGACTGCCTTGCGGTGAGTAACCTCCACTACAGGATAGTCACCATTAGCAGAGCAGCGGTAAGCGGTGGGCCAATCACAAGATATGCGCTTGTCGGACTTGGCCTGGGATCGGGATTTCTAGACTTGTGCTCTCAAGCAAAGAAGTACAACAAAGAAGAGGGAACTTTACCTCAAGAGGCCACGGACGCCCTCTGGGTGCAAATCAGTGATGACTATGCGGTCCTCATCGTCGAAGTCGCCATAAAACATGGCCTTGAACACGTCACTCTGTAAAGCCAGGATCATCTTATGCGCCTTGAAGGTTTCACGCTTGCCAGGGAAACGCGCGCATTCAACATAGAACTCCACATCAGAAAGGTCGCCGGACTCGAGAGACCTGCATAACGAGACCTGCAAAAAAAAAGGAAGAAAAAAAAAGGCGTAAAGATCACGTCCGACGACGTCGCCTAATTTCGCAGCGATAGATGCAGCAATCACCTCGAGAAGTATGAGTGGTGCCCTCTCGCGTGTGACGCCAGCTGGGAAACTTCGCTGAAAAGCAGCGTATTCGCTCAGTTTCTCAGAGCTGTTTATCCTTTCGAAGAAGTTATCTAGCTCAAATCCGTTTCGTTTTCTACAGCTTGATTTTGTGTTGTAGTGATACCCTGCAGAATGTTAGATTTAGTTTCATACCTCACTATACAATATTAGCTAGCATAATTATGCAGCAGCGGTATGCATACAAAAGTCACTTCCTCCGTCGGAAATGTTAGGTATATAGAGCGCAACAAAACAAATAATGTTTCTTCATTTATATTAATCAGTGCAAGAACTTACAAAGCCTTAATTAGTTGTCTGTTCTACTTCATTTATTAACTACGTGAAAAAGAGCAGCCGTTATCCGTACATGGGAGCCATAATAATACATAACCTTTAGTTTTAATAAATATAAAGCACCGGACTTTTCTGATTGAGTTTTTTCAAACGACGAGACGACTGCCGGCAAATTTCTCTACTAGAGTGCATGGATAATTATAATGCAATATAGCTTGTAAACCGCCGAAAACCAGTGAACAAAACAGTGATGACTGGACGTGTGCCGCAGTGCTGATGTGGACATGGCGGGAAAGTTATTAGTTACTCAGGCATTAACATAATTTTTTTTACCTGGCCGCTAGCTGCGTCATATTACACTGCGTCACTTTACACTAAGGGAATACTGGTAAAGGGATACACAGGTAAGGGAATACACAGGTAAGGGAATACATCTACTTAGTGCAGGTAGTGACGGCGGATCCGGATCATGAGGCGGAAGTAGTCAGGTGAATAAGAATGGGCTGGGGTGCGTTTGGCAGGCATTCTAAGATCATGAACAGCAGGTTGCCGTTATCCCTCAAGAGAAAAGTGTATAATAGCTGTGTCTTACCAGTACTCACCTACGGGGCAGAAACCTGGAGGCTTACGAAAGGGGTTCTACTTAAATTGAGGACGATGGAACGAGCTATGGAAAGAAGAATTGTGGGTGTAACGTTAAGGGATAAGAAAAGAGCAGATTGGGTGAGGGAACAAACGTGAGTTAATGACATCTTAGCTGAAATCAAGAAAAAGAAATGGGCATGGGCAGGACATGTTATGAGGAGGGACGATAACCCATGGTCATTAAGGGTTACGGACTGGACTCCAAGGAAAGGAAAGCGTAGCAGAGGGCGGCAGAAAGTTAGGTGGGCGGATGAGATTAAGAAGTTTGCAGGGACGACATGGCCACATTTAGTACATGACCGGGGTTGTTGGAGAAGTATGGGAGAGGCCTTTGCCCTGCCGTGGGCGTAACCAGGCTGATGATGATGACTTTGCCCTGCGTCACTTTACATTTTAGTGAAAGACACATTTTGCTTCTACCATAATCAGGCAACTTTACTCCGGCGGCGGCCGCGTAAGGCGGGGCTTAGTGCGACTGCAGAGTCTTCAATGTGATCTGCGATGAATACAGAGTCTATATGCGCCTAGGGCTGATAGCTCGGTGTGCGCCGTGTTGTCGCCGCTGCGTTAGCATTGAAGAGGGAGGTGGCAAGAAGGTCAATCCGCTCACTGTTGCTGCCGCTCTTCCTCACGGCAGTGTTTTGACAGCGAGTGTCCGCGGTCATGGAGCGAGATGTGTTTATGTTTGCTCGAGCGCGAGTGACACGATGCTTGTTTATTTACTTAGCTAGTGAATGTTTACGAGCTTTTGCGGCCGATAAAACTAATATCCTTACTTCGTATAGGTTTCTAATAATGTGCTATCGCCATAGACTGGCACATTTTTTTTACGGACCTCAGACGTCACACTCCAGGTTCTCTCCCTCGTTACCACACGACCTCTGACGTTAATACCACATGGTATTGATGCACTGCATCGGCTGTGATAGATACGTCACCACCCCTCTACCGTCCCCTGTTGCGTCCGTTCCCACTCCGCAGCTTTACCGCCACCGCCACAACTACTACTCCTCATTCCACGTAAACTGCGACGCTTCGTGTTCTGCCTTTTACCAGGTCATTGCTACGCTTCTCTGCTGCGGTGAATCTTGACAGATTTCGCAGGGTGTCCCGAGTCGACACGAACCGCGAAGACCGTCAACTGTCAGACAGTGCTATTGGAATATAATTTGCAAGTGCTTAACGTTTGTTAAGTCGGGAGCTTCAGTTCAGATACTGAAACCTTGGGTAATTGATCACTGCCGCTACGAAAGATGCCTACGGAACTACGAAAGATGAACAAACAACTAGATAATGCCCAGATATAAGCACAAGCGTTGTTACTGCTTATGTTCTGGTGTTCTACAGCGCTTTAGTTAACCATGTCTCATTTCGGTCAAATTCCAACGATGCTCTCATATGCTGGCTACATCTGATCAAGAAATCCTCTTAGTGCTATGTACCTCATGCTTTGTAGCTGACGCCCGCCGTCACGATCGGCACCAACTCTGTTGTCTCTAACGTGCGAGGAAGCCAGAAGCTGTACAACTTGACTCATATCTTCATGGCCTTCTCCATGAGCTTTCCCACAATTTATCACTGGGCTCCAAACTGTCGTTTGACGCTCCCTCCTAGTTTTTTTTTTCTTTCCTCCAAGTACAACTATGGTAAGACAGCGCCGAAAAATCGAAAATGAGTTTTATGTATTATTTATATAAAGCCGGAATCGACAACGAATGTATAAACCCTTAACAACGTTTGTCAATGGACAGTCAGGAGACTAAGATTATGCTAAAATAGATACACGTATTAACACTTCTCAACATACTGCTATAGATTGTCTAAACGAAGGTGAAGAGGTAAAACTAATAAATTATTACCACCCAATGAAAAAAGAAAAAAAAAAGAAAATCGTTGGTATATCTGCATTTTATACCCCTGTCGCACGGGCACCCGCCAACTGCTTTTTACTCCGTCGTCTTTATCTCGAGGGAGATGCGCTCGGTGTCATACGGTCGTCCTTCCCTTAAGGGAGTGTAATGGAGATTTGGTCAAGGGAGACCGCAAATCTCCCTCGGCGGCTGACGCGTGTACTCTCGTGCCCGTAGTGGTTGTTGTAAAACGGAGAATTAACAAATTATTTTCCTTAAAATTAATCTTGCGCGTGTTTATAACATTTCTGTTTAACTATATAAAAATTGAACCGCAATTCAGCAACCTTTATACATGCTTGCCACGGCCAAGCACTCTCGACTTTCGCCGCTTGGCGCCACGTTTTTCTCGTCTGTCGGGGCGTTTTCATGAACTCGATAGATGCGGGTCGAGTGGGCTTGTTGGGCTGGAATATGCCTGTTGAGTTCGTGGAAACACTTGACGGTTGGACCAAACAAGCGTCGAGTCGAGCTCAGTCATCCCGAATACGCTAGAATAATCCAGCTTTACCGGTTTTTAGTGCACAAACGCGGACGGGTCCGGCCCGCCAGCGCCGAGACTTGCGCGGAGTCACTTTGGCGTCGTGATTTATGCGCTGGCAGCGGAAATAGTATCCGGACAAGGCCAATACAAGCCCTGTACAGTGCAACCCGATCATAGTGATGAGACTAATCAAGACGGCAGCTGGAACAGGAAGCACAGTTGGAACACTTACGTCTCGGCTCGACGCTGTGTGTCATCGTTGTCCAGACTCATCAGGAGTGAGGTCTACTGAACGCGATCACGTCGGGTTCGTGTGAACGTAGCCTCTGTCGTGCTAGTGGGGCAGTTGTCGGTGTGGTCTCTGATGACGGACACCGGTACAGTACACAAAAGGAAAGCTCACGAGGCAACCGTGCACGAAATGTTGTGTTTTGAGTATATATAGTTTGCAGTGGTTCGGGTCGCAAATCCCAAAGCCTACTCGCCAGGCCATAAAGAAACACGGATAACTACAGGGTGGCTAGTGTCGCTGTCAGCTCCGCTATGTTTAGCGAGCGCACTTTTACTCTTGACGAGGTGTATGTGTTTGCGTCAAATATATTAGGTAATATGTGTTTTATGGAAGGAGCGTTAATTATAATAGCTAGGAGCGTAATTAGAAGTTACATTTTCATACTCGTACAAAAACCAAACACTGCCGAACGCGCCTCTGGCGGCTTCCTTTAATAATGCGGTATTGGCCGTGTGACACGACCACAACTTCCTTGAAGACAAACTCCCTTAGGAAGTCTGGCGCTCACGTATTCTAAAGGAGTTCGCGGGTACCCATTGTGATGCGGGTATTACTGAGATTAAAATTCATCATCCTTAACTTTTTTGTCATTAGGTTGATTACAATTGACCACTAAACCATAGGGGGCATGCTACCATCCTGGGACCTAGCTCCTGCCATGTTTTCACTTTAGCGGCGTGAATAATCTTGTACGTTCATGCCATTTTTTCGCTCACCACAGTTCTGTTTGTATTATTTGCTTCAGCGCTTGCCGCAGCTGAAGTATAATCACTGAAGGTACAGAAGGTCATTTACAGCCGTAATTCCTACTGAATATTCCAGCGATGATGGTAAAAGAGGTACTTTGACCATGTTGACACACTAACTTAAAGTGAACGCGTCAACAATTAACGTGTTGTTTTTGTGTGTCAAATTAAACGGGTTACCTTTGAACCAGCTTGATCAGTCTGCGTCGAAAAATCTCGGCAGTACTTCTCGCGGTATCGAACGCCCGACTTGGTCCAGGTGTTACAGTGATAGCAGTAGCCTAGAAAGGATACCAATGGGAAAACAAATTTATCAAGGCAATGTTCCATTTTATGTAAGCGATAGTCAAGAAAAACACGCAAATAAGTACTGAACACTGAACACTCAGGCATTTGGTGCGCGGCGTTTGAACATACTGATCCGATTATAGGCGCCATCGATGCTGCATACGATGACAATAGTTGTAAGGCCCTAGGGTGCTGAAGTGCCACCCATGTGAAATGAACATAGATGGTCTTGTTGCTGTGACAAATTGATTTGAGATGAGGGGAGAAAGTAAAAAATATTCACAGCAGGAGCGACAATGAGGAAATATATACCCTTCCCCTTCGCTTGCCCCGCAAATTCGGTAGCAGATGCAGTAGGAAAGTTTCGTGTGCTTTAGCATGGTTTGTCACTAGAAGTGGAATAGGGTATGATGATGAAGTGGCTTTCCCTTTTGTATCGGGTGGGCGTAAGTTTTGTACGCTAGCCAGTACATAAAAAAAGTTCAAAGGAAACAGAAAATTAGAAGAAAACTGCGGACCGCACTCATCTCTCTAGCATCTCCTAAGCTGGCCTGTAGGGTCAGCCAGTAACACTGGGGTAGTCTTTCTTTGGTTGTCGCCACTACCGTGGACGCCGCGACGCTGTCGTGAGGCTCGAAGCCTAACGCTTGTGGAAGAGTGGTGTCCTCAAGGTGAGTTGGCGACACCCCAGTACATTGAGTTATGACATGCATCACGTATTCTTGGGTCTCCCCACATGCTCGGCAGATGGTACTTGGCTACGTTGGGGATTTAAGCCCCTTAATCTTTCAAAAGTAGCGCCATTAGATCTTTCCGCAACCTCTCTCACCAACGTTTCCTCCTTGCCGCCTCCTGTCGCCCCAGCCTCCTCCGCTCCCCCATTGGCTAATCCGTGCTGCGTGGATGCACACCATTGCGATTTTGTATATTATTTTCTTCCCAGCGCGCTTTAACAGCCATTTCTGATCCTGCGCGACAAAAATACTTCCAACGGATTAGAGAGTTTTAGTGTAGGGGCGCAAGCGGCTTGCGTACGCAAGAACTAGGGGTGATGGTACTGCGCATGCGCAGACCGCTACGTCTACTTGCGTCCTTTCGTTGTTTGGCCGGCCGAAAACATCGCTGCCCTAAGTGGTCACGTTACCCACGTGACTCTCGCGGTGTAGGAGAACTTACGAGTAGCTAGCGGGTAGATATCTAATAAATCTTTCGCCAAGTGTCGACAGACGTCGTTCTTATATATATTAGAGAGGTTTAGCATGTCCGGTATGCGGATAAACGCAGTTGGTGCGGAGCCATAAAGGGGAGCGTCTTGCATGGTGCATCCACCTGGCGGCGTAAAGCTCAAACTGACAAAATCGTCTAATATTGCTGTAACCAAGTCTATTCTACTTCGCTGCTGGTGTAAATTTTCGCACTGGCGTAATTGTGTTGCTGCAAAAATTTATACCCGCAGCAATGTAAAATACACTTGGTTACTGCTATATTAGCTGTTTCTCTGTTTGAGCTTTGTGCCACCAGGTGGCAACACCATGCAGGCCGCTCTAGTTCATAGCTCCGCCCCAACGCCCCAGCCTGGGTTTACCCGATTACCGGACACTCTAAACCTCTATTAACTGCTTTTAATAAGAATAGTTTTATGTGCTTTAATTCATATGCTTGATTTCATGTTTTAAAAAATGATAATACATCAAAGATCAGACGTTGATCGCGCTGCGAGCGCATGCGACCTCACTGCGGCTTGCGTTTGGGGCCGCTAACGTATAACGTGTTTCTGCTTGCGTACGCAAACGCACCCAAGCGCTTGGGGCCCCAACGCCTTGCGTCCCCAGTACTAAAACTCTGTTGATTAGAGTTTTAGATTAGGGGACGCAAGCGGCGTGCATACGCAACTACGGGCCATGGTAATGCGCATGCGCAGACTCCTACGTCTGGGTGTGCACATGCGCAGTACCATGGCCCTTCTTGCGCATGCAAGCCACTTACTTTCCCTAATCTAAAGGTCTATTGAGTGCGTTAGAGCAACAAATCAAGCGTGTTAGGGACGAGAACTTCTTTGTGATGCAGTGCTGCGCCTTCGGTTGCCGCAACCGACAAGGCTAGTGCGAAAGGGTTTTTATTGTGAGAGCAAATAAATGGACACTCCAGCGCATTTGTACCTTCTGTGTGACGGTCGCCGTGAGGTTCCGTATAAAGTCCAAGGGCGATAAAATTGACCCCGCGCGCCGTATACTGTATGTGCAAATAAAAGGGTGCGAGGGGAGCTGGCGAACGTAAAGCCCCTTGAACTTCGTAAAGTAGTGCCACGCTTTGAAGAACGCCGCCTCCTCCTCGAGCGTTCTGGCCGAAGCCGTGGCCGCGTCGCTATTGGCATCACGTGGGCCCTTGCGCCGGCTTCGCTTGTTTACAGTCACGCTTCAGTGCCATTTTTGCTCGAGAAACGGCGCTTGTTGGCGCCGTTCCTTCCATTCCTATTCTGTGTTGTTTTGATTTTGTGAACGCATTGAAGGATGTTTTGTGGCAAGTGCAACGTCACTTCACGTCATTTTCTGTGACCATGACCTGCTGCGCGTTCGGATGCCAATATAGCTTTAGAAAAGGCAAGAATCTGTTCGCGATACCTTCCGGTAAGCGCGACGGGTTAAGAAGAAAAATGGGTTCACCGAATCGGGAGCGATAACTTCCTCCGCGCGACTATGCGAGGTAAGTTGCGAGTCTCTCAGAGTATAGTACGTGCCCGGCTTGCGTATTGTGCTGCGGGCAATAACGTAGTAGATATTGCACAGTTCACTGTGCAAGTTGTCATTTGTACGCATGCTTTGTGCTAATTCGCGTGAGCTTTAAAGCGTGCGAAGCTTAAGATGCGGCGGTGGAGCACTCGCAAAGGAAACGTGCGGTCACCCGCCCGTTCCCTGGCTGATTTAGCCGTCGTTTGTGCTAAGTCGTTTGCTCGTTAGTTCGCACGCTCGTTTAGTCGTTCGCATTACTCGTTCATTCCACTATTAGTTTCTACAGTCACTATGCCTATTTGAGACGCGCTTTCTGTAGGACTCATAGGCTGGTGCGTTTATTTATGCAATGAGACAATAAATGGTGCACACGGACTTCTGACTGTAATGCATCTATGCTGAAAATAAACTGTTAACTTTCAAATCGAATGCCGTTTCATATCATTTTGATCTATAGGTAAAACATCATTTCAGTTGCCGCAATTTCGGCTTCGTCATGGCGGGGGGATTCTTTGCGCGATCATGACTTCACTAATAAAGTCATGTCTCGTAAATGTTACTTCGCAGGGAGTGCAATCGTCCTCAATGCATGCGCCGCAGTGCAACTCGGTTCGCGACAAGTACGTCACTTAGTAAACGGACGAACCAACGTACGATGGAGTGTTATTCGTGATAAGTCATTAACCTGAAAAAAATTACTGAAGCTCACAGTGGTCTTGTTTGAGATTGAGTCAAGCATTGTTATCGCGCTGCCGCTTCGCGCACGAGTGCTATATTCACGAGTCATATTTCACGGATTCAATCAAGCTTTCTTGCCTGCCTGCCAGAACGACGACCACAGGCATCCTTCTCCAACGAGGTCAGCAAGCATCGTGCCTCCCTGCCATCGGGGTTCACACCATCAGCGTGTTCAACCTCAGCTTTGTGGTGTTTAAAACAACCTCAAGTGCGTCTTATGGTTCCAAGGATAAGAAAAAAGACCGACCTGCCTACCTTGGCCTTGAAGCAAGCAGCTCTGGATTGTTTCCACACTTTCTACCTTGACCGAGTCCACATATATACGGATGGCTCTTCCACCCAGACCAGCTCCACCGGGGCAGTGGTTATACCATCACAATCACTAAGCATCCGATACAAGATTTTTCACTTGACAACATCGACCGGTTCGGAGCTTGTTGCCCTCCGAGGTGCCGTTGATTATAGTAACAACCAACCGGCTAATCAATGGGCAATATTCTGTTATTCAAAGGCGGCCTTACAATGTCTTCTGTCATCTTCGTCGCGGGTCCTGTGAACAACTCGTATCGGAGATACGAGAAATTCACCATCACATGATTGCGAAAGGGCACGACGTGGTGTTTTAGTGGCTACCAGGCCATTGCGGTATCTCCGGCAACGACCTCGCTGACGACGCTGCTAAGAAAGCACACGAAGGAGCAACCCTTGTTTCTATACCTTTATCGCGTACTGACGCAGCCCAACACTTAGGCAAGTTAGCGCACCGTATGACATTGGAGAAGTGGCACACACCTGATTTCACTCAACATCGATTGCATTCCCTCGATCCATCTCTGGAACTGCGGCTGTTACCAGGGCTTCCGTGTAATTAGGAAACAATGGTGTGCCGCTTACGCTTGGGCGTCGCATTCACGAATGCATATACGTTTGTGATTGGAATGGCTGATAGTGCCGAGTGCAATGCCTGCGGTGTCGAAGAAACTATAGACCATCTACTGTGCTACTGCCCATCATTTGAAAATGAAAGACAAGATCTCTGCACAGCTCTCAACCAGTTAGATAGAAAACCGTTCACCTTGAACAAGATCTTGTGACCATGGCCTCGCATATCGCAGCTACAAAAGGCCACAAAAGCGCTGCTGCGATATTTGAAAGATACAGGATTGAGTCAGCGTCTAATCCGGACTGAGTGACTGAAAGATATCCTCGGTGGACTTTCTCTTCTTTCTTTAATCTTTCCGTCCCCGTTTCCCTTTCCCCAGTGCAGGGTAGCCAACCGGGCTCAGTCCTGGTTAACCTCCCTACCTTTCATTTATCATTTGCTCTCTCTAAACAATCCTTAAACAGTGGTTTACACCTGCAAGGAGTGGTTAGCCCTACAATATTCTATTTTTACGAGTTACTTAGTAACATACAGGTTTGTCACTTTTAGCAGAGGTGTACGTCCGGGTCAGTAAACCATAGAATTGGTATATACGTTGCCTATGTTTTACAGGTTACACTGAAAGTTTGTAGTGACACGTGCGCATTGTTTGTGGTTTATGGGTGATCGCTTTTTTCCGGCTAACCACCGTTCATTCTCGAATGCTTTTGTTGACATTAATGTAAAATTATCTTCGCTGTGTAATCAGATAGTGTGCGCCAAGCGAATGGTGTATTGTGCATTCGACAGCTTGTGCGAGCACAGTGATTAAGGTGGAACGTTCAATGTACGTCATGTATACGACGTGTCTGGCCGTCTGACACTTACAGATCAGGTTTGGACGATCACCGCCTGTGTTCGCCGTTGCCCTTGCGCTTGAAGGGACGCTAAAGGTTACTATGAAGTAAAAGCATGAAACGATTTGAGACTACCCAGCAACTTTGCGGTACTAGCTCGATGACGAAGGCACTCATCATAATTTATGTCACTGGTGCTCAACTACTCGTATTAACATCATTTGATTAGATTATAAGGCGGGAGAGAATGCTACTTGTCTAGTTCTATACGATGCTAAAAAATAATAACATTTTGACGTTACCCTTGAGTAGTATGGGTGGTCGAAAGGTTTCGTTTTCCCTCGACTCTCCGCGCTCGACTCGGTGCCGCGTGCGCTTTGGACTTTCAGTTGTTTCGTTATCGCGTCGTGCTGCGCTGGTTCTGCTGCCTCAAAACTTGCACTTGGAACAAGCAGTGAGAATGCCACGTCCATGTGATGTCGTTGAATGCGCGAACGGTCCGCGGAACTTGGCCAAGGGCAGTTGCAGCGGCGAATCCAACGTTACTTATCACTGTGCCAACGAGTGAACTTCTCCGTTCGAAGTGTATAAGTGCCGGACCTCTGCCACAGCGCATTGGCAAAGAGCCGAAAAATTACATAGTGTGCTCGCTGCACTTTCGTCCAGAGGATTAAGAGTTCAACGCCGACTTACTGAAGTAGTGTGGTATGCCTTTCAAGTAGGACGCCGGCAGCGCGATCCCTCAGCAGCAGGTCAAGTTCATCAGTGCTTAAATCGCTGTAGTCGAGCCCAGCATCGCGAGCCAATGTGTCGTTGTGAGGATCGTCCATTGCAACGAGAGTCGAAGTTGGCGTCATAAAATAACCAGCTTATCGTCGGGCGCTTTCCCTTCCGCTAGCCACCATAGTTCTGCTTTCGCACTGCTGTCGGCTCTGTCTTGGCTCTGTATCTGGCCGCGGGTTTGCGTTTTGCTCAGAAAAGCCGTAGCGCCGTCTGCGGGCGCCGTTTTACTCACTGACGGCGAAACGTCACTATGAGACCATGACGTCAATACTCCTCGATCGGGGGGCGGGTGATTTGAACTGCGCTAGAGCTACGCAGACGCTTCAAAACGCATTTTCTCTTAAAATAAGTCTCTTCTTCGCACGAAACAAGTGGTTCGAGGTTTCTGGTATGATATTTAAACAGTTCACGTTGACCTAATATTAACCTTTAGTGTCCCTTTCAGTGTCACCTGTTTTACTGGGCTCAAGTGCGCCCAAATGAGTCAGTTTTCTTGTTAACCGTCACTATAAATTGCTACATTTCTCCCTTCTACACGCACGCACCATGTCCTTAGGGATCCACAAATTGGGATATGGTTAAAGACTGTTGACAGGCAGTTTTGGAGAAATGTCTGCTTTTATTGAACTTCAAATATGTTTTAGCAAATGTCACACGTTTTCTCGTTCGTGCGCTGAAATGCACTCTAAGCTATTAAACATAGTGCGCAGATTTGAGGACGGGCTTAAGACTAAATGCATAAATATTATCAATAAGAATCATCTCTGATCTTGATAACCGGATGAAAATATTTAATCATCTAAAATTTTGGCTTGGGCTAGTTGGGTCACATTGAAAGTAGACGCAGGGCAGCGTGGAAGAACTAGCAAAAAAAAAAGGGAGACGTAAACATGTCTCGTTCGTCCTGTAAACGTCTCCCTTCTTTGTCTCTGATTGCACACTTCCCTGCCGATACGTTCATGTAGTAAAAAATTCAGAATTACAATTTTGATAGCACACTGGTTTATTAGTCATTCGCAGATAAATGTGGCACTAGATTGTACGCCCGGAAAATTATCAGTTGTCAAAAGCTCACTTAAAGTATATTGTTTACTGTGTCTCCCATGAAAGGATGTTTGATGGGCTGAGAAAATTGAAAGTGTTATACCAGGAAAAAAAACTTTTACTCAGAAAAACACTGGTTAGAAATATAACGACACATAATAAAGGCCTGAAAATACATCTTGCTAACAGGCAAAAATGAACAATTTTAAGTGTTGATAAGACTAGAAAGAAATGGTAACATGACATTAAAAACTACTGCATCACAAAACGCTATAGTTTAACCAAGTAGAAACAATTTTCTCAAGGCAGACAGCTTTTTCAGTAGTTGAAGCGCTTAGGTATTTTACACGCCCCCCTTTTGGTCGCGCCGTCAACGCTTTTATTTCCACAGTTACCAATGACTACTGCTAAAAATTCCAAAGATATTTACGGTGATGCCTCCATTCCATATTGTAGGCGACGTATTAATTAAAGTTGCGTACGCATGTCGTATTTGTGCTATGCGGCCATATATTTTGCATGTTTGCCCACAGTGCCGATGGAAGTCCGTGGTCGTCAACAGAGATAACACGAATTTGTAGCTGACATTTAGGGCGAAACTGCAAAAATGAATTTAGCCAACACGCCTTGTATGTACCGACATACTATGTCATCTCCGATTAAGTGCTCCTCGTAATCTCCACGACTAAGCAGATGCTGCTCTTTCGCCACATAGCAGTCTCGAAAGCAGTAGTCAACAGCACAGGTATTCTTAAAGGCAGATCGAAGCGTATACATCGTGCACATGCCCTTCGAATGAAGCGTCCGCGCACAGACATATAGGCACGCGGTACAAAACTTGCGAAAACACGCGCAGTGCAGCAGTCAACCAGGGCGGTGTGAAGGAGAGATCGGAGAGACGTACGCCCGCTGATTGAAGTTTTACCCCCATGCGGCGCTCTCACACCTGAAGCCCCTTAAACTTCGTAAAGTAGGGCCACGCTTTGAAGAATGTCACATCCTCCTCGCGCGCTCTGGCCGGCGCCGCGTCGCTATTGGCCTAATAGCGTCACGTAGGCCCTCGCGCTGTGCATCAGTGCCATTTTTGCTCGAGAAGCGTCTACGGAGTGGTGAGGAGTGCATGTTGCATGGCGCCGTTGCTACCCTCGAGCAGTGTAGGCGGCGCCACGGTCGAGGAGGGAGTGTGAAAGGGAGGAGAAACGAGGAGTGAACGCGGAGGAGGGGAGTGGCTACTTTACGAACTTTAAGGGGCTTTACTCACGCCGGCGCGGCAGCGCCGCTTCACGGTACCGTTGTCAGTTCTGACTGTCTTGGTAAGGGCCAATGAAAGCGCGCCAAGCGTCTGAACACGCTCGCTTACCCGCGAGGCGTTCATGACTGGAAGGACGCTTAGCAGCCTCAGTTGGACATTGGGCCACCCCGAAATACCAAGTTCGCCCACGCCAAGATTTCAACTTGGGCCAAGATTTCAACTTGGGCCAAGATTTCAACTTGGGCCAAGATTTCAACTTGGGCCAAGATTTCAACTTGGGCCAAGATTTCAACTTGGTTTCCCAAGGTTTAAGTTGACCCACTCCAAAATTTCAAGTTGGTACGAACATAAATTTCAAGTTTGCCCATCTTCAAGGTAAACTTGTCCCAACCCAATATTTTGAGTGGGCCCACCCCCGAAGTTAATTTGAGCCACCCTGAAACTTCAAGTTGGCCCAACCCAAAATTTACATTTAGATTGTTCCTTACCGCTTAAAAGCTGCCGATAATCTGCCTTTATGCTATCATAAAGATTAAATATTAGGAAATTACGCATTTTTGTGCAGATAGAAAGCATTACAATTTTCGTGTGAAAGGGCTGGGGAGCTCGCCAAAGAATCCTTACGCATTAAAAAGTTAAGTGCTATATTGCTACAGTTTTTAAACCAAGTGCGAGAACCACCTGAAGGGCTTGGCTGGAGCAAATATACAATATATTTTACTATGGTAGCCCTTGGTGAGCACGAACTTGATGTATCCGCTGGTTCTAGAGCAGCTGCAGCGGCCGCTTTTCAACGGGGGCGAACTACAACAAGGGGTCGTCCTATTGTTACGTGTTTGTCGGCGTCGATTTTGCGCTGTTGATTTCGAGAGGGAACATTGACTGCTTTAACTAAAAAACCATCCTAACACTTCTGCTAGCAGATTTGCAGTATGGTTTAATACGGACTGTCGTAATATGTTTTTCAGATGAAAATGAATGCGGGCTCTTGGGCAAAATATACGCCGACGTAGAGGATCGGGTTCCGCCACCGTGAACGTCTGCCCAACGGGGGGGATGTTTGCGGCACCGGCCTCATCGGCGTGGAAGGCACGTACAATAAAGGCTCAGTTTCACCGCCTCTCTGCTGCGCCGCCCAGTTGCACTCAAAATTTCGTTGTCTTCTCTCAGCGTTAGGTAGTGCCGATGAGCGCGCACCTGTCCGGCTTAACGAAACCGCAAATCAGGAGATTCCTCCAGGTATGATGTCTGCTAATCGTATCTCCAAAGCGCCGATACCCCTAATAATTTTTAACGACTTATTTGAATTTCTTAACTTTATAGTTGAATGAGTGGTTATAGGCACATTATGTATGCGCCACTGAATATAGACCCATTCTTGGCCATTCTTACAGAACGAGTGTGCGTCACTGACACAAGCGGTCTAGAATCCTTACATGTATCTACATCCGCACGTTTCACTTCTCTCTGCCATACACTTCTCGTCACCCCTCTTCAGTCGACAACCTTCACACTTCGCCTTGCTGCTCGTGGCGTCGCTGAGTCGATGCTGATGAGAGTTGTGTGCATCGCATTCAGTTGTAAAGCATTTGTTGAACCACGTCACTAGCGCTTTGCTTCAAATAGGTCCCGACAGTTCCATTGGACGTGATTTTTTCATCTACGGGTGAGCTTCAAGAACACCAAGCAGACTTTCCCTTTTATTCTTTCTTGTGCAACTCTAGAGTTTCTGTAGCAGAAAGATTATGGTGTTTTCGAGTAAACATTCTTAGCTTACTCATGGTAACGAACGCGATACGGTCTGAACCGGTTTGATCAGTTATTGCTGGGTTCGGGAATAGAGTTGGAACTGAATCTTGTTCGCTGAACCGGAAAGAAATGCCAGAACAAAAAGTTTCGGTTCGGCACTCGCATATAAATAGACGCGATTTATTTCGTTGGAGTGAGGAAATTATGTTGGAACTTCTTTGTACAAATACATTTTGAATTTGTTCAAGGTGATCGACATGTTTTCGTTGGGGCCAGTGGCATAGCCAGAAATTTTTTCCGGGTGGGGTGGGAGGGAGCTTAACAGACCGCATATCAGGTGGGAATTCAGGGGGTGGCACGTGCCCCATATGCCGCCCCCTGGCCATTCCACTGGTCCGGGGATATTTCAGTCAGACAATCTTGGTGCGGACGCTCATTTCCCCTTATTTTGCGCGTCATCGTGAAGAGGTTACTTTGTGTTCAGTGTAAGAAGTCTCGAGAAGTTGTGAACGACAACTATATTTGCTGCTTTCATAAGTAGGACACCATTCAAGCACCTGCCTGCCCAATGTGTCGGAATCGTGACATCCGAGACGTAATGTTTCCGTATCCCCATTTTTAAAAATCACGTTTTCCTTTTTTGCACATCAACGTTTAGGATGACAGTTGTGTTAAAAGTATCTTGCTTATCAGGCTCGAGGAGTCGTGTTGAAGTTCTGGCTGGGGATTATGGAAATGCGAGGTCGAAATTTCCACAACTGGGTTCATGGAGGAAATAAGCGGTATTGGAGTATTTGTTTATTACTACAAAGACTGCGTTTTTTTTAAACTAACAAGTTTCAGCGAACTCAAAAATCTTTAAAAGTCGCCTGTGGCAAATATCACAATTCTACTCGAAGCGGCGGTCAATACTAGCAAAAAAAATTGAGATGCAAAATTGACTAATTATTAAAAATTAACTATGTTTTTAACTAAATATAACATGGCCCATATTGCAATTCACAAATAATAACCTGGGAGTTCGCAAGGCGGATCCGCCTGGAACGACTTTTCAAGATGACACCAGTTTCGAGATATAGATTCCCGAACTTTGCGGAGAAATGCATTGGCGTTCCAGCTTATTTCTTACCAAAACGTCATTTCATGCAATGAAGTACGCAAGTAACGTTATGAAACTTGATTAGGCCAGTAAACGACAGCTCAGTGGCGACAGGAACTGGTGCTGACGGCGGTGCAAGGAGCATCGATAACGCACGCAAAGTACTGCAGGTGGGCGCGCCAGGTGCGCCGATGGCGTGCCGATCATCATAAAGCGTTATCGCTCTTTAGCGCCTTATCCAGCCGCGTCGAACCATTATTCAACCGTGAATGTACTCAGGCGGCGGCTTCTTATGGCACTGCCACACGGGCGCAGCTTGAAAGTGACCTGCGATGCCCACAAAGAGTACCGACTGCTCATAACTTTGCGTACAGCGTTCTCGCAGCTTAAGAGGAAGCTTTAACTCGGGCCCAACTCCGACGCGGCCTATTAAAGTACATGTAAAACGCTTTTCTGAGGTAACCCCCGGACTGATTTTAATGAAATTTGCTGTATTTCAGAGAGAATGTTACATTCTA
The DNA here is from genome assembly GCF_038994185.2 of Dermacentor albipictus. Taxonomy (NCBI): domain Eukaryota; kingdom Metazoa; phylum Arthropoda; class Arachnida; order Ixodida; family Ixodidae; genus Dermacentor; species Dermacentor albipictus. The sequence goes on from NC_091828.1 coordinate 74,393,638, forward strand.
GTGACTGTTGGAAGCGGAACTTCAATTTAGGGCCTGAACTATATGAAAAGGATTTTCAAAAATTCAATAGTTTGAGAATAGACGCATGAAGTTTGTAAATTAATGGCTCTACATAAAAAAACAAATATCGTGGTTGTGTAAACGGCGTCCATTAGATAATTCAAAGCGGACAAACTCGATGTGTCAATTTATGTCTTACGTGAATTCGTTACGTTGTGTACAAGGGTTCGGCAAAAGCTGTTTTTACATATTACTCAATTTTTTTAGATCTACGTGTAACATACTAAACTTGTCCGCTTTAGATGTACTATCACATGCAATTCGCAGAATTGTTATATCATTTTCGCTTGCCGAGTTAGAGAGTTGTAAACTTGATAGTTCCGCTTTCTGAAAATGTACGATTTTTGCCAATTTATAATATAAAATTTACGACGTAAATCAAAAATTCCAAACAAACAGGCACTAGATTTTAAGTTTTTATTTCAAATGCAGCAAACCTCGTCAAATTTGGTGCAGTGGTTGCCAAGAAAAACATTCTCCTTTTACATGTCTCCAGATAGGAGCACCCGAGCTAAAGCTTCCACTTAAGCCCAGACCAAACGTACGCGTACGGACGCGCGCAAGCTAGCGTTCGCCCGCCCACGCATGCGCAGACTGTGCGGCACGGCTCGCACGCGTCGAAATGCGGCGTGATCTCGGGGAACAGCTCATCTGTTATCGCGCGCTTGCGTTGCCTCGCGTCGGCGCGCCTGGCAACGCAGCTACGGCGCGGAACGTTCCACTCTCAGTGAAGCAGATTTATATCAAGCAAGAAAGTGCTTTTCTTTCCTTTTTGCGCTGATCTAACAGCTATAAAAATTTAACAATTACGTTTATAAATATCGAAGCATTTGAGACACTGTCGATAACAAAGTACGAAGCGGCGCCTGCCAAGGCGTATGTGTGTGAGTGAGCCCAGGGGCTCTATTCTGGACACGCATGGCGGCTGCACGGCCGCCATTATCCGCCATGTTTACTCTCTGATTGGCTGTCGAAAGGTCACGTGTTTTGAAATTTGTGCCGGGAAGCGGAAGTATTGCAAAATGCAATTTTGAGTTTTCATCAAGATGACGAAACGTGACGTGGAGCTGCAAATGTTATGGACTAATACATTTTTTTGGTCCTTGGCAGATATATTGTGATGTTAGCGCTTCAAAAAGAATGTGAGCGGTAGCGTGTAGAAGCCAGTGCAATGCATCTGCAATTGCGCGAATATGTGGTGGCGATTCAAGATATGCGCCATGCCAGCTTGCTGATTGGCTGAAGGAATATCTCATGAGGAGCGTCACAGGAAGGGCTGTTTCGTAAACGTCATTTTGACGATGCGTGACGTTGCGCAGGGCCGCCATTGCTGAGATTTTCCGCCATAATTTTTGCTGCGACGAGCCGCGCGAATTATGCTAATGGGCAGCCATATGCAATGGCAGCCGAGAGGAATGCGTATCGCCACATTTTCCCCGTCGTTTGGCGCCACGAAAATCTTTTGTTCATAACGCGTGCTCATAGTATTTGCATCGCTCTCGGGTGGTGTTGGCATTTGTGTTTTGGGCCATCGTTTTTTAAAAGAACGCGTAAATACGAAATAATATTGGTTGAATATAGCAAACTTTCAGCAATGTTGTCCACTTTTCACTGCTGCATTTGTATTGTAATCGAGATTAATGCCTTTTCGCACAATCAGAAGTTATGACAACGGCCTTTTTCTAACTTACAAAAAGAAATGTACGCAAGGCGGCGCCTTGAAGTTTCCTCCCGCGGTGCGAGCAACCAGCGAAATGAACAAGAGATGGCAGCGCCGGCGCTTGCGTCGCTCTAGTGGATATCTCTGGCGCGCGCAACGCTATCGGTGATATTCGGCCGTTTCTAAGCCAGCCGAGTCGGGCTGAGTCACTTGCGTTTCACGAAATAGCGATAACGTGGCCTAGAACGTGCGCGCATCACCACTGGTAGTTCGCGTATGTTGTCTCAAGAAAGAAAACAAGCGCGTTGGCACGAACATGCGATGACTCATTCCATTTTCCAGGGACACGCATCCGAGCTACTGAAGTAGACGACGGCTTGTACGCAGCAGACGACGGAAGCGAGAAGCGTTTTCGACAGAATAATCATACGCTTTGAGATAGCTGCTTTATTTTTACTGCGGAGAAAAACTGTTTTGCTTTACCGATAACCCTACATTCAGTGCCTTCATTTCAGTTTCTTAGGCGAAACGTCAAGTTGGCGTCACGTTACGTAAGCAAAACCGGGCCACCAGCGCCATTTTGTTTGCGTCGCGCCTACGTCACGCTCAGAAGAAAATGGCGGAATGTCCAGAATAGCGCCCCAGGGCTCTATTCTGGACACGCATGGCGGCTGCACGGCCGCCATTATCCGCCATGTTTACTCTCTGATTGGCTGTCGAAAGATCACGTGTTTTGAAATTTGTGCCGGGAAGCGGAAGTATTGCAAAATGCAATTTTGCGTTTTCATCAAGATGACGAAACGTGACGTGGAGCTGCAAATGTTATGGACTAATACATTTTTTTTGGTCCTTGGCAGATATATTGTGATGTTAGCGCTTCAAAAAGAATGTGAGCGGTAGCGTGCAGAAGCCAGTGCAATGCATCTGCAATTGCGCGAATATGTGGTGGCGATTCAAGATATGCGCCATGCCAGCTTGCTGATTGGCTGAAGGAATATCTCATGAGGAGCGTCACAGGAAGGGCTGTTTCGTAAACGTCATTTTGACGATGCGTGACGTTGCGCAGGGCCGCCATTGCTGAGATTTTCCGCCATAATTTTTGCTGTGACGAGCCGCGCGAATTATGCTAATGAGCAGCCATATGCAATGGCAGCCGAGAGGAATGCGTATCGCCACATTTTCCCCGTCGTTTGGCGCCACGAAAATCTTTTGTTCATAACGCGTGCTCATAGTATTTGCATCGCTCTCGGGTGGTGTTGGCATTTGTGTTTTGGGCCATCGTTTTTTAAAAGAACGCGTAAATACGAAATAATATTGGTTGAATGTAGCAAACTTTCAGCAATGTTGTCCACTTTTCACTGCTGCATTTGTATTGTAATCGAGATTAATGCCTTTTCGCACAATCAAAAGTTATGACAACGGCCTTTTTCTAACTTACAAAAAGAAATGTACGCAAGGCGGCGCCTTGAAGTTTCCTCCCGCGGTGCGAGTAACCAGCGAAATGAACAAGAGATGGCAGCGCCGGCGCTTGCGCCGCTCTAGTGGATATCTCTGGCGCGCGCAACGCTATCGGTGATATTCGGCCGTTTCTAAGCCAGCCGAGTCGGGCTGAGTCACTTGCGTTTCACGAAATAGCGATAACGTGGCCTAGAACGTGCGCGCATCACCACTGGTAGTTCGCGTATGTTGTCTCAAGAAAGAAAACAAGCGCGTTGGCACGAACATGCGATGACTCATTCCATTTTCCAGGGACACGCATCCGAGCTACTGAAGCAGACGACGGCTTGTACGCAGCAGACGACGGAAGCAAGAAGCGTTTTCGACAGAATAATCATACGCTTTGAGATAACTGCTTTATTTTTACTGCGGAGGAAAACTGTTTTGCTTTACCGATAACGCTACATTCAGTGCCTTCATTTCAGTTTCTTAGGCGAAACGTCAAGTTGGCGTCACGTTACGTAGGCAAAACCGGGACACCAGCGCCATTTTGTTTGCGTCGCGCCTACGTCACGCATCGAAGAAAATGGCGGAATGTCCAGAATAGCGCCCCCAGTGAGCGCGCGCTGCAAGGTCGATTCAAATAGGTCGCGAAGCTTCGGGCGAAAAGCGGTTCAGTACAGATTGTCACCGACATCAGTATGGGGGGTTATGGGAGCAGCGATTGAAGCGCTACTATGTTTGGAGGGAACAAACATTGGGAAAGAAAAACGCGTTTTTTAATTCAAGGGAGACACAGTTAGATTCTATAAACGAAAATAAAATTCCTAGTCAATTTTATATATTCCTGACGAGTTAAGAAAATACAAGTTTACTTAATTTTATTATTATTAATAAATGCATTTCTTTTCAGCGCCCATCGTTAGAGGGGGCGTTGACGCCACTATCACTCGCAATGCAACGCACGTCTTGAAATGGGCAGAAAGGCGCACTCGTATCACCTGTTGAAATACGCCCCCCTCACAGTTTACGCTTTCTTGCTTGTCGAAGCTTATCTGAATTTGGTGACGCGGGTAGCTTCATTGTTTTGTTATCTGTTCAGTCAAAAGCAGTGAGTTACGACGGCCAGATAATTGTGTAGTTGTTTTCGTGCGACTGCGCTGGCCGACGGGCTTGGCGTCCGACAATAGGATCAGCACTCTACACCTAAAGCTTTCGTCGGCCTCCAAAGAAAGTATGTTCTGTGCAGGGATGCGATTTCGACAACCGTACGGCTGGCCGTTTCCTGCATCGCTTTCCGCACTGAAAGCTCGAAACGCCCGTCAAGTCGAATGGCGGGGCATTTGAATATATAGCTCCAAAGGCAGGACAACAAAACAAATTTCGCGCCTTCGAAAACAAAATGACGTCACTTCTGCTTTTAACGGACATGGCGTCACATTTTTTTTTCCGCCGGAAGTTCGTTCGAGTCCTGCGGAGCAGTTTTTTCAATCTAGATCTTGCTTTGTCAGTCGGTAACTGGCCTTAAGAATGTCGTGTCGGATTTGCGGAAGAAATAGAGAAAAGCACCATTATTCAAGGCGTATTTAAGGCGTAAAGCGCGCGCACGTTGAAAGTTCGTGTTGCTGAAACACGACACAAGCACGCGGTGTGCTCAGACACGCGAGTAATTACCAGAGTTTCAGGTTTTGACAGCGCGAAAGTATGTGCACGTGGTTTCGTAGGTTAATTTACGTACGTGCAGGATGCTTTTGTTCGGCCGGCGCGTGAGAGATTCCGACTGTCTGCAGTCAGCAATGCCTGGCAGCAGGGCCGTTTCTGTTCCGCGCCTTTTACAGATGTACGTAGCTCATGCACAGGTTGTGGTGGCCATGAGCAACGTTTTCACACATAGCCGGTATAGATAATTTTAACAACGTGCCAGCATATGAAATCGTTATTTATTTATTACAGTGCAAATGGTTAGAATTTGATAGAAAAGAAAGAAGGAACTTGATGGGACAACTGGAAAGAGGTTCAGAAAATAATTATCCCCCTCCCTCATTGGCACCAGCAACACTTTTGTTGAAGTGCTAATTTTATCTCTGTGTACTACGTGCGTCTGTATTCTTTTCCGTTGTAAGTTTTCACAAGGAAGCAGTGTTGCGTTAACTGGAACAGTCAAGGCACACAAGACTGAAGAAAAGTTGATTCTTGGGTTTTACATCCCAACACCACGATCTCAAAAGGATTGTGAACAAGGCTTCCCTAGCGAAGCCGAAACGTCTTTTAAAAGCATTGTGAACAAGGCTTCCGTAGCGAAGCCGAAACGTCTTTTAAAGCATTGTGAACAAGGCTTTCGTAGCGAAGCCGAAACGTCTTTTAAGCATTGTGAACAAGGCTTCCGTAGCGAAGCCGAAACGTCTTTTAAAGCATTGTGAACAAGGCTTCCGTAGCGAAGCCGAAACGTCTTTTAGATTTTTTCATTTTTTAGCACTTCTATGTTGGTCGGTGTCCTTGGTTTTACTTCTTCAATGCTTCATCCCGACCAGACGGGCTTCCGTCGAACCCTCGATTTGATCTCATAAGGCACGCCATAATGGGGGCTCTGGATTAATTTTTTTTGCAGCTGGGGTTCTTTAACGCACCCCCAATGCACTGGACACGGGCCCTTTTTGACACGGGCGTCAAAAGAAGAGGTTGGAGGAGCAGTGTCACTTCACAAAGCCGCGCGTTCTTTGCCACTTGCTCGAAGTCAGCCCTCCCGATCTTGTGAATCCACACTTTTCTTCGTTTTGCGTTGCGCCCGGTGGATGGTAAAACAAAAAGCTTTTTGCCGTCACTGGGTCTGTTGTGGCAACCGTAGGCGCAGCAGCACGGCATCGCAATTAAGCACTCGGCCCTAACACATTGTATAAAACTACCGCGCTCCTTCAAACCGCCTGCCGTACTTCGTCGCGGAGGCCCAAGAATGGGGGTCGCAGGCCCAAGATTGGGGGTCGCAACGCGCTGGAAAGAAAAGATATACAAAAGCGCGGCGCCTGCTCTGCGCCAGAAAGAAAAAAATATACAAAAGCGCGGGGCCCGCTTTCACGTGACACAGATTGGCCAATGGGCGAGCGGAGGAGGCTGGGGCGACAGGAGAAGTGGAGGAGGAAGCGCCTGGGTGAGCGGGGTGGCGGAAAGATCTAAGAATGGCGCTACTTTTGGAAAATTGAGGGGCTTTATGAACCACCGATCGACCGCCATGTTTTGAACGTATGGGCTCCTATAGAAGCTTCGCTACCAGGTACATTTACCTTGCGCGCTGTTGCGCGTATTTGTGGGTGCAAAACTCGATTTCTCGCGAGGTGCGGCAGGCGCTAGGCACGCGGACGCGAGCTTGCGCGCATCCGCAAGGGTACGTGTAATCTCGGCTTTAGTGTTTAAGAGGCGCGCGCGCGCCCGTAACTTGAAAGCGACCTGCGAAAGCAGCAGAGTGAGGCGTTGAAGCGGGAGACCGCGGAAACGCAAATTCGCTCGCTTCTGCGGGCGCTATCTCGAAAGCGGCCGTCTTATTACGGGACGGACGAAGGGATTAAAACTAACCTACACCGCCTAAACTCTGCAATTGTGGGCTGGCCCGAGCAGACCGCAATTTTCAGCACAGCCAGGAACGCAAAACCAAACACCTTGAAGGCTCTAGGGCGCGTGCCGTGGCGCTTCGGCGAAAAACTACCAAGAAAGGTGGTGCGTGTGCGCGGCGCTTGGCGGTCGAGTACTGGGCTTGAGCGTAAATAGAAACGCGCCCGGGCCGGCCGGAGTAGAAACCCCCCTCCCCTTCCCTGTCCACCCCCCGGAGCCTTGCACGCGACGGAAGACGGCGCGCTTGCTCCCCGCTTCCCGCCATTGCGTGCGCAAGATCGAGCCGCCATCGGCGGGTCACCCTCCCACGCTTTCACTCTCACGTACAGCATATGGCGCGCGGCGACGATTTTACCTCGGCCTTTAACTGAATGTCATGGCTATACACGCCGACGGTAGCAATGCGCTTGGAGCGCCCATACAATTGCTGTCGCGATAAAAGAACAGAAAAAGAGAGACAAGAAAAAAAAACGCGACACAGAACTTCTAGGTAGGCAGCATCGCTGGTGCAGACGCGCGCGATGGCTCAAATGCAGACCACTTACCGTCCATTGTTCCAGGTGTCCATTGTCGAATGGACATTGTTACAAACTGTTCCAAAGCGGCGGGCCACTGTGCGTTGCAACCGGCGGGTATGATGATTGGCGATGGTGGTCGCTGACGGAATTACGTTCGAATGAATCGTAATCGCGACAGTTAGCTAGCCTGTGTGAGCTAACTGGGCGTTAATGTATATATCGCATGCTGGCATTTAGTCGATATCTATACTTTATTCTACGCCGTGCGTCTTAAAAGGACGCTCTGTTAATCCGCGTACGAAGCCTACCGCTTGGAGGCTGCAAATGCTCTGCTTGCTCGAGCCGCTGAACTCGTCTGAAGCTCTCAATGGTATCGCTTTTCGATTGTTGGCGCGGGACAACTTAAGCATATTTACCGGAAGTAGGGGGGCTCATTTTTAAATGCGACACCAGACGGCGCTAGCATGCCAGCCAATGAGATTCGAATACATGTAAGCGGAGGTGCATCAGCGGAATGCGATAGGGCAAGATAATACGATACGCTTCTACCGTATCCATTTAAAGGCGAGGGTGGTGCCACAGAGAAAGAAATCTAACAAGAGAGGACACTCGGCGAAAAGTGGCAACAGGAAATACGTCAAGCTGCAGTATTAACGCGGACCGTCGGCTGCTGCGAGCAACGAAAAAAAAAAAGAATGCGAAATGAGATTAACAGAAATTGTTTTATTTTTTGTATTCCTTCCCGGCAAAATTAAAAATATCTGCGTATAAATTAAATTAAACTTGGCGGCTCACTACCGTTGCCTGGCGGCAGGTAAACCAGCGAATGACGAGCCAGATGCTTGCGTCATTCATCAGACGCTCCGCCGGAGCGAGAGAAACCGGCCGCGAATCTGAGCGTTGGCCTGTTCACCCGTCTGCCTGTTTTTCCATCTTTGGATTTAGCCTGGTTTGGTTAGCTGCCGGCGAATTCTTGCGTTCCTTCTGAAGTTCGACATGTCACCACTGCACTATGGGACTATATGGCGAGGTGAGAAATTTCGTTCGACAGTCTGCGACTCATTTTAAGCAATGGCTTACGGCACGGCACCTAGGCTAGACTTGTGGCGCAGTTAACGAAAAACGGCGCGGCCGTCGTGGCGTAGTTGTTTGAATTAATGAATCGTACTGGGAAATATTCGCTACGCTTTCTATGAGCTGCAATATTATTTTAACTTATTTCGGTAGTTTTTGGGCACGCTAGTCGCACAGGGTGCGGTGACGCAGTTTCGCGTGTACTGAATTTTACTGCGACAAGTTTTGGCGCTTTCTCTGACTGTCAACATTATTGAAACTAATTTCATCACTTTTTGGGGTAGCTTTCGAGCGCAGTGTGCGCGCCTGGCGCTGTGACTCGGTTAGCGAAAATCAGCTCGGCCGTCGTGCGTGGTTTCGCGCTTTAATGCACTGACGAATTCTGCGGCACTTTCACTGACGCCCAACATTGTTGAAAATTATTTTCGGTACGTTTATGTTATGAGGCCCGCTTGCCGCGCCTGTTGTGACGCAGCGAAAAGCAGCTCGGCCGTGGTGACAGTTTGGCGCGTACTGAATCTTACTGCGACAAGTTTGTGTCAATTTTTATGTCCCCGCAACAATTTAAGCCTTCTTTCGGCACCCACGCTTGTCGAAAACGCGACGAGCAATCGTCAAGAGTGATAACACGGGAGTGCGTTGCTTGCGCCTGCACAACGCACAAGAGAAAAGCCAAGGAGCTCAAACGCCAGGAACTAGTGACTCGAAAATTCTGTCTTCTGAACGGCACCCGCATTTGTCTTGACTGCGAGTAGGAGGAATTCTGCGGGCGTCCAGCATGCTCTGGTTGAGAGCCTGTGTTGTGGCCACCTCTGTGTATTCGTAGCGTACTATGGCGTCGGTTGTAGCCGAGTTCGCGAAACGCGCCGTAGCCCGCGCATTCGTGCTATTAAAGTGCAGGAAATAAGTCTTGGGAAGAGGGGAATGCTTGGAATTAGCATGTGTTTGTGGTATGTACGGTATTGCTTGGGATGAGTCGGTTATTTTCTACGCCGTATGTGTAAATACGAACTGCTTTTGTTTGTAATGCCGCCCATTCACCGCTTTCGCACGCTTCGCCTCTACAGGCATTATTCGTACATGTTAATACTAAAATAGCACTTGCTTGTAATTTTCGGCTCACGTTATCCGGAAGCCGGAAACCGGAAGTGTGCTTCAGGTTTTAACATCCACGGCTTGGTGCGCTGCAGTGAATTCGGGCGCTGGGCGCCATGGGAGTGTCCGCTCTTGTATTCCTTTCTCTATGACGGCACCCGCATTTGTCTTCAGTGCGAGTAGAAGGAATTCTGCGAGCGTCCAGCGTGGTCAGGTTGAGAGCGTGTTGTGGTGTATTCGTAGCGTACTATCGCGTCGGTTGTAGCCAGGCCCTGGAAACGCGCAGTAGCCAGTGTATTCGTGCTAATAAAGTGCAGGAAATATTGCCCGCGGGAAGAGGGGAATGCTTGGAAGTAAATGTTTTTGTCCTATGTACGGTATTATTTGGGATGAGTCGGCTATTTTCTACGCAGTGTGTAGAAGCATACTCCTTCTACACACTATGGCTGCTTTTTGTAATGCCTCCATTCCCCACTTTCGCACACTTCGCCTCTACACGCATTATTCTTACATGTTAATACCAAATCACGCTTGTAATTTAATTTTTTTCAGCTGACGTCGTCTGGTGGAGCTTCCTACGGGAACTACTGCTGCTTACATGGTGCCACAATGTTGGATGAATGCACAAAAAGCCCCCAACGAGCATTTAAAAAGAATAAAATAAGCATTTCCTCATTTCATAAGGCGTCTTGCGTCCCTATGAAATTGCACGTTGGAAATATTCGATGGAGGCTTGTAAAGATCGTCCGCAATCAATTTTAACTATTTGTAACGATTTCGCGCGAAGACCGCGCGCTGTAGAGCTGGACGCCATTGCAGTGGAGGTGAGTGTCTCGGTGCATGTTATCAGCCCCGTGATGTTCTGTAGTTCCGTCATCAAAGGCACTGGGAGTGCCGATGGTTGGTCGTGTTTCGTGGCAGACCCACGCCAGAGTTGAATAAAGCGTCGTCTTATCTCCCCGGGGATCTCCTTTGGGTCAGGCAAAGAGCGCAGTCCGGTAACACCCCTAATCTGACTTATCCGCTGTGACGTTACGCGTCACCCTGCCAGGTACTGGTGCAAATGAACGGCACCGAAGACCTCAGCGAGTCCTTCATAATCCTATTGTCTTCTCCGCTGGGGCAGGCCTAGAGTTTCGGAGACGAACGCTGTCGGCACATCCCTTCTTTGGTCATCCTTGAGAGCGAGGACTGCGCCTACAACATTCGGAGATACTTCGCACGAGAGAAGTAGCAGTTTCTTTGGGTCGTAGTGCGCAGGAGGGTGTTCCGCAGCAAAAGGCCTTTACCCAATTGGGAGCCGCTGATATGTCGCGTTTCCAAGTGACCTTGTGTACTCTTTGCTACCAGTTCATATAACTAAGTCTTTCACTAGTGTTGCTCGGTTTTATATACGGGAACAAGTTGCACTTTGATGCCATTCCTGGGGACAACTGAAACGCTGCATTTGATGTTGCTCTTGCGAGATCGTCGATGCTTTTTATACGGTTTTTCATCTGTCACTGTCACACCGTTATAATCGATCTCAAGGCCCAGAAATGCAACTCGAGACGTTCCAAATAATCACTTGTTTATTTTAGCCCGTAACGTTTGCGCAGTATTGAAGGTTATCAGAACGAGGATGCCTCAATCTGCGACAATGTTAACCTTTAAAGTATACATAGCTATTTAGCAGTCAAGCCAGTGAATTTCAGAATTTCTCAACTTGAGTGCCGATCAAGTGTAGGGTTGTTGATATAATGCTCTAAACAAGCGTTTCGATATATATATATATATATATATATATATATATATATATATATATATATATATATATATATATATATATATATATATATATATATGCTAATTAAATAATCAAATACTAATTAGGTGTTTCCTATAAAAAATGCATTATACTACACTGGTTCCTTACAGTTTGAGGCATTCCTTGTTTCAGGTGATGGAGTTTAGCTGAGTGTCATTCACGATCCCACCAGTAGCGCCGGCCTCACACTGCAGTCAACGCAACCGGGGAAAATCGTCATCCCCTAGAAAGTCCATATCAGTCGAGGGCAGCCTTGGAAAAGGGGACAAACCCCCGAAGCGAGTCCAGGGACTGTCAGCAACATTGGCAGGTCGCAGGGTGGTGTTGAATTCGCCTTCCTGCATGATCTTCGCTAAGCGCTGAGGCCTATTCGTGATTATGCCATCCACGCCCCTCCTGAAACAAAATTCAACGTAGACAACTTAGGAGACCAACGAGAAGCAAATAATTGGGTGCATCAAAGACTATCCGTGAAACTAAATTTGGATCAGCGTAAATAATGATCTACCAGTATGTCTCAGGGCATTTATCGGCATCTCTCAGCGGGCATCTCTCTAGTGGTAGTAGGGTGGGGGGGTGGGGGGTGGGGGGCGGGGTTGCGCTAAGTGTTGCGTTTGGAGGCGATCCCACCGCTGGCAACCAGTTTGTTGCGTACTCGTGGGTAGCGTACCGTACTGCTGCCGAGAAGTAGTGGCGCCTGCCTATCGAAGCTCGACCGACATTTCTTATTGGGTAGCGTGGCGTTGTCGGCGGGCTGCAGGCATCCGGTAGACCATGGCGACCGAGCAAGGGCGAGACGATTTGCTAGTGCGAAACTTGCACGGTTTATTCAAAGGTAGTTGAAAAAAATTAAGAAAAGCATGAAGTATATCAAAGTACATTTCGGAGCCCCTTAAATAGGCTCTCTGCAAGTGTGGGCGGGATCTTGCTTCCGTCGATGTCACGTGACAGGCACAGAGAAGGGGCCCCTCCTCCTGCATTACCGAGCAAGGAAAGGAGAAGTCAACCCGCATTTCGACGAATCCTGGGAGAAGGCCCTTTGTGCGCAAGCTGACTGACATTGGCCCTCGCAGGAGAAGTCAACCCCTCTTTTCGACGAATCCTGGGAGAAGGTCGGGCGAAATTCCTGTCGCCACGTGGTGTCAGACGCTAACCTTAACATAAGCCGTGCCGGCTGACAATATTCAGCGCACAGCGAGCGCCCTCCTTTCTACTCTATCTGTGTTTTATGAGAGAGATAGAGAAAGCAAGGACAGGAAAGGCAGAGAGGTCAACCGGAAGAGCACTCGGTTTGCTACACTACACGGGGGGTGGGAGTAAGGAATGGAGAGAGTAAGGACTGAGAGCGTGTGGGAGGGACACTATACACAGGGACATTATAAACGGTCTCTTAAACCGGTGCACTTCAAGTATTGCACTAGTGCACGAATTGCTTTTCGTGCCAGTGACGGGCGTGGCCACGGTCCGAGTATCTTTGACTCGGTGAACGGTCTTGAGTCCAGTCGGTGTAAAGTTGGCGGCAGAGAGAAGCGTTGTGCATCGTAGCGAGGGGAGGTACACAACGGGTGCTCGATGGCTTCCTCGCACGCGCAGGAGTCGGACATCCTGCTCTCGGCCATTCCCAAACGATAGGAGTATGCGTTCGTGAACGGCACTCCCAGCCACAAGCGGCACAGCAAGGTTGTTTCGCCGCGGGAAAGGCTAGATGGCAGTTCTAGCCGTAGCGGGGAGTCCAGTTTGTGTAATCGGCAATTGAATCGGCAACTCCAGAGAACTCCAGGCGAAGTTCCCTGGCAGCGTCCGACCTCACCGAAGGTGTTGGACGCGGGCTTCCAGTTGGACAATAGCCTGGATCCACCTCAGATTTCTCCCGGTGCAGATACACTGGCAGAAGGTTGGCTTACATAGTTTTACCTTCAATACACGAGCAACTGTGCCAGGAAAAGCTAAACATCAATGAAGCGCCATCATAACCAATGACAAAAGTGATGCAGAACTCATCAATGAAATGTTGACCGACTCTGGCAGAACTCGGAATCTGTCCGGAGCCATTCTGGTTCACCGAGTTCGGACACTTGAGCTCGTGCCTGGGGTAGTACGTTTGCAACCTGTAGCACGTTTTGATCATTGCACGAGATACAACGCATTACATCGTATAACAAACTTCAAGCACGTGTGTGCATTGCGCTTGTACGTCACAGTGCTTCGCATTAGTGAAACCGCCGGGTGCAGCGAATAAGTTTGTTTCTTCACAGTTTGGGAGACTGGCTTTGTTCCTTACACTACCCAGAGGCAATACACTTGCCTCTGGGTAGTTAATACTGACATGCTTTCCCGGCGAAGTTTTGTAGCACTTGTATAGCTCGGTTAGAATCAATGATGCTGTCACATTTATATATATATATATATATATATATATAACCGAGGGACCCGATAATTATTAGTCATATAATGAGAAGCCAACAAACACTGACACCAAGTACAACATAGGGGAAATTGCATGTGCTTAATAAATGAAATAAAGTAATGATAAATTAATGGAAATTAAAGTGGATGAAAAAACAACTTGCCGCAGGTGGGAACCGAACCCACAACCTTCGCATGTCGCGTGCGATGCTCTACCAATTGAGCTATCGCGGCGGCGTTTCCCCATCCTCTTTCTTGGGTATTTATGTGTACTAGTAGAACCCTGGGAGTGTTAGCCAGCGCCCCCACTCACAGACCTTGGCGGTGGACGTGGAATATATATATATACGTATATATATACAGTCAAACCTCGATATAACGAACACGCATATAACGAATTATTGAATATATCGAACTCTTCCGAAATATTTTTGTCAAACACATGTATTTTTAACTTCCTATAGCGAACGCGGTTTGGCAGCAAACGGATATGACGAACTTCGCGACGCCAAGCCCTACCTCACTTTAATAGTAGGCGGCAGGCTTCGTTGCACTACAGGTTTGTTGTGCGGCGCAGCAAACGTTCAGGACTACCTCGCAGGCGCTGACAGCTCCACAGATGCCACGTCGACATCGAGAGTTGACAGCCAAAGAAATCGTCCGCATCTCACAACCGCTGACAGCGCCGCTTCAGCAGCGGCGTGATCGAATGTTGCTTTTGCGTTTTAGTGTTAGCAGTGGCGTGGCCGTCGTAGCGTTGTGTGGAGGCTCTTTCGGTGGTCGTGTCGAGTGCGGTGCGCGGGTGTGCGTAGTGCTGTGATGGCGATGAATGTGAAAAAAAGAGTGGCACTGACGTTAAAGACCATGCTCGAGATTATTCAACGTGCAGTGCTATTGAGGGCAGTGGGTTTGCCCTTGTTGAGTGTTTGCAAACTGCGGAACAGGGCGTGATACGGTATGCGATCAACACCAAGAAGCAGGCCGCGATAACGCAGTTTTTTGTGCGTAAATAAATGAACGTGTCCCAAGTAAGCATCGTTCGAGTTGCTGTGCCTTCTCCGATTGAATTTTGCTCCTGTTGCATGTATTTTTTACGGAATTTTATATTACGAATTATGGATATAGCGAACTAATTTCCGAATTTTTAACTGTTCGTTATAACGAGGTTTCACTGTATAAATATATATATATATATATATATATATATATATATATATATATATATATATATATATATATATATATATATATATATATATATATTCTAATCGCTCTTTTGTCTGTACTGGTGCGGAATGGCACGTTACATGGACTACCGAACGACAAGACGCGGTCAACCGCACAAAAGCTCATGACTTTTGAGGGACACACAGGCTTAAGGGGACGGACGTAAGATAAAATCTCAGCTCTCCTCACACACAGACAAAACAAAACGCACCACCCATAATCGGGACAAAATATTTAGGGCGAATGCGTTATCAAGAGAAAGCAAAATTCGACAGCGCACTGGTT
The DNA here is from genome assembly GCF_038994185.2 of Dermacentor albipictus. Taxonomy (NCBI): domain Eukaryota; kingdom Metazoa; phylum Arthropoda; class Arachnida; order Ixodida; family Ixodidae; genus Dermacentor; species Dermacentor albipictus. The sequence goes on from NC_091828.1 coordinate 74,408,810, forward strand.
AGTTGAGCATATACTTAACAAGCTAAGCCGCTTGCGATTTCTGCGCTGTGTCTGTGTGCGCTTCAGCGTGGCTTTTTTGTAATTTTTTCGCACAGATTTATGTAGAAATTAAAAGGCGGAAGCTTTGCAACGGATTTGACTGGGTTTTATTAGGAAAGCTGCTGTAAGTTATGATCGAATTGATTTGAGTTTGAGTAACTATTTTTGTTTCTGAGCTCACTGAATAGCAAGTGCTTGCAACTATACTAATTGTCTAAACTCCAGGCACAGTCCCCAAAAATTGAAACGCGTACAGTAACAAGCAGCACTGAACGCCTTTCACGCGTAACCACTACGACTAGCGACGTGTAATCGCTCTCAAGTCAGTTTCAATGCAAGGAGTAGTCCCACGTGTACGTTATCGAGTTTAAATTACGCAACTGTTACAAAAACAGGTGAATCTGGAAATAAAATGACACGTCGAAGTAGCTTCGAAAATTTTCGGGTTTCAATTTTTAAGCACTCTATGTGAAACGGCGCAAACAGCGAGGAATGCCTGGTGCACTTCTGATATTTCGAGTATACTCACACTCCACCAATGATAACTTTCGTCTGTGTAGGGGTTAAGAAATTACATGCGCTCGTATGCAACAACATTTTCGGGCGCTCATATTTTGCTGGATTCACAAGCCGTAAACGTTTGTCCGAGTTGGTCGAAAATGATCGAGTTGTGGGCTTTAGTCCGCCGAATTCCGTCGATAGATGGCGCGAGCTCTTCTACCTCAAGACTTTGTTCGGTGTGAGCGTTAGTCCCACGTGCTTAAGTCGAAGTAACTCCTTTTTCCCTCCGTCTATAAAGAAAGCGATTATGTTAGTGCATGTCAAAAAAGTGGTTGTGCGTTCAGTTCGACGATACCGCTTAATATTTTTTTTACACCACTTGACTATTATACCTGAGCGAGCGACGAATCTGCTTCGGCAGGTCCACCGTCCATTGGTACGCCTTCTCAACGTAGCGGCCAACTTCTTCGGAATCGCGGTTATCGATGACGTTCTGGATCCTCGCAGCTGGCCGCAGGTAAGACAGGCAGTTTGAGATGCCGTCCCCTTGCCAGCGATGGCCTTCAATGCCGAGGTCTGTGTACAGGCTTCGGATGGTGTCCAGCTTGTCGTTGTTGCTGATGTCGAACCCTGTGGGAAGAATTGTCGTGAACGTAATATTTCTCAGCAATCTACACAGCATATGTCATAACCTTTAGCACAATGTCATCTTAAATTACATACGGTTTGAGAATTGGCTGCACTAGTTAAAGCTCGTGTGACATTCGATGTACTTAAGGCAGGAATGTAATTTCGCTGCGTCTGATACAGGTCGTATTTTCGTACAAGACAACGCTGAAGGTCGTGTCCTCTAAAGTTTGGACAGGCAACGGTTGCTTTGAGGTAATTTTAAGCTTCCAACTAGAGAGTGTGTTATTGCATGCGATTGTTGTTTTCTCGTGACGAATTGGTTGAAATTTGCTGTGCTTCGACTTCATTAGTCATCCATGCTGTGCACATTTTTTGCATTGTTTTGGCGTCCTTCTGCAGTACGTGAACCTAAACTGAAATCATGTGACTGACAGCAATTCGCTGTGGTAATTCAGCCACAGGCACCGACTACGAGGTGCTCGGGTGGCTCGGGTGGCTCGGGGAGCTCTAGCCCGCGCCAAATTTTACGGGGGGAGGGGGGGGGAGCAGGATCCCTCCTTCCTGCTCTCCAATTTGTCATCTTCAAGTTGGCGCCCGCCGCCTAAGGTTTCCTTTAGGTTTTTCAGAAATACTCATTTGTTAATTTTTTTAAATTGACGAAAACCTTGTTATTTAATTATTCGTGAGGTGTGATCCGCTTTTTATTAATTAGTATTTTTGCTTAATTTCTCCGAATGCTCATAACCACGAAGGCTAACCTCATTAAAGAGAAATTTAGCAATATAATCTTCACTTATAAAGCTATACGGGCAGCTACCTAATAAGTAAATAGTTTTCCTAATGTTCACATTCCTTACAACATTTGTGTGCAAGTATTTACAGCGAAGGAAATGGTGCGACTTGAAAACGTTTTATGCTTGTTTAATGATATCTTGGGAGAACTAGATCATTCACGAAGTTTACATTTATACCTTAAGACGTACTGATAAGCTACTTGGTAATTCATGACTTATTTATAGGAGCGAAAAAAAACGGACGCAATAAATGAAGACACCCAAGATATTGTGAATTTTTGTCAAGGCTTCAGTTCTTAGTTTCCCTGTTTTTAATGTGCGCTGTCTATATAACTAATCAATATTTATTTGGAATGCGGGGGATATTATGGGTAATGCACAGAAAACATTTCAAGTATGTTAGTTAATTAATGACTAAATTAATATTATTAAATATTCGTGTTTTGGCTGTGCGGAGACGCTATTAAAACGCTTGCAAAGTTTCCCCGCAAATGTGGCAGCAATCCTATATCTGCGCGAAACGGGTGCCATGTTATGGGTGAGGTGTACCGAAAGCTTAGGAAGCATATCAACTACATAGGCAGCTTGCAATGTCTAGAAAGGACGCGATGTGCCACAAAGTTGGAATTCGGAGGCTATAGCGGGTATACTATGCGTGATGCGTGGACAAGTTTTCAGAGCGCGTCAAGTAATTACGTACGTTAGGGCTCGAAACCGTCCTATGGTGATTTTCATCAAGGTTCCAGTGTTTCGCGAGGAAATGCTACGTCTCACCGAGTTTACATTTGATTTAAACAGAGGGTCGTGTTAAGTGTAATGTGTTGCGAAAGTTCATGGTTTTTGGCTTGATTATGAGTTTTGCAAATCAATACTTTACCCTCTTTCTTTCTTTATTTTCATACTTTATACGACGTTTGTAATCTGTTTATCCGATATCTTCGGTGAATTAATTGAGCTACTTCATTTATACTCTGCCAAAATAAAAGAAATGTTCTGGCAATATGTAGGCGAAATAGGAAGTTCAGAACACGTCGGAGTGCATCTGCAACATTCTGTGTTCCGAGCGCTATATTCCTTCATCAAAGGCTCGAATGCGTTGTATTCTGCAGTAACCAGCTGTTTCTCAATGTCTTGAAAGGATTCTACGTATAGACAGCGTATACAGAGAGAGCATGCACATTTAGACAACTGCAACAAGGCACCAATAAAAAAGCTAAATAACTAATTTTTATTAATTAGTTATTTGAAACTCACGTTACTAGCAGTAAAGTATGTCCGCCTAGAAATCATCTGCAAAACACCACCTTCTTCGTTGCTTTCATTACATTTTGCAAAAAAAAAGAGAAAACTGTATGGTCTTAAAGATAAGTATCCTGTATAGTAAGAGAGAAATTGGGAGAGCAAGAAATGGTTGGGGTAAAACTCGTCGGACCCCTCCCCCCCCCTTCCGCCATACCCTGGCAAAATGTAAAATTTCCACCTAATATTATAACTGTTTCTTTTTTCATATGTCCGTGGTATGCGAGTGCTTTGTTTTGGTACTGAATAAATTATTCAGCGTTTTTCACTTATGTTCCTGCTAACGCCCATACGCAGATCGGAGTATAAGGACAGTCTACACAATCGTTACCTATCTTGTCCAGCATGATCGGCGAGAAACGTGAAACTGTGTGGACTGCTCCTCGCAGCACCTCTTTGTCGGAGACGCTGGGAACGGACAGCAGGACGTTCACCGCTTGCCACGTAGGAACTGTGTAGAACGCAGAAAAAAATCGGCAGCTGTATTTGTTTGTTTCCTTATTCACGGTGTTGGATAATACGAAGGAATAATACAGGAGTGGAAATAAGCTCACAAGTACTGATAGAGATGATTTAACGTGCATCATTTCAAAGCAGCTAAAGAAGTGTTGTACTTATTGCGTTATGCAGATATCACACAGTAGACATATAAACTTAATACAAAGACATCGTCGCAAGCACTGCTAGGCGCAATAAAACTCGCCAGAGATACTTAAGACTGCTTACGTGTGGGAATGCGAAAGAATTATATTCGCTTTTGAGAAGTGTCCTTTCTGCGTGTTCCCTGTCCGTGCAAGTTTTTAGCCTGCATTTTAACTGCGCCTCGGTGAAACCAAGTTAAAACGCACCAAGCGTCTCAACGCACTCGCTCACCCATGAGGAGTTACTTGATAACTCGAAGGATCGCTCAGCGCACTGAATTGGATATGAATGCTTTTTCCTTTTATACGCTCATGACGTGGCGCCACCTCCTAGCCGTTGGCTGTGCCGTCACGTGACCAACTACGGACGCTCTAGGCCACACGCTTAGGGAGCCAGACGACTACGACGTGACGTGCGCAATGACGCAAGCACTCGGTGCACATTTAGTTAAACAGAACCGCGGAGCCGCCGTGGCGTCAGAGAAGCGCATGCGCGTCTCGTATCGCGGAGGCCAAGGTTCGATTCCCTCCCAGACCGAAATTTCCCTGATGTTCCTTTGAATAGCACTGATATACTTTGTTTACAGGAACCTCGCTGAGAAATTTGACGTCAATTGGAGTAATTTTTTAGGTAGTTTTAGTTTTTGCTGTCGGCCACTTTTGGTACCATTGTTCGGTCACACCGCCGACTACAACGGCACATATTTCGCGTAATGGGGCATATGATGCTTTCGCATGAGACGTAACTCGAATTACGGCTTTACCGGAGTATATAAATGTGTGTAACGTGATAAGAATGCATTTCAATATAGTGAATTTCTTTTAGTACATTTTAGTAAACAGGAGAGAAGTTCAATTCTCTAATTACACCTTGAAGAACTGAACTATTGAAGGGAAAGTTCAGTGTCGTCACTGTGCTGCGTAATTAGTAGTTTACTGGCCAACCCACTTTGTCGCACTCTCTCATGATGATAGTGTGCAGCAGTTGAGAAAACTGTGCATAACGGAAGTGTCCTAAGCTTGTTTAGCCGCAGTATACGCCTCGTAGCATTCGTAAAAGTACTTTGAATAAGCGACGCGTACACGTTCATGTACTATTATCTGCGCAGTGAGTGTTCAAGAAACATCTCACCTGCTAGCAGTGACTAGTGTTGATCTACGTTTTGGTATTTCTGGTATTAACCTGTGGAACAATTCCTATATAATTGTCCGCGTAATTTTTTTTCAGATAAGCAAGTGAAGGAGTCATCGCACTCCGACGACAAACTCTTCTATATGGTTGCATTCATGCCGAAGGACATGTACATCAATCAGACAGTATAAATATATACATACTGATAAATAAACTTACCATGGTACCAGAGGTCACGCAGAAGCTTTCGTCCGATGTCAACGCCTGCGCGGTATTTTTCTTTTTCTTCGACGTTGGCTACTTTGAGGTCCAAGAAGAGAAGGGCTAGTCGATCGCTGAATTTCGCTCCACCTGAAAGGAAGGCGTGAAATATAGTGCGAAGCCATCCATTGCACAGTCCGTGCTTTGGCTTACGTTTATATGCACGTCATACTGAATGCTGATTTCATTTCATTTCATTTATTTTTCCTAAGGATCGAACAGAAGGCATTACATGGGGAGAGGGAAGGGGCGTAGTCGAAACACAAGGAAATAAAAGGTAACGACCTAAGTACAAACGTTTACAACAAGCCCGACAGTCAAAGTAACTAAAAGAAAGGGATGATGAGCAAAACTCAAAGTAACTGGTACGTAATAATCTGACAGTATCAAATACAGCCAACGTATCGAAGCACAAAAGTCGAGGGATCAAATACGACGTAATAAACGGAAAGTAAAAGGAGATCACCAGAATAAGCCGGCAAACATCGCCTTTTTAATGGGTTAGTAATGCCGATCGAAAAGAAAGTGGACTCGTTATCGTGGCTATGTTTGGCGGTAATGCGTTCGGCTTAGCAATCGACAGAACAAGAGGAAATTACTTTTTCTTTTTTCTTTTTTTGTTCTCGCAAACTCAAGTTGACCTCTATGCGCATGATCTGTGCGAGATGAGACATGACGTGCTGCAAAGATATGATTACGGGCAAAAGAGGCATCACTGCGATGCAATAGAGAGAGAGGAATATAGGAAGGCAGGGATATTAACTAGTCAAGGGTCTGGTTGGCTACCCTACGCCGGGGAAAGGGAGAAGGGGAAGAGAGAGAAAGGAGAGAGAAGGTGTAGATGCGTGTACGGACAGCACTTGAGTTAAAGCCGCTCTCGCAAAGCCGACGTTCTGAGAACGCATAAAAGTGCCTTTACTGCCTTCTGAGCCGATGATCGGTGGGGACGGTGGGGACAGTAATTGGACGATCATCCAATTTACTGTGATACAATGAGTGCAAAAAATGTTAGGCGGTTAAGTTTCCCACCCGTGTCTAGTGACTCAGTGGGGATTCATTTTTTGTCCGGCCTCACGCATTTGTGGCGTGCAAGCAGTAGTAGGCACCTGTTGCGTTAGATGGGGTTGACTGAAACTTACGTATATAATGACTCAAGGTATGGAAAATATTTCTCAACAACATGCCCGCTCTCACGCTCTATACATAACGCAGTGAAATATAAGCTTCACTGCCAAGCAATTCAATCAGTGAAATACAGGTTGACTTCACGCACATATAATGGCACACAGTAACGCACTTACGCTCAGTTTGTCCTCCAAGCAAATGAAAGAGAACGTATTCCAAAAAAAGAAAAAAAGACTAATTCTGCATATGTATGGAAGAAATAATCACTTCAGGGCACGTACTGATTAGTAAAACGAAGCAGGTGAGTTCTTAAGGTACACTCATATGAAAAAAAAAAATTTGTGACTATAGCTCTATTTATAGATAAGCACCGCCAGACTTGTGGCCATATGCACTGTTTCACAAACTTCTTTCTTTTTAACAATACGCCTCTTAAACAGTAGAGTAGGAAGTTTTTTCTGGAACGCAAGTGCATTTGGTCGCACAATATAGTTATGCATATCCTAAATGTATAGGCAGGACTTCAGTATTCTTCGACATGGATACGGCCTTGGGAGCTTCTCGGCTCCAGTCCGTAAATTTCAGTCGTGCCGTAACGTTGTTAGCTTAAGAATGGATTAGTAGAATTATGCGGATTATTAATTCATTACTTTTTGTTTCACAAGTAAATAAGATCTGCGTTTTCAAGCGATGGTATCGAGCTTAAAAAGCAGAATTGTCTGTCACTGGCTTGTAGTATCTCAATCGTTTTCTGAAGATTGCAAAAGACAACTGGCATATTTATAAGCAATATCGCATAATAAAATCCTTAAAGTAAGAAATTAAATTGGTTAAATGGCGACGACGTTCCCATTCCAAAACTGCAAAGAAAGTCAGAAAGAAGGAAAGATAAGAAAGAAAGAACGAGGGAAAACATAACAATAAGCGAAGTCTACGTTTAGGAGGACTAAACGTAGCGCGTTGCTGGCAGTTTATTTCGAAGCTCGTTAGCGCCAAGTGCGCCTATAGTTAGCGCCAAGTGTGTCTCAATTCTTTTATTGTCCTTGTCCGCAATGCGCCACGTCTAGTGCTCGTAATGAACCACCGACAAGCCCGAATCGCCACGTTAGACTTACGGCCACTCGTAGTTTTGCGGACGTACTGCAGGAAACGGGGCACCTCCTCCTGGATGTCGCACGCCCGGAAGCAGTCGCACGGCACGCCGTGGAACAACCTGGTCGCCGTTCCGTTGTCCGCAAAGCTGACGTCCGCTTCGACCGAGTTCGCGCCGTCCTCCATGGCTTCGTCTAGCTTGGCTATAGAGTTGACCATGTGGGCGATGTTGTACACGGGCCTCCGGTCAATGGCTGCCGCCTTAGAGAGAGAGAGAGAGAGAGAAAGAGTAAAGGAGAAGGCAGGGAGGTTAACCAGAGGGGTAGATCCGGTTTGCTACCCTACGCTGGGAAAAGAGGGGAGGGGGAGGCAAAGTGATAACAAAGTAGAGATAAAGGAAGAAAGGAGCACAGACATACAATCACAGTCGCTCACTGTCGCCGCATGCTGACACTGCATAGCGCAGTAGCACTTGCGGCACTTTGAACATCTGTTCATGCTACAGCCGCTAGTCCAATTCTATTGCCCTTAAAAATTGGAATTCAGTGGCAAACAATGGGGTCGCCTAAGGTTCGTAACGAGACTTACGCAATGCATGATCGGATTAAGACAAGAGAACACAATTAGGAGCGGGGTTTCTATAGACGCATCGGACACTGGTAGGCAGTTGGCGTTGCTAGAAGCGGCTGCCTCTTAATCCCGCGATACGAAGCATTCTGCGTGTCGGAAATGTGTCGTTACGCTCGAGGGGTGCATGCGCACAGTGTGACACTTTATGTGCGTGTGTTAGAACTACGCGCTTCCTGTATGTGTGAACACCACGTGAACGTTGATTGTGCACGTGGTGCTGTGCAAGGCGTGCGCAAGAACAAATGCATGTTTGGCATTGTGTAGGCGCATCACTAAAACGAAGACGAGAGAGAGAAAGTTGAGTGGTATCTGGAGCCCATAGTCCACCTCGAAACCTGGTTGCAGCCGGGTGGAAGCTACGAGGCGCTCGGCGGTGGTATCCCGGCGCGGCGCAAAATAGTGGGCTCATTGCACGTACTGTTACTTGGTGTAATCACTACAATATGTATCGTTGTACACACGGATGAAATTTAATGCCCACTAGGGGGCCTTCACCTTGATTATATTAAGCTCCTGGGCTTTAGTATTGAAATTTGTTTTTTTTTCTTTCCGCCTTTGGAGAAATAGCAATTTGCACATTCGATTATTATGTTGCAAATATGCCGGAAATCAATCCACGCGTTCAGCACTGATTTGAGCCAATTGTTCAGAAAGTACTGAGAGCTTTTTTTTTTGCACGCAGTTAAGCGAACGTAAGAAGCAAACGAAAAAAATTCGCAGCCATTCCACCCTGAATGTGGGCTACCTGCTCGTCTTCGTGCATGAGCTGCAGTTGCCCGGAAGGGTGAAAAGCAGTGAGCGATCTTTGAATGATATATCGCGTTCGGTTCTTAAAGACGAAGCTTAAGCGACCTACAAAATGTTTACAGCTCCGATGTTAGCCCACATTCACAAAGTGGAGAATGGCTGCGAATGTTTTAAAAATTTTGTATTAGCGAGAGACGGAACATGTTTTCTTGAAGTGTAGATAAAAGGTTTATGCTAAGTGTACCCCTGCACAGCGCCACATAACCTTTGTTTTTTCTTCAGAACTTAAACACGAAAAAAATATTGTAATCTATGTGGGTTCCTTGAAAAAGCATCTAGTTTATACAAGGTGGTATGTCGTGGCTTTACCGTAAAGATTCCTTGCAAAGACGGTATCAATCGGTACGACCTTCACTTTAGGATAGATGGTGAATTATTGAATACCTAACAAAGCACCGCGAAAAAATAAAGACGCACAGTGCCCTTCCACTCTGCGAAGAAGGGTAACCAGCGAAGCAGCGTATGTGCGCCCCTTAATGGCGAACTGCACGTGCCCTCCGCCACTGGTCGGCCCGGCATTGCACTACCTTCGGGATTTTGTGTCTACACGCAGACACGATCCTGGGGAAAGTAGCCCTTAACAGCTTCGCTGTAAAAGAAATCCCAGCCATTCCACTCTGTGAATGTGGGCTACCAGCGGACTTGTAGACAAGACAAAGCAGACCACTGAGTGCATTTATTTTGCAGTTTTTCACTTCCGTGTCTATAGAACGCTCTGCGAACACGCACGATCGTTACTATACAGGGTCCTGAATATATCGCTGCGCCTGTTCGGAAAAAGTTTTTGCGCTCCCCACTACACTGCTCTCGTTCACATTTTGGAGTAAGATCGCATTTTGGAGTCTATGCCGTTTAGTACAACACCTGGCACAGTTAATTATTTTTTTTAAGAAAAAAAGTTCAAAATTGCCCGCATTTATGTTGATGCGAGCTGCTGCCGCGACGGCGCGAGCATAAACTTGTTTGGCCGCCTGCCGTAAGTTGCAGAAAGCAGCGTTTCAGGGAGGGGCTGACGCGTTTGCTCCTGTGTACTGATCGATTACTCGCCCAGGAGCCCTTCAAAAGGGGTCGAAATGAAATAAAATCGTTATTTTTCTCTTTCTTGCAGAGTCACTTACCTGTGCTATAGGAATGTTTCTTGAGTGCTTTGCCCCGCGTTAATTTGCTAAACAATGTGGTGTCCCTAGTCTACAGAATACCCAGATGTAATTTTTTGCCTTTATTTAGGGAAAGCAGTGTTGTATACCGACTATTTCTCGAGGGGGAGCGAGCACGGCCCGGGGCACACCGCAATCTCTCTCTCTCTCTCTCTCTCTCTCTCTATATATATATATATATATATATATATATATATATATATATACATACATACATATGTAGTGTGTGTGTGATGTTACTATTTAGAGTGATATAGCTGAAAAATTAATTAGCGAAGTTATGTTTCGTAATTCAATTAAGCATATTCATTTCTTGTTGAAATATTGAAATATAGCTGCCTCATCGAGTCATTTAGATCAATGGCAAGAATTGTGCCGTCTGCCAAACACAATCGTCAAAACATTTCGTGCAGCTACAGAAACGCTCTTTATGCGAATTACTCATGTATTAAGGGAATTAGGCCGAAAATGTCTCAATACTTCAACCGGACCCCTCTCCTTGCCCGTTAAATGTAGGAAGCTGACTTTGTGTTTTCAAATATGGTTTGACGTTCCCAAAAAGCTGGGCATGATGCAAGCAGCACATGCCGAAATTTTTCATACCGGCACCTGCACCAACGCAAGCCTTCTCCGCAATGCGGGCGTGTACGCATGGCGTATTGCGCGCGTCAAACGTTACAGTGCATCTCAGCCAGGATCGTAACAATCCTCGCCCCCCAAGCAAGGTGTACCGTATACCTTGCTTGCGTAACGAGGATTGTTATGTGCCTATATGTTGTACGCATACCGTATACGTAATAAAAGAAAGAATTACTCACGTGACCACTGTACTCGGAAAGGAAATTTGAACGGAAATGTGGTTTTGTTGGATATTCGAGCTTGCAGTGGAAAATGCCAGGTTTGATGGGGGGGGGGGGGTGGCAGTGGGACGACATACTTTGTGCCGCACTTTTGACAGTTGAGTGTGCAAGTGCTCCCCCTTGCCCCTCCGGCAGAGACGCCCGTGAAAGAAGTGCAAGTCGTAACTAGGCCCTAGCTATACCTTTAGACGGCTTTCGCTCGGTTTCTTAAACTTAGGAACTTTCTCCGTCGATTGTATTCTATCTTAAGCACTCGGGTGCACCCTCCCATTTGCGGTGCCCGATAAGCTACGTTCGGTTTTGCGCAACTGACTAACAAGTTAAAATCATAATGACTATTTGAGAGGATCGAGCGAATGAAAGAACGAGAAATTAAATAATTAGGACTGGATAAACAAAAACAAAAAGAGGCGTGGTTATCGTACTGTCTGCTCTGTCACGATTGGACGATGACTGGGTCAAAAATAGACGCCGTTGCTGCTATTGCTTACTGAGGGTGAATAGGCTAAGTAACGATCAGAGCCAGGACGCGCACAACGAAAGGCTGAGCGAAGCGAGAATCTCCAGCAGGGCTAGAAAGGAATCATATGCAAAATGAAGGGGCTTGTACTCGAGGTAACGAGGCAATCGGGAGCAACTTACCTGCCGGAAGGTAATCGCGAGAACAACGAGAACTGCTGCGCACGTTGGGGTCTTCATCCGCGCGAGGTCCATTGTTCAGGCTGCTTCCTTAACAGCCCTGTCGCAGATCGCCTGCGAGTCCAGTCACGGGAACGTAAGGGGCAAGTTTGCGTGCAGTCGACCAGGGCTCTCGGGTGACCACCTTGTTTCGGCGTAACACCAAATTAAAGCGACGCGTGAAACTAAAGGCACACGTACGCGCACATACACTGGCCTCAGAGGCAAGGAACTTCCTAGCCCGTGTTACCGTGCACCGCAAAGAGAGAATGGCTAATGGGAACTCGCAACGCAGGCGCAACAACCTCTTCGCGCTTTGTGCCTCTCCGTTCAAAACTTCGCGATTAGTTACAACGCCTGCGGTCTCGATTCAAGGCCGCGCAGCGTGTCCATCGAAACGTCGGAGTACCTTTATTTCTCGACCTTGAAGGCGCGAGGAGCGCAAGAACGGTGCGTGTCGGCGTCCGGAGCGAGTGGAGAGTTCCTTCCTCGGGGCGTTCCTTCCTTTTTTTGTTTGTTGGTTTGTTTTCCAAGGCAGCGTTGCTGCAAAAGTTATCTCGGGCGCTCACGGAAATCCCATTGCGTGGCTCTGTCGATTTCCTTTCTGTGAGCGGGAATTTCATATCTTTACTTTTGTACTTACTTTCTCTCGTTACTCCTAAAAAGGAAAGGGGGAGGGTAACGTGTAAGGTCGTTGTGAATGTTCGCCTTGGTTGAGCTCATGTGTGCATTCTTTCTGTTTGGTTGAAGTGTGTGCTTGCTCGACTTCTCTGGGGTCCACTCTCTCTTTGTGTATCAGTTGCATTGCAATGTTGTGCTGTTGGCTCGCACCCGAGCAGCTTCCAGACAGCGCCTGCTTTGGGAAAGGCGGTGGCCGGACGCTGTTAGGCGAGAAAGGGAGCGCCAGGGGTTCTCGCGCACTGGTTCTGGCGAGTGCCATAAATCGCGCAGCGAGCCACTGTAGCGGCACCTGGAGAAGGGAGTCCTTGGGGAGAGTTTGGGTCGGGCCGAGGCGGCGCGGGCGGCTCGGCTGGCCCGAGCCCGGACACATGCTCCTGTGGCTGGGGGTTAGAATCTGCGCGGCTGAGCGGGCAGTGTGGTCTGAGACTTGAGAGACAACGGACCGATCTCGTGAAGTGCCCGATCGGGGCGACGGACTGCGCCGAAGGCTTTGCTCAGAAGCATTCGTTAGTGTGAACTCGGTTTCCTTGTTTACTATATGCCCAGTGTAAGCCGTTGGTGTCTGCCTGTAAATAAATTCAGTTCAAATTATTGACATCCAGCATCTTTAGTCCCAGAATACCGAAGCAGAGAACAGTGCAGAGGCTTAGGAAAAGCAGAGAACGAACGAAAACAACAAGAAAGAAGAATCCGGGGAAGAGGAAAATTTTACTGAAGGCAACTGGAGTAGCAAGATTAAAACGAAACAAGTTTCTATAGCAAATCAGTCTCACAACTTCCTACGCGTGAAAAGGGATCCTTACGAGGTAATCTTGTGTGGAACAAAAACCGGTGATCCGTAGTGTAGCTTTCAGATATGCATGCGACGCCATTTTCATGTGGTGCCAGTTTATGCCATTTGACAAAAGAGAGACAAAAACAAAAACAAAACAAGAAAACGCGAGAGCTACGTGTGACCTATCCTTGTCAGCTCACCTGGAAAGCTCACATGAAATTCAATTAGTTCACTTAGTTTGACGAAAATAATAAAGAAAAGAAAGCTACATGCCTCCATCGATGTTTTATGCGTGAAAATCCGTGTTAGAACGCTTACAATCCCAGACGAATGAATGAGTTGTAGTTGGCGCAGCTTTTTCTCATTCTTCTTTTCTCATTTTCCTCTCAATGGCTGTTTTGAAAAAAAAAACAAGAACAAAGTTATTTATTTAAAAAAAGGGCCGTATTCCATGGACACTTCGGCCGGACCGTTCCTCGAATTATTTAAGGAATCATGTCAAATCGGCACACCCACGGAGTCTTGATCATGAAAGCGCAATTCTGATCCCAAAATAGTTCCCAAAAATTCTGATACCAAAATAAACCAATTTTTCAAATTAGTTTATTAATAAACAAGCTGAAAGACATGAGTGCCACGAACCCGTGATTTCAGGAGGCGAGGGCCACTGCCAAGAGAGACACCCTATCCACTTGCCCCGTCTAGCCTCCGCAAGCGAAGTTCCTTCCCTGCATTCTCCCATGTCGGAGTTCGAAGATCGCGTGACGCATACGTCGCGGGCCCCGCCTTCATTTTTTCTTTCTCCTCACTTTTTTGCTGCCCGGCGCACTTCCCTTGGCAGCGTCGCGCGCGAGCTCTGGCGTTTGTCTCGTTTCGCACAGCGCACGAGAACACCAGTTACAAGCGAATCACAGAGCATGATCGCGCGCTGGAACGCGCTAGAAGATGACATAGTTTCGTTGTCTGCGCGCGCGACTGCACGAAGTGAGAACAAGCAGACGAAACGGAAGTACGTCTCTCCCGCTGTGGTGCGAAGTAAAACAAGAATACGCAAACATTCGGCTTGTGCATTTTATTATTTCTCTGAACTTTATTTCGTCTACTGAAGCGACAGATTACACAAATAACAGATGTTGCCTTGCATAATTCGCGAAATCACGTCTCACTACGAGCGACGTCACAGCAGTGCGATGTACGTACGCCCGCTTGTGCGATATGCGTTGACTCTCCAGCTGGGAGCACGGCGCCCGAGAGAAGGGCAAACGGCGTTCGGTTTGAAATTTCAGCTCTTTCCGCGGCGCGTAGCGACGTAATACTTAGCAGATACGATCGTTAGCGCGCATTGTAGGCACGGCGCTTGTCAGCCCAAAATGTCCAGCCCTGGTGAAGGGCCATTTAAAGGGAGTAAATAAAGTAGGGCAGACCTTTTAATCGGAAAAGCTGGCAACATGTGGTCTTCTGAGATAAGAGAATGTGTGCCAAGGGAAGGCAAGCACACCCGATTACAGCCGAAGATGAGATGGCATGATGAAATAAGAAAATTTGCAGCCGTAGGAGGTAGTCAGCTAAAACAAGAACAAACATTTGGTAACCTTAAGCAGACTAGCCCGAATGTGCAGCAGTATATCACATGATCGACAGCACAGAAAGCGTTAGTTTTCCTCTTTCTTTAATTGAGGCAGACCGTATGAAATGATAGAGGAGTACACAAAGCATCAATACCAATGTTTCAACTGGCGGCAAGGGACGCATTCACCTGCTGAAAATACAAAAATCCTGCAAGCGTCGAGTCAGAGCTTCAACATATGTGCGCATGCCCTTCGGTATCAACGACCTCGCTCGCATTAGCTCGTTTTCTGCTATTGTGTCTCTTTCTGGTGGCCACATAAACAAATTGTAGTCAACCTCCCTGCTTTTACTGACCCTCTCGCCTCCTCGCTAGCCAGGATAGAATGGGTCTCATCACACACCCGGCCGTATGCGCGCAGCCACCTTAAACACTTGCCGGCCTCAATTCTTCATTTAACACATATGCTCTTACTTTCATAATTAAATTTCTGAGTACATTTCAGATAAGCATCCTGTAGCTGAATATTGCAAAATTCAGTAAAGAAGGTATCGGCAAAAAAAGCCAGTTTATCTCAACTGCCAATGTTCGAAGCATTACTTAGAATGCACTGAAAGATTATACATCCTGATAGAAACTCGTCGCACATTCTGGTACGCGGTACGATAAAGGTTTACCATAAGTCGTGCACGCTATATTGGTAAAACCTTAACCTGGCAAACTTAGGCACATATTCATTTATGATGGAAGATGTCAAATTCAGCTTATAACTTCGCTCAGGCTGGACTAAAGCAGTAGTACAGCATCCATGGCTTGTGATCAAAAAGCACACAAATTCAATTCGAAGCTAGGAAAAAGTGAAATGAAAATGGCAACGCAAGACGCTGCTTTGAGCAAGGAATTTACTTTTCGAGCGTATAAGAACATACGATCCGTTGTTTCTATTACAACACATTTTTTAATGACAAAACCGGAACGTATCCGCAATCTATGAATACTGGTTGTTTGGTGAGATGGAGAGGGCTTGTGCGTGTATCGTTACTTTTTGATGAGCACATAGCAATTTCACGGCAGTTAGAGCGACGCGCTCCAAAAAGGTTGAGCGGGAGGCGTGAAAAATGAGGATGTTTTGCGCAACACTGCTTATTATTCTGAAAGGCTAAGATTTATTAGACTATTTAGATTGTATACCTTTACTTACTACCGCAGCATTACAGCCAGCTCTGACAAGATCATCTTGGACTGGAAAGAAAATAAGGCCGGAGTGCAAATGTAGTTATTGCACGAAGATCTTCCCTTCTCACACTAGCAACGCTTTTATTTATATTTTATTTACACAAACGCTGTATTGGCGCTAAAGAGCAAGAGACAGATGGATAAAGAAAGGAAAGATGGGTAGTTTAACTAGACGAACTTACAGTTTGCTACCCTACACAGAGCAAAGGGGATATAGGGATAAAAACACAGATGGGGAAATGAAGAGCACTAGGGGCGAGCATACGTGAATGAAAGTCTATAAATGGTTGCAGGGACTTCTAGGCTTGCGGTATTTCCGGAATGTTTGCGTCCCTTTCTGTTAAAATATCCGCTTAATAGCTTGCAACGGACATTACAAGGCTGTCATATATTGTCGTTTGAAGACTGCCCTGCCCATTCGATGCGATAATTAGGGTTGACTCGTTGTTCACTTAAAGTCGCAGTATGACAACACATGTTGATAACGCACCTCCAAAGGCTATTGAAACCTGTCATTATGGTCGCTGTCAGCTTCGTTTACTAGCAGTTCTTTGTCATCGCTTCGGCGTCGCGTTCTTCTTAAGTAGATGTACATAGAAGCGAAAGTAACCGCACACAACGCAACAGTCGTTAGACAGACATAAAGGAACACGTTAGGGTCACTGTCCAGAAATTGGCCTACAATAACCGGCGCTGTCATTGATCCGATGCCTTCGGTGACAGCAGCTATAGACATCATCTTGTTGTTTAGATTGATGTGCCCGGACGTCCAGGATATCAAAGCGGCGTAGATCAGTCCTTGTCCGACACCAAAGAGAGCGCTGGTGAGCCAGAGCACCGTGGGCCTGCTGGAACCCAGTAGCGCGAGCGTTACGGCCGTGGGTAGGAGAATGACGTGCGCTGAAACTAGGATCCAGAAGGCGGAAAGTTTGAGTGTAATCAGGCTCACAGTGAGGCGGCTGGCGGCGAAGGAGAAGAAGAACATGGATTCGACGCGAGAAGCCAACGACTTCGAGAAGTGGAGCTGGCTCTTGACTGCAAACGAGGCCACCATCTGGGATGTGGTACACTCGAGTGCTACGTAGATACCTATGTAGACGCACATTGTTGCCAGAATGATTCGGGTAAAGTGGGCAGGGCTACGCGGTTCTTCATCTGGCGCGAAGCCCTCGCCTTCAGGTACTGCAGGTTTGAAGTCCGCAGTGTCTATAATGTAAAGCACGATCATAGAAACAGTCAGAACCAAATAAAATGCACCGACGATGCCGAATGCGTAGTAAACGCTCGACTCGCCCGTGCCATTTTGAGCGGCGGAGCTGTTGGCCAGATCTACCAGGTCGACGGGCGGGTAAGCGATGCTGTTCTGGGTCAGGTATGCGTTGTCGGTAGTGTTCGGTGCGGTCGCATTGCCATCGTCGCTGTTGGACAGGAATGGTCGCGCGATGAACGGACCCAGGAGACCGCCGATACCGAAGGCGAAGTGGTAGAGTTGCAGAGCCGGGCTGCTGTTATCTGTCCACATCCTGATGATCCAGACGTTCGCACCTGCACCCAAAGGACACAACAGTTTGGTCTCCTGGTATCGAAGTGAAGGTTCTTGCATTGTATTCAGCAGCCTCCTTGTTAATACACCATAAAATAAATTGGTAATTCATTACGGGGAATACTGTGACACTTGGGGCAGCATCACTAGTATCCTTTTTAATGGAACAAGATCGCAAAACTGCCCACTGAATTATGAGAGCGGCCACAGTGGTGGGTTCCGGTCTAATTGGGACTCTTCGGCTTTGATTTCTTAGTGTTGACTTCAATAAACAAGTGTTTTTGCACACCGACAGCATCGGGATACAGCCGCAGCTGCCGGTAACCGAAACCGCGACGTCGTGCTAAGCAGCACAACGCCATCGCCAAAATGTGGTTATCGCGTACCTTTAAACATATTGTTAGTTTTCTCTACCAATGCACAGAAACATGGCGAACCAAAGTCGATCTGATCGGCGTACAATGTACGACGATGTGCAATGCATTATTCACTTCATCACGACTTCTTTTACTTTCTGGCGCTGTGGGTTGCTATAGCGAAATCAAATATGTAACCGGCTTTCGCTTTCCATCGTCTTCCTTCACTACATAGTTAATTCTATGGAGAAAACGACAGTAACGACAAAAATGCATTGCGATTCTTAGCATATTTTTGCATTAGTACAAAGTGAATAGTGGCAATAAGTTTTATGGGAATTACTTCTTGCTGCACATTCAACTCCATTTGCTTGTTGCATACACAACTGATTGTTGCATATTCAACTGGTACTACCAAATGGGGAGCGGTTACTCTGCATGAGCCTAATCACAGGGAACGTACTTCATTTGAGAATGCAGGAGAAGTGAAACAGATGGAAAAAAAAGATCGTCGGTTACTTCCGCAAGAGAGTTGCCAAATGGCGCTAAAATTGTTTTTAGAGCTCGCCTATATGAAGCCTATTTCCCGCCCACATTTTTCTAATGCTCACCAGTCGCAAACGCAGCCACGCTCAGTCCACAGAGAAACATGGTAACGTGTGCCAGTGCTAGGATGCCACTGAGTGGAATCATGGTCGCTGTGACGCAGGTCGCTGCCATTGCCACGATTGAGACCAACTGCGTGTTGTACGTGTCGTGTAGCTTGCCTCCTATGAACGAGTAAATTAAAAGACAATAATGAAACAAAGAACGTTGCAGGATTAAACAACAAGTGAAGCGAGTAAGCTCTGAGCTATGTAATGCTTGTAAAAGGGGCATATGTTTGCGGTCCATTTTTGACACTGCAGTCGTGAAGTGTCGGAAGATAAATTGTTCAGGCGAATTTTTGTTCTGTTTCATAAGTTTAGTCAAATAGAAATGTAAACTACATTAGAATCAATCAGCCTAAAACACAGTGAAGAAATGAACGCTACAATTTTTTTCACTATAACGCAGTCGTACATAGGTTCAACAGAGACACAAAGCTAACGGAAGAATGGGAAATCGATACCAAGAAGAGAAAGAAAGCCAACAAGAGAAGCGTCTAGTAAAAACATGAGTAAAGGAATGGAAGTTCACAACAATGCAATAAATGCACTTGTTCAACTGAAAAAGAAGAAAGACAGCAGAATACATGGTGCACGAAAGAAAGATCACGATGGCACAAAGCTGGAGGCATTGCAAACACACACACTCGCCCACACGCAACCATTTGGTTTACTAGGGAAGAAAACTAGGAGCAAACATTCCGTATAAGTATAGTGCGCAACAATAGTGACAAACATAAATCAAAACAATTAATTATTAGGTTGCCGTCTGTTTAACGTGGTATGAGTTTGGATCAAGTACTTTGGCTACAGAGAGAAAGCGTGAGTCCAACTGGCTACACTTCTGGCGTAAGTATTGAGGTTGATCATGATATTGGGAAAACTAAACGAGATAATGCATGGATGTGTGCGTGCGTGTGGGCACGTGTGTGTGCATATGTTTATGATAAATAAACAGATTACCCACGCAAATAAAAGAGAACGTAAAGATAACTGAATCTTTTTAACTCACTGGCGGACACACTTTCGCACCACTAGTTCTGTCTAGAACCCAGAACGTGAAAGCGCATCAGGAAGTGCGATAGCGTCTTCAAAGTCATTGGGCTGAAGCAGTCGGGAGAGTGCACCGTACCGCGACACAAATTATTGCTCAACACTGGACTCGCATCAAACTTTTATGTGATTAGTGTTCCTAGGATACTTCACGCACGTTCTGCGGGCTATATACCAGCTAAACCCTCTAGCAGTCTGCAGCCGTTTTCCCGTCAACGTCGATCACTGGGTATAGTCCATGGGGTTCGCATTGCATTGCTGTGACAAGTGAACAGGTTTCAAAACGAACCATCGGACCAGCCAACTTTGATCACTGGGTTTATGCCACTGGGGCTTGTGCCACTGTTCAATGAACCTCTTTCACGCCAACTTGGATCACTGGGCATGTGCTGCTGTGTGATCCGCTCTTCAACAACAATAAAGATACTCAAAATTTATCTGGTGCTGGACGAAATCGAACACACGCCTTATCTGAATATGTATTCACAGCCACACGGGTTCGCATTGCGTTGCTGTGACAAGTGAACAGGTTTCAAAACCAACCGTTGGACCCGCCAGCTTCTATCACTGGGTATATGCCACTGGGGCACGTGCCACTGTTCAATGAACCTCTTTCACGCCAACTTGGATCACTGGGCATGTGTTGCTGTGTGATCCGCTCTTCAATAACAATAAATATACTAAAAATTTATCGGGTGCTGGGCCAAATCGAACACACGCCTTATCTGAATATGTATTCACAGATGCGTCATGTGTGGACTTCATGGTGGAGCCGCCAGATGGCGCATCGTGTTCAGTGGGAAGAGAGGAGCCCGGCTGCATACACGCCTCATGCTCAGCTCGTTTCGGCGTTGGCAACGCGGTGTGTCACTACACTGCTTCACTGCTAATCGCATTACTGTCGACATGCGGCGGTAGATGGGCTCCAGCGGAATTTTTTTCATGAAATGATTAGTCCTAGAACACAATGCATGGATAACGGGCATAAAGGCAGAAGGTGTACTTATTATTTTTATATACCTATTCTCTGCCCTGTTTACTTGCTAGCAGCGAGCTGATCCATGCTTCTATCGCGCCCGTGAGACACTGTCACGGAGCCAGTGGCGTAGCCAGAAATTTCGTTCGGGGGTGGGCTTACATTGCATCTTGGCCTCCTCCTTATAAAATTTGTCAAGGGACCAAATACATGAATAATAACTGCATTGCCATTGCCAAAGATACTGCAAACAAATTCTCAAACGCTACGCACTGTCAAGACAAGTAAACTATGAAGTTTTTCATAAAAGTTTATGCTCTTATGTCCCAATAATTGCGCCCGAAATAACTGAATAATTCCACGTTTTTGCCTATTTAATAAGTAAAGAAAATAACACACGAACTTTAGAACTATATCAGTTCGAAATCAGCAACGAAGTGCATGCCGCTGATATGTAAAATGTAAAGGGCGTGAAATGAACAAGTTGAGGTCAAATGTTTTAATGAAACTTTGTCATTCAAGAAGCTTGTCTACATTTTTGTACATATGCAACAGCCAGGGAAAAAAGACGCTGCCCTTTGTTCCAATGTATTGCGCAGGAGCAGCTGTCACTGGTCGTGTATTGTGAGCAATTGCACCGAAATAATAGTCGCAACAGAGAGCACATATAAAAACAGGAGTTCTGCAAAGTACCCAAGGTCGAGTCAAATGAAAGTGAGCGAAAGCGAACGTATGACAAACGAGATACTTCATTTAAAAGAAGTCTCCATGAGCATTTACACATTTGTCCCACTGGCTATCGAGTCATGTGATTCCCGTCTCACAAAACTTCTTGCGTTGCAGCTTCAAACAGTCTGTAACTGACTCTTTCACGTCATCGTCCGACACGAATCTGGTTCCCTTGAGCTGTGTTTCTTCAACTGCCCCAAAATTCCCCATTCGTGAATTTTCCACGTCATTTGTCCTTGATTGCGACACGAAGCCGATCCGACGTTTCATAATATCGGAAATGATTGATAGTATCTCCATATTTGGCAAATTCGATCAGTAATGGCTCCTTACGATCGCAAAAAAAAGTCAATCTTTCCGGCGGAAATCGTGGCCTTTGCTTTCTTTGGGTGTGGTGAATTCGAAAGTTTCAACTTAAGCCTTGTCGTCGCGTTTGAGGATTCGTAGTAGTGGCACCATTATTTGTTCCCGGTCACAACTGCAGACAAGAAGTCGTCACCCTCATTTTGATATTGGATCAGGTGAGTCAAGGCAGCGCCGAACCTCTCCGTCTTCTGGCGGTGGTTCAAAATCTTTGGCATCCATTGCGCAGACAAGAGCCGATAACCGAGATGTTCATTAATTATGGTGTTAACCGAACCGTGATAGATGTTCACATGCTCTGCGAGTTCATCAATGCTTATACCCCATTCTGGTACTCAGCTCATCAACTTTTGCAGTTGTGTTGGGGGTGATTGCACAGTGGCTTTGGCCCGGTCTTGGATCGTCTTTGCAACTTTCACGTCCTTCTTTGAACAGACTGCTCCAACGCTTCACAGTGGCCAATGAAATGCAAAATTCAACGTACACGGCATCCATACGGCGACTAATTTCTTTTTGGGAAACATCTTCAGCTGCCAAAAACTTCACGACACCACGCTGTTCAATATTTGAAGTGTCTATTATGCCACGTAACCTTGTTCAACCCACTGTATGAGAGCAGTAAAGAGCCTTTATCCCTAAATCTGCGTGTCAGTTTTGTAAATGAGAGTTGCCTGTGTGCTACGCGCATCCTTCGCAGATAATGAACCGAGCCATTATTGCGCGGGGTGGGTTGGCTCACTTTCATTTCACTCGTCCTCGTACATTTGAAATGCGAAGATACAATGGAATGAAGTTGAGAGTATGACGGAAGCCCGTCTGGTCGGGATGATGCATACTTAAAAGGAAGAGGTCTGGACACCGACCAAAAATGGTTTAAAATAGTTATTTACGTTTGTGAACAAGGCTCCCGTGGGAGAGCCGAAACGTAAATAACTATTTTAAACCATTTTTGGTTGGTGTCCAGACCTGTTCCTTTTAAGTATACAATGGAATATACAAATGTGACGACACAGCTTGAAAATCGGCAAAAATGTGTCACTGGAAACATAGTTCACTGCACGTATACACAAAATCTCGCAACAAGATATTGAAACATACCTATAGGCCTCCAATGAATCCACGTGTCTAAAAAAAAAAGTCACTGTATATAATCCGTCAAACGCGGCAAATAAACATGTTGCGCAATCACAGATTCACAGAATCCTAAGGCCCGTCCCCCGCTCCCTCCACACACCCCTGATGTATCGCGCGCGACGGAAGGCGGCGCGCTTCATCCCCGCTTTTCTCTATTGTGCACTCAAGACGAGCCACCATCGTTGGCTCACCCATGCCCCCATTACCCGTCTACGCTTTCACTCGCACATAGAGCATGCGGCGCGCTGCAATGATATTACATAGGTCTTTACACGGAGCACGACAGCGACGGCGACAGCAGGAATGCACCTGGAGTGTCCATATAATCCCTATCGCCATAATATAGTAAGAGTATCTGGCAACTGAAGCGTCCCGTGGGCCATTACTTTCCGCAAAAAAAGAAGTAACAAAATCGAAATTCACCATGCGTGTATTTGCTGCCACGCAACAATGTCTTTTTTTCCTTCTGTGGAGTGGGGCCACCGAAATGAATAAAAAAAACCGCGAAGGAAAGCGTGTCGCCCACAATCGGACGCCTACTTTGAGTACCTCTAATATGGCTACCGAATTAATATCGAAGAAAATGTGAGACGCCTGGTCTACAGAGAAGCATACGCATACTCTCGGTATCCTACACCGGCGAGACAAGGCTTTACGGAGAGGTTGCACTCAAGCGGACGCGTTGCGATCCGTCGAGTCCCCACAGGAAAGCCAGCGAGCGATCATTGTTTCTTTTTCTCCTCTGCTAGCCAGAAAGCGTCCAAAACTCTGCCAAGCGAAAGTCCACTCGGCCAGAGAAAAACGAAAGGGCACCGAAGTGCGCAGCGCAGTGGTCGGGGCAAAACGAGAATGACGATTGCGCCAGAGTCCTTTTAAACACCCGTTTATTTAAATTTAGGTGCATTTTAAAGTCATCTAGTAGCGAAGTTTGTCTTGCATTAATCCTACCTAAATGTCATTCAGAAATGGCATCGCTTTGCAGACCTTTAGGTGCATATAAAGACATATAGTAGCGAAGTTTGTCTTGCATTAATCCTACCTAAATCTCATTCAGACATTTATTTACGGTTATTTAAATTTGGGTGCACTTTAAAGGATCCCAGGTGGTCAAAATTAATCCTGAGTCCCCCAGGCATGCCTCATAATTGTATCGTGGTTCTGGCTCTTAAAATCCCAGATTTTTTATTTTTTTGGTCTGAGACCGCCTCAAGCTCCATGTTATGAGCGGCTTTTTTTTTTCGTCCCGGGCGCTCATATCATGGCAGAAGACGCACTCAGGCAGTAATTTAAGCATATCCAATGTTAAAAATAGTTACGTGAAACTAAAGCGACTGTTGACGAAGTTGAGAAAGCTAGAATACCGAGGCTGCCCCACAAACAACCACAGCGGTAGCGGCGTTCGCATGCCCTCTCATGCACGGTTGCGCCTCTAGCGGCGGGCGCTGGCTCTATATGCAACTGAGGCGGCAGTTTCGTGACCAGAAAAAAAAATGGAAGGACCCTGCCCTGGCTACGCCCATGCACGGAGCGTCATGCACCTCGCAAGTAACTCACGTTTTGCATGTGATGAGCGTAATTATCTCTAATAACACTAAGGGTCCAAAGTTTTGCTTAATGCAAAAAATATTGAACGTCTCACGCGTAGACAGACGCTTCAACGTGTGCACGTTTAAAATAATACACAAACACATACTTAAAATAAATCGGCAAGAAATCGGTTTAGGCATAAGCATACCAAGTAGAGAGCCGATGAGAATGCCCACGCCGCAAGTGGTGATAAGGTAGGATATGCTGGCGATGCTTGTTCCATATATATCAGCCAGGTCCAGCAAAGCGACACCTCTTATGCTGATGAGAAGGCCCTTCGCAAGAAATGCAAAAAAAAGTGAGCACATTCAAACTATGCTGTTCACTAATTATTGCTATAGGATGGTTGGTTTGCACTTGTTATGATGTGAAAGCGTGCGAAAAAAATGAACTTTCGCGTTTTTTCTATTCCATCCCTAGTGCAAGGCACTCTTTCTTGTCCTGTAGTTACTTCAAGACGCTCGTTCCTGCCCTTGCTTCATGAAACTCTCTCCTTCCCTTCTCCGCTGTCATTGCCTCGACACAGGCTTTACTGTCCTGTCCCTACTCCGACACGCTCTTTCCTTTCCTGTCCCTACTTCAAGGCACTAGTTCCAGTCATGTCACTACTTCAGGACGCTCTATGCTGTCCTGCTTTACTTCAAGACGTTCTTTCCTGTCCTGCCCTGCCTTGAATACTTTCTTTCCTCTCCTGTCCTGACTTCAAGACGCTCTTTGCTATACTATTCTTCATGGCGTTCTTTGCTGTCCTGTCACTGCCTCAAGACCTTATTTCCTGTCCTGCCCTTGCTTCTGTATACTCTTTATTATCCTGTCCTGGCTTCAAGATGTGCTTTTCAGTCCTGTACCTACTTTAAGGCACTGTTTTCCTTCTTGCGTCTACTTCAATACGCTCCTTCTTGTCTTGTTTTTACTTAAAAGATTCTCTGTCTTGTACTATCCTAACTTCAAAACGCTCTTTCATATCTTATCCTTGCTCAAGAGGCTCTTTCCTAGCCTGTCCTAATTTCATTTAGTTTTACGTCCTATTTGCACCATAAAATATACCGTTCTCATTGAATCTAAATGGTGGCTTAGAAGTGAGGCCCCAATTTGCCAATTTTAAAACATCTGACTCCCACAATTGGGCTTAACCATGGCAGAACGCTATGTGGTGGACTATGTTGAGCCACTCGTGGGGGGATCTTTGTCCCATATTCGGCGTTCACTGTTCACCTGGTATGCTCTTTCGTATAAGGATGTTGACATAGCATCGATAGCTAAGAAACCTTCCCTTCGCATTGAATCACAGTGGTGCGACCGGGAGAGCTAGATTGTAAATGTGTAAAAAGGCAAGCAACTTGAGAAGAGTAATGTATACATATACCTATATGAGTGAAGGCGTTCTGGTATGCACTGTTCACTGCTTTTGTATTCTAGTACATTTTTTGCAATACATCCTGCTTGCAGAGATAAGACAAGGTTAATCTAAAAGCCGAAATATCGAATACCGATGCTAAACAACCTGAAAAGTTTTCGGGAACAATTCTACAAAACACAGTGCACTAAATGAGTGACCAGAGCTGGAGGTGAGGGTTCTTGATTTGTTGTGACCGAAGCGATGCAGATTGCTTGGAGGAAGAAAAAATTCCTTTGTGTCGCCTATATACCGGAACAACAAAGGAACGCACCTCCTACCATTCCCAAGTTTCCGAGGCTCAAGTTGCACGTACGTCCCAGGTCGAGCCACAGCTTGCTGCGGGAAGGCATATTCAGCTAGACTTGCGGTCACTTGTTCAAGCGATATCTGCGACGGGGAGTCAGCCGTCCGCAGAAGTGGAGAGGGCCATGCCTTTGGCAACCTTGCCTTCGCGATTGCGACAAAATGCTTTATCTCAACTGGCTCTGAAGAATAGAAAGATAAGCGCTTTATTGATCCTGCTGCCAGTCTGAGTCACGGGGTAGAACTGTTATGCGTGTGGGTGATAGTAGCACTTTTGGATATCGAAATTAAAAGCGCTCGATTGCTGCTATTCTTCATAAAAGCTAAGCTAAAGGTTTGAGCTGAAGACTTCTATAAAAAAGCATTTGTAAAGATACCGGCGTACTCAAAGGAAGCGGTGTCTTTTATGTGAGCGTTAAGTACTTGTATACATTTCTGGAGTTACGAAGATAAAAAGAAAAAGAAAAGCAAACGTAAAGCTTTGCACGTAATCTCCCGCTGTGCTACCTCACGTAAACTCAAGCAATCGAGGAAAACGTTACGTAAAAATACGTTAAACCCTCGTCAAACACAAGAGCCAGGTTGAGGATGTGCTTCTGCATATAATTAAAGAAAAGGAAGTGCGTAACATTCTTCCTACTACCCTGTAGGTGGTGTTCGAAACACAACGTCCATGACGTGTTTCCAGCTTCTGCATTCGCTTCGGGCACATGCAACGAACAAAAGCATGGCATTTGAGATGTACTTGAATTACCCATTGGAAGCCGTCGCACGATCGGGATTTGGACACCACCGGCTTGATCTTACGTAAAAATATATTGTGCAGATCCTAGACATCGTGTAAATCCATATTATAAGAAGCATATTTGCAGGTTGCTGGCCACATATAGTTCCATACAATAATTGCTAGTGGAAACTGTAGCGCTAATGTGTACGGGAGCTACAGTGGGAGCCGTTGCGTCAGCATGGGAATTATGAGAAGTACATGGATTTGCCTAAACTTCGCCCTTTTGGCTTCAAACGGCTTTGTGACTTTGTAAACTCTTCATTTTCAACAATGTAGTGAGCAATAAATATATAAATGAACAATAATAAAATCTCCGACGGCAGAATTCAAACACAGAACCTCTAAGCAGAGACGCGCGATATTTAAACGATTACGCATGTATGTATCACGGGCATATGGCATGAAGGAGGCAGACACACTCAAGCTGATAAAAAGCCTAGTAGTCAGCAGAGTGGTGTACAGCCTACCGTACTACAACTGTGTCAAAAGCGAAATCCACCAAATCTATACCATCCTAAGGAAAGCACTCAAGATGGCGCTTCAAATACCCCAAACAGCGTCGATCGAGAAGCTTCTAGCCCTAGCGCTGCACAACAGCTTTGAGGAACTGCAAGAAGCCCAAAGGATCGCACAATTCCAAAGACTACAGCAAACTGAAACCGGTAGAAGACTTCTAGTTAGGTACGGCGGCGAATCGACCCTACGAGAAGTACAAGATAACATGACAATACCGGACGAGTACCGCTGTACCATCAGGGTAGCACCAGTACCCAGAAATATGGACCCAAACCTGCACAAGACACGCAGGGAGGCGAGGGCAGAGTACGTGCAAAGGACACTGGCCACCCGGAACGAAACGGTGTATGTTGACGCCGCAACATACACCGGCAAAGGGGAAGAAGGCAATAAGCATAAAGTGGCGACGGTGATTGGCTCGGACCTCAGGGAAATCACCAGCGCGTCAATACGGAACTGCACGGTAGTTGAAGCCGAGGAAGCGGCCGTAGCTCTAGCGGCAGTGGAGTGCTATCGACTAGGCAAATCCCTAACGCTTCTAACAGGCTCGCAAACAGCATGCCGGAATTACATGAATGGCAGGATCAGCCGCAAAGCGCTGAACATTCTCCGCTCTAATGGCCGACCCACAGACAAGCAAAGCAAACACGCGATAGTCTGGATACCGGGACACACAAGTGTCGAGGGAAATCTGGAGGCAGATAGGATAGCTCAAGGGTACGCAACAAACCGGGCGTCCAAGAACCGCCATAGAGGACCCAGAACCGGTAGGCCAAACATACGCTGACACGCTAAACTACTTCAGGGGCGCCAGAATGAGATATCCGGCACCAGACAAACAACTCAACAGAGAAGAAGCCGTAATCTGGTGGCAACTACAAACGGGGACATACCCGAACTTATACACACTAAACAAAATTTACCCTACCCAATATGAGAACACATGCCCCTGGTGCGGAAACAAGCCCATGCTATATCATATCACATGGGCCTGCCAAAAAGCAAAGGAAATAACCATAATAGAAAACCCGAGTGCGGCACAATGGGAGAGGATGCTTTCCAGCGACATCCTGAAAGTCCAGCAAGAGCAAGTGAGGCGTGTTCGCACGGCAGCTACCCTGAGTGGGGCCGTGGACTAGGGGCACCAACCCTGCAAATCAAGATGGAAGAAGCCATCTGAAGAACCGCTAAATCCATATGTATATAGAGCAAAATAAACGTTTTTCACTAGTACCACGGGCAAACCAGTGCCTTGGGACGTTTGACGCGTTTCGATCTGGCCACCTCGACAGGCTGAATCGTTGCAATTAGTGGCGATTGTGCGTGTTCCCAGCGTGTTCTGCACTTAGGAAAGTATAGATTGTTCTGCGATTTACGACAATGAAGGCACACAAAGCGTAATAGACGAATCCACAAGAACTTGTGAATCCGCATGCACGAAGATTAGACAAAGCCATGTGCTTCCCATCGTCCCCATGGTGGCTCAATGATCGCAGCGCTAGAGTTTCCTATAGTATATTATAGGAAAATCTATGACTAGAGGGACTCTGGCGCTAGTACCTACAGGAGCTGCAAGCAGCATGGTGGTGGTGCGGAGTTGTAGCAACAGGCGCGTTCAGCCTGGCGATCATGGGAATGATGGGTAACGCATGAATCTGCCTAAACTTTGTCCGCCTGACTTCAATCGGCTTTTTTCAACAAAGTACTGTGTAATAAACAATTAAATAAGCGTTAATAAAATTTCAGTACGGCAGGATTCGAACAAAACACCTCTAGCACACAAGCCCGATATTGAAACCATTGCACCACGGACGCATGCATCGACGAGCGGCATAGAACCCCGTATGAGCATGGGCTACTATTCTTTCAAGCCGCTCCTGTGGCGTTATTCCCTTACCTCCACCACTTTTCAAGCGAAGCTTGTATTGGCTGACAAGTGGCGTTGTCGTGGTCACGCAAAAATTTCAGTTGCTCCCAGAGCAGCTGCGGGAAAGCGTGGTTTGATGAGTTGACAGTTGTGCCGGTGCTGGAGCGTGAGTCACTAACATAGGCGCGCGCTCACGCCACGCGCGCTACCAATCAGAGCCGTTTCGCTTCCGCCGGGGAGGGAAAGTGCAGGAAAGCGTTTCGTGCACACCGCGCCGGCTTCGTTTCCGTTCAGTTCAGTCTCAGAAAATTGATGGGACGGCCACGCGTTGTGCGTTCCCCCGAGTAACAGGCGGCCTTCGACGAACGGCGGCGAGAACTCGCCCGTGAAAGGGCTCGCCTTCGGCGCGTCGATCCAGCCGTTAGAGCCACCCGAGCCTATGCAATCCGACAGCAACGAGAAGAATATCCCCAGCTGAAGGATCGGGAGGCTGAAGCAATCCGGCACCATTACCTGAGTGTTACTAACCGTCTAACCAAGACTACATAGATAGACTCGATCACCTTAAAGAAACGCTATCAAACAGGAACCACCCAAACAGTGACCTTCAAACAGCTTACATCGCTGCAACCAAACTTGATCGAGCCGAGGTCCTCAAGCCCCGCCCGAAGATCACAAGAACAACAACGCCTCTTCTTACTACTAAATTCTCAAACGCACTCCCAAACGTGAATAACATCCTAAGTAAATACTACCCGATTCTCACCAGCAACCAGAAACTTAAGAAGATTTTTCCCGACCCTCCCAGAGTAGCCTACAGACGCAACACTAATTTTAAAGATGTCCTTGTGCACGCCAAACTACAGAAAAAGAAGTTGGGAACCAATCCCTGTGGTCGCCCCAGGTGCTCTACATGCACACACATTCAATCCACTACTACAGTAAAAAGTACAGCGTCGAATTACACACACAAAGTAACTTCGGCTTTCACCTGCACATCAAGCAATGTAGTCTACTGTCTAGAATGCGCCGCTTGTAGCAAACAATACATAGGTGAGACCGGACAACAAATCAATACAAGACTCAATGGTCACCGCGCGGACACAAAACACAATTTACCCAAAGCAGTAGCCAGCCACTTTAATGAACATGGACATATGTTTGACAAAGCAAGGCTCTATATACTACAAACAAATTTCCGTTCCCCTCGCGAAAGGAAGTACACGGAATCATACCTCATACACAAGTTTAATTGCCTACACCCGACAGGAATTAATTTGGCACGCGGCAACTTAGAATCTTTAAAAGCTGTAACTTAAATCTGAAACTCTCATATCATCAACCAATACACAAAACACATTAGGCCACCAGCCAACTTTAATTCTTAACCTCACCTACTCTTTCATTTCGGAGGAAAAGAGGGGGGAGAGGGGGAGAGAGGAAGAAGAGAAAAGGAGAAAGAAAAAAAAATTCCTGCTTACTACTCAATTTAATGTACTCTTTCAGGATTTTACGTCTATACCAAGTGTACGATCCCCTTCTTCCATGTACACTTGCCCGCGCCCGCTTCTGCACGCGTCGCCCTCCTGTTTGCTATACCGATTTCGCCCCCCCCCCTTCCCCCTTACCCCTTTTTTAGTCCTTTTTTTTTTGAAACCCCCTCGACAACACATTCCGAAGTCAATATGCCTTTTTCGGCGCCTCAACCATCGCCTTCTGGATGCCGCCGTAACGACACCTACGTTAAGCGCGTGGGGCAGTGCCCCTTGAAAGACCATGCCGCTGCCTTTCATTCACCCCACACATTGCACCGCAGACTCCCCGTCGCCACCTTAACTATTTCAAAATTACTCGACCTATTGCTTGACCGGCCGTTCTAATGCCTCAAAAACATGCCGCCAACGACTCCCTCGGATTACCTCCTAACCGTTCGCATCCCCAACACGCTCCCAAGCCCCCATACTTCTTAAAGATTTCATTTTTCTCTTTCTTTTTCTTTCACTCCCCCCCCCCTTTGTTGTGTCTTGGTACGGCCCTGGCACCCCCCTGCTTTTTTTTTCCCCCTTTTTTCTGCTTCTATTTCTTTTCTTTCCTCCCCGCGTGCCCACTCTCACGCTCTTGTCCCTTCGTCTTGAGAATGAGGCTCACAGACGTCGGACGACAGCGCCTGTTCCCTCTTGTAATCTCTCTCTTTAAAACCAGCCGCCAGCAACAACACCCGCACGTGACGTCACTGCACTAACCCTTTAAAACTAACACGAGGATGACGAGGCCGCCTTTGACGAAGATAGGTCCACCTATCGAAACGTTGGCCAGCCTGTCTGAGGCACTTCAACCCTGTTTTAAAAAAGTTTATACCACAGTGTGCCATTCCATCTGCCAGCCCCTTTCTTGTTTTTGGACAACCGTGACGAAGGCACGCAGGACAAGTTTCGCTTACCCCCATGTTCCCGTAGGGGAAGGGTTGGTCGCTTTTTATGGGAACAATAAAGAAAGAATTTCTCGCGGGCAAGCCACCACGTTGAGACGCCTGGTGCGTTTCGATTTGGCCACCTCGACACGTTGAACCATTGCAATTAGTTGCAATTGTGCGTGTTCACAGTCTCGTGCTCATAAAAAAGCATTGATTGGTCTGAAATTTACGACAATGAAATCAGCTATATCGTAGCAAGCCAAGCCACAAGATCGTCTGGATCCACAAGCACGAAAATCTGTCAAATCCATGCACTACCCATCATTCCTATGGAGGCTGAACGACAGCAGCGCCAGAGTTCATTCTAATAATTATTGTAGGGAACGTTATGGATGGCTGTCCGGTGTTGTTTGGGGTGCCGCAGAGCCCTACAAGGTAGGTTAATGTGTTCGTACAAATCGAGTAGTTGTGTTTGTGAGACGACTGTACGTGTGTAACAACAGAAGCAAGATGACAACATTGGTGACGACAATTGTATGACGGCAATGGCATCATTACTGAAGCAATGTGTGTGACCGGGATTTATAACCCATTATAGAAACAGCGCAACAGCCAATGACGGACTGAAATAAAGAATGAAAGAACACAAGCGCTACTTCCAACTGAGGGTTTATTGCAAATGGCAGATATATATATATATATATATATATATATATATATATATATATATATATATATATAGTCATATAATGAGAAGCCAACAAACACTGACACCAAGTACAACATAGGGGAACTTGCATGTGCTTAATAAATGAAATCAAGTAATGATAAATTAATGGAAATTAAAGTGGATGAAAAAACAACTTGCCGCAGGTGGGAACCGAACCCACAACCTTCGCATGTCGCGTGCGATGCTCTACCAATTGAGCTACCGCGGCGGCGTTTCCCCATCCACTTTCTTGGGTATTTATGTGTACTAGTAGAACCCTGGGAGTGTTAGCCAGCGCCCCCACTCACAGACCTTGGCGGCGGACGTGGAATGTCTTTTTTGCCGCAGGCGTCACGAGAACGTGATCTTTTCGGGTGAAGGCAACTGGTCAATAAACCCACAGTGGATGGGGAAACGCCGCCGCAGTAGCTCAATTGGTAGAGCATCGCACGCGACATGCGAAGGTTGTGGGTTCGGTTCCCACCTGCGGCAAGTTGTTTTTTCATCCACTTTAATTTCCATTATTTTACCATTACTTGATTTCATTTATTAAGCACATGCAATTTCCCCTATGTTGTACTTGGTGTCAGTGTTTGTTGGCTTCTCATTATATGACTAATAATTATCGGGTCCCTCGGTTAACCCCCTTTCTTCTCGTTTATATATATATATATATATATATATATATATATATATATATATATATATATATATATATATATATATATATATATATATATATATATATATATATATATATATATAGGCATAATCGAGCACGCGCTCGCAATCGTAATAGAACAAAAGCTAAACGCAAACATAATCACGCATCGCTCATTTCTGAGAAAGTGAGGTAGATTTGCAGCGAGAACCACATAACTACTACGCAGATTCAAGATATGTCAATTCTTCGTCAAACAGGGCAGTTGAAGGCTTGGTAACACAGTCACCCTTGGGAATGCCTGAGGCCTCAATTATCATGCTTGTGCAAACGCTCCCATGTATCGCGGCGACCGCAGCCGGGTGAAACATCGGATCGCAATCACCATGATTACAATGCAATGTGCGAAAGATCCCCCACCGTGCTGCATCTTGAAATTGTGTTTCTGTAGCCTGACGTTGACGCATCGGCCAGTCTGTCCTGCGTACGTCTTTGCGCAAGAAAAAGGAACGCTATACACAACTTGAGATTGCTTCGCTCAAATTCACACTGCTTCAATGACATGGGCTCATACCCCAGTGGAAGCCGCTGTGGACAAGCTATCTTCTTCTTCATGCTGTGAGATGGCGCCTCAGTCGAATTGGTGCCTGACGATGACAAAGAAGGTCGTTGTGTGTCGTTCATGACGACGACGGTGGTTGTTGTCCCAGGGGACATTGGTCATTAGTAATATTTTCTAAAGTATTTTGCCGTCAAAGTAACCCGCTGGGGATATGTAGGCTCCAATTAGCGTAAATGACACTGCCTTCTTTTTCACAAGCAGGCAGACATACCGGTTGTCGTCATGAGGCTCTACGGCGTCAGCGACATATGTAAAGTATGTGCGGATGTAGACGATTACTTTGGTGCGTACACCGCATGTGGGCGAGACAAAATATTCGTAGCCGGAGAGTCTGCGTGGAGTTCATGTATTTGGTTCGCAAATGACCAACATGGGGAAGCGATTTGTAAAAACGAATTGTCGAAAGACTGCTATACGGGTCTTGAGACATCTGGCATTCCATTTAAAGATCGACGCACTTTTCACTTCAGTGTGGAAGGGGACTATCGGTCGAGCCATGGTGCTTAAACTACGCTAGCAAGCACTGGATTTAGTGCATCCAGTATTTGCAGAACACTTCGAGCTGCTGGTGTTGGCAGCTTTTCAGTATCATGCGGATTGTATTAATTAGCGATAGCAGCATTACAGCCGTCTGCCTGTCTTGGTCGCACAAATCACTAACAGTAGACGCCAGGGGTTGTTCACCAAAAGTTTGCTGAGATTCTGTTGGTGAATGCTGTCGTTTGATAGGGCCGGCCAAGATTCGGCAGATCTGGTCTTCTTAGTGGCGTTGTTCTTCGCGGTCCTTTCCACAGCGCCTGGCCTGGCCGCCAGAGGAGGAGGTGGTGTTGTAGGAAGCGGCATGCGCGTCGCAGAGCCAACAGCCTGCCTTGCGTGACGACAGCTAGAGACATCATCTTGTTGTTTATATTTATGAGCCCTGCCATCCAGGATATTAAAGCGGCGAATATGGGTCCTTGGCCGAAACCAAAGAGAGCGCTGGTTAGCCAGAGCACCAATGAGCTGCTAGAACCCAGTAGCACGAGTGTCACGGCGATGGGAACGTCGCTTCCTGATTTTATCGGCAGCTTCGCGATCAGATGAATGATCTCTCACCATATCTTTCAAGATGGTCATTTCCTTCTTAATACTCAATAAAACTTGGCCAGTTAGAACATTGCTTTGGAAAACGTATATTATCCGTGGACAACACGGCGTTCGTGTTGTCCACTTCTCTACTCTTGTATCCTGTCTGCACGCCTGACCTCTTTTTTGCATAAAGATATTGTCGTTTCTTCAATTGACTGTGGCCTTTCCAATGTGCCTGAACCTATCGAACACCGCCTTATTGAGTGGAAAGATGCGATTATGTTCTGGTAGGTACATCGCAGAAATATACAAAAAGATTTTGATCAAAATTTGCACAGTATGAAATATTTTCTTCGACCATGTGATGGTGACAATTCGATATGTTTTTATGAACAGGCCTGCACGGCCTGTGGAACACTCATATGCAAGAGAGAAATGCAGAAACAGTGGTTTCCCCAAGAGTACATTTCAGTCAAATAATTATGCATCTGAAGGGCATTTACGAAAAAATATGTCTGCCGAATGGGTACACACTCTTGATTAACTGCCTAGCCTTTCCTCTGTAACTTTTAGCGCGATGAAGAGTTTTTCTTTGTACAGCATTAATTTTCTTGAAAAGCGGCACATAAGAGCGACAAATAATTGTCACATACACAGTCACCCAAGGTGGCGCAAAATATGTTCACTGAACAGCGGCACATAGCGAATGTCATATACCCAGTAACCCAATTTGGTGCGATAGTTGGTTGCGCCGTTCGCAGAGCACATAATGCCACGGCCTACTCAACTGACTATGAACTGCCCAGTGACCCAAGTTGTCGGGAAAATGCTTAGATAGGCAAGAAAAAAGGCAGGCAGATAGGCAGACAGCCAAAAGCGTGAAATATACTAAGAATGTTAAATCCAGCAGCAAGGTAAACAAACTCATGGCACACTGTAGACAGCACTATATTTACACACGCTGAAGCAAATCTTGAAGCATTATTGAAGCCTTTCGCTATGCTCACTATCAGTTTCATTGACAAGCAATTCCTTGTCATCGTGTCGGTGTCGCGCTCTTCTTATGTAGAGATACATGGAAAGGAAACTGAGAACACATAACGCAACGCTCATTAGACAGACATACAAGAACACGTTAGGGTCATTGTCCAGAAATTGGCCTACAATAACCGGCGCTGTCATTGATCCGATGCCTTGCGTGACGACAGCTAGAGACATCATCTTGTTGTTTATATTTATGAGCCCTGCCATCCAGGATATTAAAGCGGCGAATATGGGTCCTTGGCCGAAACCAAAGAGAGCGCTGGTTAGCCAGAGCACCAATGAGCTGCTAGAACCCAGTAGCACGAGTGTCACGGCCGTGGGCAGGAGAATTATGTGCGCTGAGACTAGCACCCAGAAGGGAGGAACTTTGATTGTAGCCAAACATGCGGTGAGGCGGCCAGCGGCGTATGAGAAGAAGTACACGGATTCAA
The DNA here is from genome assembly GCF_038994185.2 of Dermacentor albipictus. Classification (NCBI taxonomy): domain Eukaryota; kingdom Metazoa; phylum Arthropoda; class Arachnida; order Ixodida; family Ixodidae; genus Dermacentor; species Dermacentor albipictus. The sequence goes on from NC_091828.1 coordinate 74,444,923, forward strand.
CGCGAGAAGCCAACGATTTCGAGAAGTGGAGCTGGCTCTTGACTGCAAACGAGGCCATCATCTGGGCCGTGGTACGCTCGAACGCGGAGTAGGCAACCACGTAGACACACATTGTTGCCAGAACGATTCTGGTGAAGCGGGCAGTGTTGCGCGGTTCCTCAGCTCCCGCAGAACTCTCCCCGTTAGGTGACGCGGGTTTGAAGTCGACGTTGTCTATAACGTAAAGAGCGATCATAGAAACTGTTGGAATAAATAAAAGCGCACCGGCGGTACCGAACGCGTAATAAACGTGTGACTCTCCCGCGCCATCTTGAGCGGCGGAACTATTGGCCAGCGCTACCAGGTCGACAGGCTGGTAAGCGATGCTGTTCTGGGTCAGGTATGCGTTGTCGGTGGTATTCGGTGCGGTCGCATTGCCACCGTTGCTGTTGGACAGGAAGGGTTGGGCGATGAACGGACCGACGAAGCCACCGATACCGAAGGCCAAGTGGAAGAGTTGTAGTGCCGGGCTGCTGTTCTCTGTCCACATCCTGATGATCCAGACATTTGCACCTGCACGCAAAGGACACAACAGTTTTTTCTCCGGGTATCTACATGAAGTCCCTTGAATTCTATTTAGAGGTATACATGTTCGGGGGGTACACTATCAAAGACAATGACGGAAATGTTTTGGTTCTGACGTAAACGCTGCTGTAACGCAGCAGGGAGGTTACGACCAACTGCCGTAGATGCCTATGCTATTAGAAGGGTGTACCGTCGCGACGTTGTTAAATCTAAGTTATTGAATATCTGCATATCTTTTGAAATATAATTTCGGTAAAATGCTGTCCACTCAGTCACGGTGCATTAGGGTGAAGTTATGGTTACGAAATTTTTTCAGCGTAAGGACAAGGAGCAAAATAAAAGATGGCCCAAAACGAGCGCTGCCTCACAACCGATCTTCTATTGGGATCTACCAAGAATATATGCACATACAAATCGGAAAAAAAACAAACAAAAAAGACAGCGCACTAAACCGGAATCAAAGAGTCAAGATCCCAATGAAAATTCACTCGTGAGACAGGTCTCGTGTTTTGCACTTCCTTTCTTTTGTCCCTTGCCTTTGCGCTGAAGTATCGCAACCACGAATCCTACATTCCAACCAGCCCAATTTGCAGTCTTGATTAGAGTGAAGTTCGACACATGGCCGAAGGAGCAACGCCCAAAATGCCTGGGCATGCAAGTTTGATTTTGAGAGACGCTGCAGCCTCGAGCACTGGTCTAAATTACGCCATTCGCATTAAATAAATTAGTACGCACTTAAATTACTTTGAGTGTCTTTGCATTCTGCCACCGTCGAATCACGGCCACCGTGGCAGGGAATCGAAACCGCGACCTCGTGCTTAATGCAACAAAGCCACATCCCATCCACCGCTGCGGTTATCGCGTACGTTTGAAAATGGTGTTAGCTTTCTCCTCCAACGTGCGCCCATGTGGAGAACCGAAGTCGATCCGTTTGGCGTGCACTATACGGCGATGTCTAATTAGCTTCATCATGAGTTATTTAACTTTTTTGGGCTTCGGATTAATATATATATAGCAGTGAATAAATTTTGGAACCGGCTTTCCTAACCCTCGTTTGAGCGTCTCTTGGGGCCTTATAATGTAAAACTATTCCAATACGTCTTTATTATAATTTCCTCACGTCAAATTTAAGTAACCGCCGATCCAAGCATAAGGCGGTGACCCGCAGCGTTGTCTGAACAGCTCTCCTTGTTTATAGGAGGTCACTTTTTTTTTGCTTTAAGAACGAATAACATTGCCTACACTGAGCCGTTTGTTTCTTCCTAATTGGCTGACAAGAAGCGAGGAGCACACTCAAGTGTTGAGGGTGGCGAAGGGGTTGAGCCAGCTCCGTGAAAATACGCAACCGGATGAGGAAGGTGGTGCCGGCGTCTGCGATTGATGCGCTACCCCTTAGCTTGCAGTAGCTGCTCGAAAATCACGGCGACGTGCAACGACAGGTTTAGAATGCCGCTAAAAAGGATACTCAGTAAAGAATAATTGGAAGAGCGATGTCGCATACGTGCCGAAAAGGCTTGATAACCTTATAATGCCATAAAAAAGTATTATACGAAAATAAATCCATGCTCCCAGGCAGATGCGACTAACCAGTCTCTAAATGATAGGCGGTCAGGCATCTTCTATTCCTTTCGGAACGGGGCAGTCTCAGGCTATTCAGAAAAAAAAATTCAGTTTTGTTCGGCATATTGAAGCATCTTTAACGCGTACACGTCACTTTGACGCGGTGAGTTTTCGCGGTTTGGTGACGACGCGTGACAGACAGGCGAAGTGGATGCAGCCCGACACGTTTTGACAAATAGCAGAGGACTAATGGCAAAAAAGCGTCGAATCAGAAATAGAAGTTTTTCTTTTGTTCGGCCTAATCATGCATAATCAGTGTGTGCACCTCATATCAGATGGGGAGCTATCGCGGTTTTCGCGACGTCGTGTCACAGACAGGCGAAGTGGGGGTGGTGTGAAAATTTTTTGATCAATCGTAAAAGCTTGGTTGCATGAATTGGAATAGAAAGAAATTGGAATAGATTTGCGTTATAACGCCCTTGAAATGATTAGAATGGGAATACTGCTAATTAGTTTCATAGGAAACTGTGCTTGTTGCATATTGAACATTCGCTTGTTGAATACGCAACCAGTACTCCAATACAGGGAACGGTTGCACTGCATATATGCGTATTCGGAGTGAACGTACTTCATTGGAGAGTATATGACGACTAAGAATACTGGATAATGGGTCAATGGTTATTCGCGCAAAGGAAAGTAGCCAATCGACACTAAACTTGCTTTCGGAGCATGCTTATATTAAACCTATGGTCACGACCTCTCCCGCCCACACTCTTTCGGTGCTCACCAGTGCAAAGTGCAGCCACGCTCAGCCCACACAGAAACGCGGTAACATGTGCCAGGACTAGGATGCCGCCGAGTGGGAAAATGGTCACCGTGACGCAGGTCGCTATCATTGCCAAGATCGAGACCAACTGCGTGTTGTACGTGTCGTGTAACTTGCCCCCTACGAACGGGTGAAGAAAAAGACAACCGTGAAACACTGGACACTGCAAGATTAAACAATAAGTGAAGCAAATATTTTAAGCTCTGAGACCCGGGTAAACATTTTAACATGGGCATATTTTTGCGTTGCATTTTCGTGGCGCAGCCATGAAGCGTAAGAAGATAAACGGTTTAGATGATTTTGGCATTTCTTGTGTAGCCAACTTAAGAGATTCTCTACTAGCGCTGGTCCATCGAGATGCAGAGGCAAAAGAACAATCTGCATTGGTCGTGACGAACTCTCAGAGAGCACGGTTTTCTTACATGACCGGTGCCGTCGCACACAAAATCCACAGAATGCAAGGCACCACCCCAGAATGGCGCCACGCGATAACGTGGTGCCTGGCGTGCTCTGGACTCGAGGTAAATGAGAAGATGGACCCGACTTATCGAAGAATGAGAATCCGAGCGCCAGTCGGTCCTTTCAAGGAACCCCCGATCCAGCCGCACGTCATCCGCGAATACCCCCTCGCCCCCCAGAAAAAAATAAAGAAGAGACGCGAAAATACAGCCACCCACACCCCGGCCTTACGGAATAAGAAGCCAGGGACTGGCATTGCATACAGACAAACACATATCTACACCTCCGAATATTTAGTAAGATACACCCTGTGTTCTTGTTTCGGGGAGCGGCCAGCTCTTGCACACAAAACGTGGACCTGTAAATTATCGCCTCTAAATTCCAATTCATCCTTTACGGCACAAATGCCAAGCAGCAGACAGTGGGAAGTTTTGGTTGCTAGTGAAAATCGAGGGAGCGTCGGAGAGCTCTTCTCGATCAAGCCCAGCGAGCCGGAGACCAGTTGAGCCCTGGACGGAGGGACCCACTCACTGCCCAAAACCCCTAAGAGAAATAAAGTCTACATTACTACTACATTAAAACCAGTTATTCCAAGAGACAATCAAGAAATTAACGCAACACTTTTCTAATTATATGGCGCTCGTACGTAAGTACAACAGATACACAAAGCTCGCACGCGTCACGCGCGTCAAACACACGCGCAAAGTCATGCAAATTTACAACGCTTTGAAATAAATTTATTTACTCAGTTGGAGAAATCTAGCTGAAGTCTTGGTGAACAACCGAGTGAACACGATGGAACAACGCCGGATATATATTAGAATACACAGACACCCGCGCTCGCACACATGAGCAAGCAAACTAGCGTTAGTCTTACTGATGAAGTTAACTTGAAGCAAACATTCATTGTAAGTTGAGTGCGCAATGAAAGAGGCAAACATGAATCAAGACGAATAACTGCTAGGTTGCTGTCTATAAAGACGCCCTGAGGCCGTCAATTGAGTACATCTGTTTTCAGTTAATGGCATGACTGCGGTAAAAGTACATTGGCTACAGAAGAAAACGCCTCTGTCCAAGTGATTCAAGTTCTGGTGTAAGTAGTCCGACCATTTAGCATTCTGTGGACACTCAATGGGGAGCTTCAGATTAGGGTACCTAAGAGCTGGAGCCCCCTAGCGCTTGAGTACGCCATTGCTTGAATACCCAAGTAAAAAAGTGTTATAGGTTTGGGTCTACAAACGCAAGTATTGCAGCGCCTTCAACATGGAGTCGCATATAGTCAATGGTCATACAGTTATGCATAGGCGTTTGCTATTTGAAAGATTGAAAGTCATTCCACTCTGTGTAGGTGGAGGACCAGCGGAGCTGTATATAACTATAAAGAAAACAAAATAAGACAGCAAAACAATACAGCACAAATATTGCACGTTGTTATCTTTGTTTGTATTCACGTTTATCTCGTGACCACAGTAATTATGGCTTTATGATCTCTATGCTAAACGTCCATGGGATCTGTGACGGCACTGGAGATGTTCTTAGCGAACGTTAGGTCTACGCGCGACCAATGGCGCGTCGTGGAGACGTTGGTCTTGGTGTAACATTGCAGGCTGAACCTTTCCAAGAGCAACGCCAAGAACCACTTTCCGTCGCGACGAGACGCATTGATATTAAATTCAGCCACAGGGTCCCTATTTGACGTTCCGGGTTGAACGCATACGGTGGTGACGATTCCGCCCAAACTCTTTGATGGCTAAGTAGTTCTAGGCAACTGCGCGGGAATTACGAGCTCAAAGGAAGAAGCTATACTTATTTTTGATGTGCCTGTTCTCTGCCCTGTTTTCTTGCTAGCAGCGAGCTGGTCTCTGCTTTTTTGGCTCCCTTTAGATATTATCGCGGTGCACGATCCACATCGCAATTAATTGACATTTCTCATTGGACATCCCTAATTATTTCTAACAACATATTGCAGGATACTATTTTTACAGAAAAAAATATCGAGCGTCCCGCACTTATTCATACACTCGAACGTGTGAAAGTTCAAAATAACAAAACGAGACAAAACACTTATTTCAAATAAATGCGCAAGAAGTTTCCTTATAAACAGAAGCATACCAAGGAGAGAGCCGACGAGAGCGCCCACGCTGAAAGTGGTGATGATGTACGACATGTTGCCGATGCTTGTTCCGTATATCTCAGCCAGGTCCAGCAAAGCGACACCTAATATGCCACCGACGACGCCCTTTGCAAGACAGATAAAAAGTATGTAGGGAAATTCAAACTCAAGCATTTACTAATGGTTGCTGGGATAGTTGGTTGAAATTTGCTGGAGTGGAGATGCTGTCTCAAAAGTGAAGCCGAACCACCGCCATCCTACCATAGGCAAGTAACGTTAGCTAACAGCGGGGAATATAACAAACACTTTCTTCCCACTCCTTGCGATTTAGGATGCTTAACTTAGCCGTACAGATATCGCTGGACGTCTTTCTTTTTGTCACTGGCTTCAGTAGGAAGCCTAACCGTTTCTGTTTTTTGAAATTTTACGTCACATCAGGATATCAGTTCGCAGTCGAAGATAACATTCTAACCAGCAACTTCGAGTTTTTATATTCAAATACCCCTAGCATTTGCAATACCTGACCAAGAGGACGTGAGCTGTGAGAACTTTAAACTGTCGCATCTCTCTTTCAGAATAGAAGTATAGGCAAAGTCTGGCTTCACCTGTGCTGAAGAAACTACGGTGGCTGCCACTCCAGCTCATATATTTAAACCTCCTTGGTTGGTACCTGTTATGATCTTAAAGTACGTGAAACAAAATGAAGTATCGTTATTTCCTGTCTTATAAGTGCTTTAAGACCCCTTTTTTCCGCCCTGTCCTTACTTCAAGACGCTGCTTCCTGTCCTTTTGCTTCAGGACGCTCTTTCCTGCGCTTATTTCACTATGCGCTTTCATGTCGGGCCTATACGACAACACACCACGTCCTGTTTTTGCTTCAAGGCAATCGTACTTAGTTCATAACGCACTTTCCTGTTCTGTCCATACTTCAAGATCCTCAGTCCTACCCTTACTTGAAAACACTCTTTTTTCCTGTCCTTTCCTGGCTTCAAGATGCTCGTTGTCGTCCTGACCCTACTTCAAGGCGCTGTTTCCTCTCCTGTCCCTGCTTCAAGGCCACTACTTCCTCTCCTGTCTCTAAGTTAAGACGCTATTTCATGTTCCGTCCAGACTTCAAGACGATCTTTCCTCTAGTGTCCTCACTTAAGGATGGTCCTTCCTGCCCTATACCTCAAAAGGCTCTTTCCTCCCAAAGTATCATGTATTCTGCGCTAAATTTGATGCCTCAAAATGCAGATTTAAGCGCGGCAAACATAAAGCAAAGTTAATACTTGCGTATGAATATGCTGCAGTGAAGTTTCAGTTGTTAGTAGTTTAACACGCTAATTACTAATTAAATATGTATCACAGTAATTAGGTCATAGCAGAAAAGAACTTTTGTTTGAATTGGTTGCACAAATGCACTCTCCATGACCAGAAGTAAATGTCAAGAATTTGTTCCAATTTTCCTTGACGAGGAAGGGTGTTTAGGCATTAAAAGGGTAAGGCGCCCTGTCCTATTGTAGTTCAGGACTCGCGTTCCTCTTCAGCGTTGCCTTCAAGGCGCCCTTTTATAACTAGTGTTCTTGGAATGCATTTTTAGGCAGATTAATAAAATGTTTGACAACTTTAGAGGTTTTCTGTATCTGAGCGCTTCTTCTTTGGAACTTATTTGAATGTTGTGAAATCAGTCTGCAATATACGAGAAGTCACGTTTACCACGTTGACCCACAAAATTACCAAACTATTTTTGTTTTCATTGAGGTGAAGTAAACAATCGGCTCTAGCGTCGATGGTACTGAGATATTGAGTGGACTGTTTTGTAGGAGTAGCGACCTGATTTAATTTCTTCCATTACTATTATTGCCGTGAAAGCTTTCCTGTAGAGTGGGTTCTCTAAACCTAACAAATCTCTTAACAGCTCAAAATTAGATGTCTAAATAAAAAGTTCGTTTTTTATATCCTGTTGACGCCATGAATCAAAAGTGAGGTTTACAGTTTAACACCACTTCCTGAAAGTGAACATTATGAAAACACTTTGCACCAGAGGCCTACTTTACCATCGATGTCTATCATAAAGTGAGAGCAAACAGTTTAATTCTTATGTTATGTTACGTCGTTTTTAGGCGCTGTTCTAGTGTTCTGTGAATGTGCGGTGCTTTTCTTTTTTTTGAGCACTGATACGCCATGCACAAATCTATAAGAATCTGACCGTACGGCCATAGTCCTTTATATAGTTTGTTTGTGCCACTCCTTCCTTCAATTTTTTTTTTGCCACTCTCACCGTCTTCGCATGAAGAATTGGGCTTTACAAAGACACAATGCTACATAGGAAATTCGTGGTCTTTGTCCAATATCCGGTGTTCGAGGTTCATTGAGTGTGCCGTTTTGTACGAGAATGTTCACACAGTATGGCACAGCTACGAAACCGAACACGAACTGAAAGCGAGGACAAGGGAGTCGACTGGAGAATTATCCATCTCTATTCGTCTGTGCTGTCGTGGTTTTGATTTTGTGATCGTTTCTTGTCTATAACCACGTACCAACTGGTCCGACAGTTCGTTTTACCAGTGATACAGCCCTTCGCATTAAATCATAATGCTGCCACCGACAGAGCTAATTTGTAAACACAATCAAAGACGAGCAGCGCGAGAACAGTAAAAATGGTAGGCGATCCTAACCATTGGTTTAGGTGTCTCTTAGCATCACTCGCACCTCGGCGTTGGGGTTCTGTAGGCTAAGTGAGCGAACGTCCCCCCCAGGCATGATATGTGGACGAGGAGCGAAGGAGGGCGAGGAGGAAGCGCAGCGCGTGCCACGTGGCGCGGCGTAGCCTCCTAGCGAGTGGCGCACCTCGCGCACCCTCTCTGGTGCCGACGTCAGAGCACGTAACGAGCACACGCGCAGCTGTTGCGAACAAGCGAACGAGCGAGCAGGTGAGCCGAGGAAGAGGAGAAGCAAGAGAGGAGGCAGTGACGTCACATCCGTTCTGCTTGGCATATGTTCAATCTATGTCAGGCGACTGTTTTCAATTAATTGTCGTTTAAATATCATGCCACCTTCTTCTGTTTGACGTCATTAGTGACGCCATTACTTCGGCTTTCTACTTCCGCGTTTCCAGAAACTTCGCCTAAGTTGTGCTCACATCGTAGGTCTCTAAAGTCTATGATTATGTCCTTTGGTATGCGGTAATCAGTAATTTCTAGGTAATTCTAATTATTCCACACACTTCAGTAACTCAACTTGTAACTAAACTTATGCTCTGATATCATATCTATAATGAGACCCATGAATATTTTACTGCACCATTTTTTCTTTTTGTTTTTTCTGATTTATTTTTAATTTCGTCCCTGGTCAATTCAGAAAGTGAACCGGAAACGCTGCGCACAATACTGTCGCTCGATGCTGGTGCCACTAAAAGATATCGCCGTATTATGGGTTTTTCGCTGTTTATGTACTTTAACACTCTTTTTTTTGTTTTTACCCGTACGTCCTGTTTGCTCAGGAAGAACAACGTTAATATAAAAGTCTAAATGCCGAATATAGGGTCAAAATAATCAAAGAATTCTCAGAAACAAGTCTCCAAAACACAATTCACCAAATAAGCGACCACAGCTGGTGGTGAGCGAAGGAAAAAGAAAAGTTATCGTTTATGTTACATATAAACCGAAGAACACAGGAACGCACCTCTTACCATTCCCAGATTTCCGAGGCTCAAGTTACATGTTCGTCCCACGTCCAGCCACAGCTTGTAGCGGGAAGTCATATTTAGCTGGGCTTGCGGCTGCTTGTTCGATCGACTTCTGTGTCGGGCAGCTGAACGCAGCGGTGGAACCGTTCGTGCCTTTGACAACCTTGCCTGCGCGATTGCGATAAAAGAATGTATTGCCCCTCTCCCAGAAGAATAGAATGATAAGCACATTATTGACTCTGCTTTCACTTCGCGTCACGAGATTAAAACGTTATGTCATGTGCATGGGTCCTGACAAGACTTTGTCCATGTGCGAAAGTAAAAACCACCCGATATATATATATATATATATATATATATATATATATATATATATATATATATATATATATATATATATATATATATATATATATATATATATATATATCGGGTGTTCCAAATTATGCTATATTGTTTTCTTAGAATTAGACACTGGGAGGCACGCGAAGGCCACCTGTCCAAATAACCTATGGGGCCAGGGTGCCACAAAGTCAGATGACAATTATCGCTGTCAGCAGGCAAATTGCATGAAATCGAATAACTTCCATTTTGTTTACTGTAGTAAGTGGCTATGTTCGTATTGAAAAGTTAGAGGCAGTCGTGTTTCGACACAGTATCAGTTTGAAGAATTCTCGCGTGTCTGTGCTCCGAGATATCTGACTGCAAATTTTAATTGTCGTTCGCATGATTACGTAATGCAGTGATTTGGGCTTGTTGGTAAGGCATCGGGAGGCTTATAGCGCGTGAAAAAGACAAGGACGAAAGGAAGACGTGAAACACACAGGCGCTAACTTGTAACAATCTTGATTTCGAGCAAGGGACCCATACATATATACACGACGACAAGATCCTCGAAGATCTGATCGACCATGAATTACATCATGCGTTGAGAAGCGTGTCACAAAGACATGCGTGTCAAACGCATTGTGTAAGTCATTCCTGGAGCTGATGACCAAAAGCTGCAACGATCAGATCCTCCGTCATCGATTGGCAGGTTACCCGACACTACTTATTGGCGTTGCTGAGGGTCTGCTCAAGTCGAAGCTATCAAAGAATTCCGCCAGCTTGTGTACATAATCACTTGTGTACGTATCACTTGTGTACATAAGAGGAGCGCTGCTGTCATTCCATACATCCACGGCCTATCGTACCGTTCAAAGAAATTAGGTCAACGTGCGAATGTTAGGGTTGTGTTTTCAGCTTCTACAAAATTGCAATATCTGTGCAGACCACACACAGGCCTGCCTGCCTGCCTGCCAGGCCTGCCTGACAAGCGGACGTGAAAAAATAAACACCAGGAACCGTTTGTTGAATTACAACCTTCCTCTAAAATGTGGGAAGAACTACGTGGGGCAAAGCGGAAGGTGCCTCAACGAGCGTTTAAAGGAACACCGGTATAATGTAGCAGAAAAGCGGTGTGGGTTCCTTGACGCTCACTGCAGGCATTGTAAGTGCGCTGTTGCTGGAGTGGATGATGGTGACCACTCGATGTGTGCTCCAGCATACAGAGACTGCTCCACTGTGGGAAGAGCCCGAGTTAGGATAACTCGCGAAATTATAGAAGCAGAAATGATTGATAGGCTTGGGGATAACTGTGTGTCAAAACCATCAATTGCCCTTTCTCGCAAATAGTTACCTTACCTGCGCAATGGTGTGTAAGGAATTTTTGCAAACAGCACATGTATGATGTACGCGAAAAAGTTGTATATATGTATGGATCCCTTGCTCGAAATAAAGATACAACGGGGCGGATGCATAGGCAAAGATGATAACTGTTGCCCTTCCTCTCTCGGCTGGCGAAATCAAACTATGACAGCGTGGTGTGCCGTCCAGTTGTTGCTCTTGATTTCAATAAAAGTTACAATACTTGGAAATCAGCTGTCAATTTATTAGCGTTCGCCAGCGGAGAGGGGAACGGGGACAGTTATCCAATGCAGTTAGTTGACAGTTAGCTGCCAATGCCTTCACCTCGTTGTAAGACTAAACGCTGCACGCAACAGCCGTGTCACATCAGGGATGGTCTTTGCGCCAATCCTAACTCTCTTGCATGCGTAATCATACGAACGACAATTAAAATTTGGAGTCGGATATCTCGGAGCACAGACATGCTAGAATTATTCCAACTGATACTGTGTCGAAATTCGACTGCCTGTAACTTTTCAATACGAACATACCCACTTACTGCAGTCCACAAAAAGTTAATTATCCAATTTTACGTAATTAAGCTGCTGACAGCGATAATTATCACTTCGTTTTGTGTCCGCCTGGCCACATAAATTATTTGCACAGGAGGTCTTTGCGTTTCTACCCGTGCCTAACTTTAGGAAAACCATAAAAACTTTATTTTAACACCCCGAATAGCTACTATTGCACATTAACGGCAATCAATCAATCAATCAATCAATCAATCAATCAATCAATGTTTATTGTTTCTTATACAAATATTGACGTGTTATTTTTACACAGACAGGACTGCAAAGCTCTTTCAAGGGTTGTAGGAGAGGTCCGTTATTTAACGTAAGTGATTTCAAGTGAATTACAAGGCAGGGACAAATAAAATTATCACAATAGCTTTGTGACGAATGCGCGCTAAAAATTTTTTTTTCGTTATCGTTGTTACTACTGTAAGTTGTGTAGACGAACGCGAGCAGGTTGCTCACATAAATAAATTTATGTTGATGATATGATGCTGTACGGTATAGTGTTCCGCAGTTTCGGGGCAATATTAGAAAATTAATATTGGTACAAGCTATTCCCGCATTATGAAGAAGGCGCTCAGCAGGGCAATAAAGACGACCATCGAAAGAGTGCTTTCGCGGTTGTTTTTATTTCGTCATCTTGGCTGTGGCTTCTCTGTATATATATTGTTACATGTAGAAAGACACATACGGAAGAGGTTATTTACAGGCTATTTACACTAATTTACACTGGACTGGAGGAAGAGCGCCGGGCCGACATTCGCTCGCGCCAAGGGCACAGACCCACTTCATCATCGTTCTCGCGGCGGCTAGTCTCTTGAGTATCGTAATATCATAACACTACCCCCCTTCAGCAAAAGCGCCGTCACGGTGCAGTTAAATATTCTAGTCGCGTGGAGAGTTGTAGGGCTTGAGTCTGGCGACGTGGACAATGTCGCTGGTTGTCACAGCAGAAGACGTAGTGGGCGTGGCTGGAACAATTTCGTAGGTTACATCGGTCACTTAGCCGAGCACCCGATATGGGCCTGTATAACAGGAAAGCAGTCTCTCACAAAGGCCAAATTCACGCGATGGTGACCAAAGTAACACGCGGGTGCCGGGCACAAAATGGACATCACAGTGACGGAGGTCGTAGCGTGTTGCTTCTGTTTGTCTTAAGACACTTGTAGACGAACGCGCACAAGTTGACGAGCGTGGTCAACACGGGCGATTGCATCACGGGCATAAGCGCTAGTATAAGCTGTGGTGGACGGAAGCACGGTGTCTAGAAGTAGCGTCCGTTCTCGGCCGTACGAGAGGTAAAACGGGGAAACGCGAGCAGTTTCGAGGCGGGAAGAGTTGTACGCAAAGGTAATGTAAAGTGGAGCCAGGTCCCAGTCACGGTGGTCGTCTGAAACGTATTTGGATAGCATGTCTGTAAGGGTGCGATTGAAAAGCTCAGTGAGGCCGTTCGTTTGGGGGTGGTAGGAGGTGGTAAATTTATGCTGTATGGAGCAGGCTCGTATGATGTTGTCAATGACTTTGGCCAAAAACGTACGGCCACGGTCTGTTAGCAAATGACGCGGAGCACCATGCATCAAAATGATATCATGTAGAAGGAAGTCCGCAACATCAGTTGCGCAACTGGTCGGAAGAGCGCGCGTTACGGCGTAGCGGGTCGCGTAGTCAGCCGCGACTGCAACCCACTTGTTTCCTGATGTAGATTAAGGAAATGGGCCGAGAATGACTAAGCCAACACGATGGAAGGGCTCGGCAGGGATGTCGAGCGGCTGCAGGTAACCAGCGGGGAGCTGAGAAAGCTTCTTGCGTCGTTGGCAAAGTTCACAAGCGGCGACGTAACGTCGTACGCAACGGGCAAGGCCCGGCCAGAAAAAAACGGCGACGTACACAGTCATAGGTTCGACCTAAGCTCTTCTAGAACGGTGAAGCGGAGGTGTTTAGGTATTACAAGTAGGAACTCAGAGCCGTCCGGATGAAGGTTACAACGGTACAGAGTACCGTCACGGAGGACGAAGCGGCGTAGAGTAGCATCGGCCGGAGAGTGCTCAAAACGGTCGATGAGTGCTCTGATGTCGGCATCAAGGCGTTGCTCGTCGGCGAAATCAAGCAGCTGTGACACAGAGAATACGCAAGCAGCTCTGGTAATATTGGAGGAGTCAGGGTCGTCAACAGGGTAACGCGACAAGCTGTCAGCGTCTTGGTGCAGGCGGCCAGACTTGTAGACCACGGAATATGAAAATTCTTGTAGCCTCAAAGCCCGTCGACCAAGCCGGCCTGTAGGATCTTTTAGCGATGAGAGCCAGCAGAGAGCATGATGGTCAGTGACTACGGAAAAAGGGTGACCGTAAAAGTAAGGACGGAACTTCGCAACCGCCCAGACAACAGCAAGGCATTCTCGTTCCGTAATGGAATAGTTGCGCTCCGATGGTGCTAGGAGGCGGGTCGCATAAGCAATAACGCGATCCTGGCCACGCTGACGCTGGGCTAAGACGGCACCTATGCCATGACCGCTGGCATCCGTACGAAATTCTGTAGGGGCATCAGGGTCGAAGTGGGCGAGAATGGGTATTGAGGTTAGAAGAGTGACGAGACGAGAGAAGGCGGCGGCTTCTGAAGTACCCCACGAGAATTGTACGCCTTTCTTCAAAAGATTAGTGAGGGGTCTAGCAATTGTTGCAAAATCTGAAACAAAACGACGAAAGTACGAGCATAATCCTACAAAACTTCGGACGACTGCGGCGGTCTTCGGAATCGGAAAGTCTCGGACAGCGCGAGTTTTGTCGAGATCCGGCTGTACTCCGGAGGCGTCAACTAGATGGCCCAGAAGAGTAATTTAACGGTGGCCAAAACGAGATTTGGACGAGGTTAAGTTGCAGCTTCGCCTTTCGAAATACATCAAGTATAGTTGACACCAAGAACAACATAGGGGAAATTACTTGTGCTTATTAATGAAATAAAGAAATGATAAATTAATGGAAATTAAAGTGGATGAAAAAAAACAACCTGCCCCAGGTGGGAACCGAACCCACAACCTTCGCATTTCGCGTGTGATGCTCTGCCAATTGAGCTTCCGCGGCAGTGTTTCCCCATCCACTTTCTTGGATGTTTATGTGTCCTAGTAGAACCCCGGGAGTGCTAGCCAGCGCCACCACTCACAGACCTTGGCGGCGGACATGGAACGTCCTTTTTGCCGCAAGCGTCACGAGAACGTGATCTTATCGGGTGAAGGCAACTGGTCAATAAAAACCCACACATGCTACCTGAAGGCATCAACGTTGCCGGATTCGAGACCCTCGTTGTATAGCAAACGAGAAGAAAGGGGGTTAAGCGAGGGGCCCGATTTTTATTATTCATATCATCAGAAGCCAACAAACACTGACACGAAGGACAACATAGGGGAAATTACTTGTGCTTATTAATGAAATAAAGAAACGATAAATTAATGGAAATTAAAGTGGATGGAAAAACAACCTGCCACCGGTGGGAACCGAAGCCACTTGCGGCAGGTTGCGGCAGGTTGTGGGTTCTCTGATAGGTTCTCTGATAGAGATAGGTCTGTGACGAGCACGCATAAGCACGCGGTGCTTATGCGTGCTTGTCAGAGACCTATCTTATTTTCCTGTTTCTAAATTACTATTGATTTAGCAATGCACTGATCATGCGCATTTATACGGTATTTACGAATGTACAGATAAGTCCTAGGAATTTAGTAACGCTTCAGCTCTGTCGAGTCCATAGGCTCGATGATACCGTACAATGCACGCACAAACGCATGCACACACACTGACAGACATACGCACAGACACACATTAATATATTAACCACTGTGACGCGTATCATTGGAGACACTTCATCATTGGTAAAAAAAAAGAGCAGCATAAAGCTGGTAAAGAAGCAACAATGGTTTTTTTCTAAGTTTGAAAAAGCCAGTAACAGGCGACAGGCGCTGAGAATTGGGAAGCGACGAATTGGGAAGCGGCAGCAGACGACCGCCATAGCTGTTTTATGATTGGCTGGAGATGCTTATTCTAAACCCCAGACTAACATCTGTCCTGGGGGAAAATGACGTCACTGATGTCTATCAGTCGCTTCGTGCGATGTTCTTTCTATATTTTCCTACTCTCACTTAAGAAAACTTTCATAGCCGTATGTCAATTCGGCGCCAGAATTTTTTTCCATCCAGCGACCACCTTACGGTAGTCCACGCCTGCGGCGCAGTTGAGTCAAAACGACGGTGTGAAAAGGTGGGTCAAAGTGGCCTGGCATCGCGAACTGAACAATATCAAAAAATTAAATTATGGTATTTTACGTGCCAAAGCCACTTTCTGATTGAGACACGCCGTAGTGGAGGACTCCGGAAATTTCGACCCTCTGGGGTTCCTAACGCGCACCAAAATCTAAGTACACGGGTGTTTTCGCATTTCACCCCCATCTAAATGCGGCCGCCGTTGCCGGGATTCAATTCCGCGACCTTGTGCAGTGAACAATATAAAGCGTGCACGACGCTTAGCGTGAACGATAAAATGTGTCGTGCAGCATCGTCAGCATTTGCGTCACTCGAATGACGCTTTCCCGTGTGCTCTCCTGGCGGCACGCAGTCCGACCACTTCATTCAGTGCTTCTAGACGAAGCTACGTCATTTGTGTATATTTAGCGGTGCAAGTGCACATCGCATAGATTTTACTGAAGGACTGAACAAACTTCACACCAAAGCCATGTTGCTTGCAGCATTCGGCTGCCAACTTAATTTTTTTTTTTCATCCGCTAGAATTGCCATATTTACGTTGCGCCAGAGCGTACGTATCCGCTACTCTTCAGACTCGCTTCGACTCTGCCTAAGTGATAGTCACGGCTTCATGTTTTTTTTAGGTGTCCACAAGAAAATTGGGAAAATACCTATAGAGAAAGTGGTTATACAAGGAAACACAATCTCTCTAATGATACATATTCACTACATGCTTAGAAGAAGTACTCATGCTATTGGACTGAGAAGGCTTAAGAGTGAGGACCAACGACGCACCATCGGTCTGGAGATGGCATTGTCCTTTTCAGGAACGCTGGGGACAAATTCGAACGAATGATTGAGAACCTTAAACAAGAAAATGTAAAATTACAGGATTGAAGATGAGTGCACTGAAGACAAAGCTAATGTCGAATAGCCTTTAAAACGAACAAGAAGTTATGATCGGGAGTCAGGCTCTAGAATCTGGGCAAGAGTACGTGTATCCAGGCCAGTTAATCAAACGAAGCATGGATCATGAGAAGGAAATTTAGAGAACGAAAATCGGCTGAAGCACGCGCGATAGGCATTTCCGGATAATGACGGGAAGCTTACCGTTATCATTGAAAAGAAAAGTGTATAGTCATTGGTGTTTACTGGTAATAACATGTGGGGCAGAAACTTGGAACAAAGAAGCTGGAGAACAAGTTAAGGACCGCACCAGTGGCGTAGCAACGGGGGGGGGGGGGGGGGGGTTAGGTGAGCTGACGTTGCAGCTCGGCCTCCTCCTCATATAATATTTCGAAGGATCAAATACATGAATAATGACTGCATTGGCATTGCCAAAGGTGCTGCAAACTAATTCTTGAACGCTACGCACAGTCAATATATACAAGTAAAGTATGTATTTTTTAAATTTAATATTCGTATGTCCCAAAAATTGTCTCGCTAAAAATTGATATCAATGTTTCCAGGTTCTTCTCCATTTAATAAGTAAAGAAAATATGACAAGAATTTTACAACTATATCAGTTCGAAACCAGCGAAGCAGTGTATGCTGCTGATATGAAAAAAACGTAAAGGCCATTAAATGAATGCGTTGAGGACAAATATTTCAATAGAACTTTGTCATTCAAGAACCTTATATGCATTATGTACACATAAAACGGCCAGAGAAAATCGTAACGATGCTGTGAGCGGTCGTGTATTGTGAATAATTGCACCGAACTCATAGTGGCAACAGAGAGCACATATAAAAAATCAGGAGTTCTGCAAAATATACACTATAAATGCGAAGATGCAATGGCATACACAAACGCGAAGGTAAAATTTCATAAAGGGCAACAATGTCACATTAGAAACCTAGTTCACTGCATGCATACACAAAACCTCCAAAAAAGATATTTCAGTATACAAATAAGTATCCAGTAAATCTACGTACCTAAGCAAAAGTAAGTGTAAATATTGCTTCAAACAAGGCAAATAAACATGTTGCACAATGACAGATTCACAGATCACCTAATCCTATGCCCCCCCCCCTCCCTCCCTCCACTCCCTCGATGCATAGCACTCGACAGAAAGCAGCGCGCTTCCCCCCCCCTCCCCCCCCCACTCTCCGCTTTTCTCGTTTGCGCACGCAAGACTGAGCCACTATCGTCGGCTTATCGGCTGCAGCAGCACGTTCCATCTCTACGCTTTCACTCGCATATACAGCATGCGGCGCGCGGTCACGATATTATCGCCCTTGAACTTTATCGGAACATGAGGGGGCGGCGACGGCAGGAATGCGCCTGGAATGTCCGTATAATTTCTATCGCAATAATAATGTAATAAGAGTATCCAGCAACTGAAGGGTCCCGTGGCCCTTTACTTCCCGCGAAAGAAATAACGAAATCGAACTTTCACCATGCGGCAATTCACTGCACCTCAGCAATGTCTTTTTTTTTTCTTTTGTGCGGCCGGAGCACCGGAATAAAAAAAGAAATGCAAAGGAAAGCACGTTGACAACAATCGAATGCCTACTTTAGGCACCTAGTGTGGCTACCGAAGGAATATCGAAGAAAACGTGAGACGCTTGATGCACGGAGAACGATATGCATGCTGCTTGGTATCCTACACCGGCGAGACAAGACTTTCCGGAGAGGTTGCTCTCAAGCGAACGCGTTGCAATCCGTCCAGTCCTCACAGTGATGGCGGCGAGCGACCACTGTTTCTTTCATTCGTCTGCTAGCGAGAAAGCGTCCATAACTCTTCCGGGCAAAAAATCCACTAGGCCGGACAAAAACGAACGCGCACCGTAGTGCGCAGTGCCGTGGTCGGGGTAAAACGAGAACAACGTGTGCGCTCTCGCTGGCTCTGACAGCCCGCGGGTAGCGAGAACAAGAAAATTGAAGAGGCTGAATGTGTCCTCGAGAATAGAAGTCAAAGTAGAAAAATAAGTAAGAATGTGGTTACCTTTGCAGGCAATAGTGCCTTGAATGGACACTTTGGCGCAGGTGAAAAAAAAATGTTGATATTCTTTTCTGTGACATACCGGTGCAAATGAAGCCCCACAACGCTTCGACACATCGGACCCGCTGCATGCTTTGTCAACTTGTCCGGCAATGTGTTGTCAGTGTCTCATTGTATGAACCGATGTGCGACTTTAGCAAAGTCAATGCACATTTGCCGTCAAATGTTTACAAGAACATTAAACCCACAAAGTTCCGGAATTAAAAATCAAAAGAACGACCATGGAAATGTTAATGCACCTTTCGCATCAAAAGTTATGAGAACTTTATACTCATGAAGATTCGGAATTGAAATCAATGCGCTTCGTAGATTCCGTGGCCTCCGCGAGATGCCGTGACGAACCTGTTCGCCAGTAGTTCCACATCAAAACGCCTTTGAAACTTTGTGCTCGGATAGAGCTCCTTGCGTTATGCGACACCAGGTGCATGGGCGTTGCCACGAAACCTAGGCGGAGTTCACAATGTTCGTGCGGAAATTTCTTCTCGAGCGTAAAAACAAACATTATAGACAAAATCCAGAATTCTTTCCGGCGCCGGGGGCTGTTTAGGCCTGAGATGCATGACAGCACGAAAAATATTCGGGAAGGGGGGGCAGGGGCTGAAGCCCCATAAGAGCCCCCCTGGTTACGCCCCTGGACCACACCACAAGCGACAGAACAAGAAATGTTAGTCGTGACTAAAAGACAGGAAGAGAGCGGTGTTGATTAGAGAGCAAACGGGGGTATCCAATATTGTAGTTGAAATTAAGAGGGACAGTTGGAGCTGGACAGGTCACGTAATTCACAGGGCGGGTAATCGGTGCTCGAGTATCGTTACAGAGTGACTTCCAAGAGACAGGAACAGCAGTCGACGACGGTAGACGTTTAGATGGGGTGATGAAACTGGAAACTTTGCAGGCACAACTTGGAATCAGCTAGCGCAGGGCAGAGCTAATTGTGGATCTCTGGGAGAGATCTTCATCCTGCAGTGACCATAAAAATCGGCTGATGATGTTTAACAACGTGCAAAATTTGTGCGCAATTTGAACGCACTGTCTCTGCCAGGTCGCAGTTCTCTTCGTATTGCGAGGGTATACATTCGCATGTCTACAGAATAGCGTCTGTTGCCACTACCCCCACCTTGTCCTTGTACTGTATGTGCAGTGACTGCTCCGAACAAAGTGCGTCAGTGTCACAAGATAGACAAATTGAACCGATTTTATTCCAAATCAGCTCGAATGTTCCTCCGTTATGGGCTTCGCATGCAGTGCTGTGCCGTATTCTGGCATGCACTTCAACGCGTGTTCTTATGAAGCTGGTAAATTAGCGCCGTGGTTGCTCAGTGGCTGTGGTGTTGGACTGCTGAGCACGAGGTCGCGGCATCGAATCCTGGCCAAGGCGGCCGCATTTCGATGGGGGCGAAATGCGAAAACACCCGTGTACTTAGATTTAGGTGCACGTTAAAGAACCCCAGGGGGTCTGAATTTCCGGAGCCCTCCACTACGGCGTGCCTCATAATCAGAAAGTGGTTTTGGCACGTAAAACCCCATAATTTTTTTAATTGGTGTAAATGTTGGCGCTGATAATTGTGGTGGTGTTGAATTATTAGCCTTGACGACTATGAGGTGCCACTTGGCCCGCACTATGACAGACACCATAGTCAGGGGCTCCAAGCCTTGACGTCACCAACCTATAAATTATTACTGGACTCCAATGTTGCAGTGTACGTGCCTTTGTGCATTTCGCCTCTGCCAGAATGCGGACACCTGAACCTGCGAAAAGAACTCTTCACTTGGCGCGAGGCATCATCGTGGTATATAAGCAGAGGAGAAGGCAAGCAGCAGCGACGAAGACTGATAGGACATCAAAGCGTGATAAGCAGACGAGGCTCGTACGTACGGAAGTTGCGCAACAAAATTTTCTGGCATAAATTTGGCCGTGTCGGTAGCCACGGCTTCTTTCTGCATTTGTGTTTCTTTGCTGCTTTTATAAGTCTCCGTGCTTTCAACAGGGATCCTATGCGAATTGAGCGCGCGTTTTATCGTTGGTTGGCACTCGACGACGTCGTCGGCCAACACCTTCGATGTCACCAGCTGCCGAGGGACCAGACATTGAGCCTACGAGCAGCATTATAACCGCAGCTGCAACCGTGTGCGGCGCGATCACATACCATACCGATGAACACTCGAGTGGGGCTGCTCTTTTCTTGAGACCATGTGAAATACTTATGGTGCACTTTTCTCTTCCACCCGCCGTGGTTGCTCAGTGGCTATATGGTGTTGGGCTGCTGAGCACGAGGTCGCGGGATCGAATCCCGGCCACGGCGGCCGCATTTCGGTGGGGGCGAAATGCGAAAACACCCGTGTGCTTAGATTTAGGTGCACGTTAAAAGAACCCCAGGTGGTCAAAATTTCCGGAGTCCTCCACTACGGCGTGCCTCATAATCAGAAAGTGGTTTTGGCACGTAAAACCCCAAATATAAAAAATATATAAAACTTTTCTCTTCCCCCTAAATATTATCAAAATAGAGACATTTAGTCCCTTTGTAGTATGGACACTGTTATTCTTTTGGCGGCTCTACGTTGAGTGGGAGACTGCGCTTGCGTGTTAGTGCTGTAGCATGTAAAGACGCCAGCAAGATGATGCTGTCGAAAAGTGGTGTGCAGCGATTTGCCGTGAAAATGTATCCTTAACTACAGACGCATCATGTGCGATAATGCTATCATATGACCGGACGTCTTGCCTCGGCGCACTGTTTTGTCTTGGCTCACACTAAAGCACGTGAAAAGTGTAAATTGTTGCTCGTGTCGTAATTATGGGGTTTTATGTGCCAAAACCACTTTCTGATGATGAGGCACGCCATAGTGGAGGACTCCGGAAATTTCGACCACCTGGGGTTCTTTCACGTGGACCTAAATCTAAGTACACGGGTGTTTTCGCATTTCGCCCCGATCGAAATGCTGCCGCCATGGCCAGGATTCCATCCCGCGACCTCATGCTCAGCAGCCCGACACCATTGCCACTGAGCAACCACGGTGGGTCCTCGTGTCGTCTACTAGCCATCGGTGTATACTGCTTATACGTGCGCGTACGTCGTCCGTTATGTTTAAGACTGTGCCGAGGTCGTAGCGCACTGATAATGGTTTCTCGGCCACTTTTCCTTTTCCTATGAACGGTGGCGTTTGGCTAACGGCTGCCGTGTTTGTGCTGTAATACACAATTTTTGCAAAGCACTCGATTGGGCTGTCGCACGCTCCGCTGGACACAGACATTGCAATTATGTTGCAGCCCAGCTATTTGAGCATTTCACAAAGACCTTTGATGCTATTGTCAAGAAATTAAGCAACCCGTCTCGGTGGCTTAGAGGCTATGCATGGTGTCGCGCTGCTAAGCACGAGGTTGCGGGGTCAAATCCAGGTCGCGGCGACCGCATCTCGGTTGGGGGCGAGATGCAAGAACGCTCGTGTCACGTGCATTGGGGACACGTTAAAGATCCCCTGGTGGTGAAAATTATTGCGGAGTCCCTCACTACGACATGACTCATAATGAAGTCGTGGTTTTGACAGCACCAGAATTCAAGTGAATTCAACTGACGAAATTCAGCGATCGCTGCGATGTGGTAATACACGCACTGCTTTGAGGGAAAATGCGTATTTTGCTGCAATATGGCATGAGCGTAAAATGCGGCATTAGGTAAGTAAGTGAAATATCAGTAGATTTATGTGGTTCGACGCAATCTGTAAGCTAAACCTATTTAGAAAGCACGAAGAAAGTGTGAAGACAACAACTGTGTGACTGAGTGTCAGTCCCCAGGTTCGCCTGAGATTCTGTCCATCTTTCACTGACACCAGGAAGTTTCTACGGTTTTCATGAATAACATTGATGTGCGAAGGAAGTATATTAAGAATTCATGTAATTTGAAGCGTTTGTATCAATACCATAAAAATGACCAAACTCGCATCGAAGCGCTGTCGTCTACATAACAATAAGTACCGACGACCACCTTTCACAAGCTTCTGGAGGTTGTGCAATGTGTGGAACGCCTTGCAGAAGGGACACAATATCAGTGGGCAATTAAAGGAGACAAATTTGCGTAGTGTTGTGCTGCAGTGTTGACCTTCGCCACTTATTACTGAGGTGCAGCAAGACTTGAAACAAATTGAAGTAAGGCCAAGGCAGGGACAAGACAGGAAAAAGCTTCACTCACATCTGAATTTATTCGTGCATCAGACAGGATCGCTTTTACAAGGACGGTGCTAGCGTTAGCCAATACATTTTCTCATGACAGTCAGACCACGGACATGAAATTAAAGAAATATATGATTGCCTATTATAACGCACAATCAAACAATCGCTGAACACCGGAAAAAGTACCGTTACGAAGAGGAAGCCCGATGCGACTGGCATAGGAACAAGAGCACAACAGAGCACAACATTTGTTCCACTGCTACCTTGATCAGATTGTATCAGAATGAAAGCAGGTTTCTGGCATGCGCGTAGGCGATGATCTTGCAGACATGAAGTTATAAATATGCGTGTTCTTCTGAACAAAACCCAGTGGCGAGTCTGCGCCCGTTCTTGTGCTCTTCTTGTCCATGTTTGTCATGCGTAGCACCTCGCTTAACTATGTATGAACCAAGTGCCCAAGAACATGCACTATTAGACCTTTCGGTTTGCTGGTGCTTAACCAAATAGCTACCTGGAGTAGTGCCAAACAGACGAGGAAAGAAAGGGCGAGGAACTTGGGCGTAATAAATTGTGCTAACGTAGAAATTAGGACTACCTTTATAGAAAATGTTTTCCTGCATTTGTTATTACATAACGTTTTATTCGGATAGCAATTAAATGGGCGCTCCAAGCGCATTTCAGCCGTCGACGTCAGCGTCAGCGTCGCGGCTTCGCCGTCGCCATGAGCTTCCGCATAAAGTCCAAGGGCGATAACACCGTCGCCGCGCGCCCTACGCTGTATGTGCGAGTGAAGGCGTTAGAGCGCCGACAAAGATCGCGACTCAGTCTCACCCGCGCGAAATAGACAAAAGCAGGGAGGAAGCGCGCCATCTTCTGTGGCGCGCGGGGCACCGTACCGCTGCGAGGCACCGGAGAAGAGGAGAGAGAGGGGGGCGCCGTTCTACTTTGGTGTCCCTGTATATGCTCCCGCAAGGAACAGGGTTCCGCATAAATCCGCCGTTATGTTCCAGCTATGCAGTTAAGCCACTCCTCGTGCGCTCAGGAAGCAAGGGCCGTGCGGTGTCCTATTTGCTATTTTGCCTGCTGCTCGCGAGCTACATGCCGCAATTGTTCGCGAGCGCTGAACAATATGGCACTTTAACAGGGAAGGTGTATATGGCTAGCCGATTCGTCCATCCGTCCGTCCATCTATCGGTCGCCTGCACACCGCAAACATCTCCGGCGCAACCCCATGCGCGTGCGCGAAAAGAAGAGAGAAAGAGAGGCGTGCGATTAGCCAACGCCACCCAGATAGCACAAGGCATGTTTACTCCGATCCATGACGTCACGTTATCTGGCACGACATTTCCACTGACAAGGCTGACGCGATGAAGTAGGTGACGTCAAGGTCACTGTGACTCGGGAGCATCCCCATTAGATTACATGACGTTACTTTAGTAACATGACGTGACGGATCGGAGTGAAAAGACCTTGCTCTATCAAGGTGGTGTTGGATTAGCTGCGCCAGTATTGACGTCGTTGCTCTTTGTTTCAGCTGAGCGCACGCGCAGCAGTTTTTCTCCGGCTCCGAAATGGTAGGCCACGTGTCATACGTACTCCTTATGAGCAGGCAGCTTTCTATCAGTGACGCCGCTAGCAGAACCGGGAACGAGCTCGTCTGCGCCATGCCAATGCTGCAGCCCCGGCACAAGAACAGGCTCGTGCAGCCGGTGCAAGCAGCAGCCGCGACCGAGGATCAGGCAGCCTATCAAGCCGTCGTTTAATAGACTGTCGGGATTAACCCAATGATAAACACAGGGCCCGCACGTTTCGGCTTTGCTGGTTAAGCATCTGTACGGAGTGCTTGGGCGATGATTTTTAATGTAGGCCACGCTCGAACCATTGGCGTAACCGGACGGGGGTATGGTTCCAACCTGTCCTAATCTTTAGTTTGTATGACCATATACAGGGTGTCCCACATAACTTGAGCCAAACATTCATCATCATCATCAGCCTGGCTACACTCACTGCAGGGCAAAGGCCTCTCCCATACTTCTTCAACCAGCCTGATTATGTGCTAATTGGGGTCACGTTGTCCCTGCAAACTTCTTAAGCTCATCCGCCCACTTTCTGCCGCACCCTGCTACGCTTCCCTTCACTTGGAATCCAATCCATAACCGTTAATGATCATCGGTTATATTCCCTCCTCATTACATGCCCTGCCAATGCCCATTTCCTTTTATTGATTTCAACTTACATGTCACTAACTAGCGTTTTTTCCCTCACCCAACCTGCTCTCTTCTTATCCCCCCTCCAATTAACATTAAACCTACTATTCTTCTTTCCATAGCTCATTGCGTCGTCCTCAATTTAAGTAGAACCCTTTCCGTAAGCCTCCAGGTTACTGCCCTGTAGGTGAGTACTCGTAAGACACAGCTGTTATACAGTTTGCTCTTGAGGGATAATGGCAACCTGTTGTTCATGATCTGAGAATTCCTGCCAAACGCGCCCCAGCCTATTCTTATTCTTCTTATCATTTCAGTCTCAAACATTCAGCCAAATATTAAAGATATGCAAATGCCACATAGTTAGACAGAACCAAAATTATGTTGTTTGCCGTCGCTTGGAGATACTCAGATTATTTTTCGATTTCGCCTAATTAGATTAGTCTTAACCAATTAATCAACTTCGGAAATATTATAATTGAATGAAAAGTATCAATGAGAAAACTACAGCAACATGAAAAACTCTTGATACAGCTTTCTGGTGCTGAATAGGTCCTACATAAAAGTGTTTTCCACAGCGTTAAAAAGCCCGACAATACAGGCAAAATTGCCGTGCGACTTGCCGCTCAAGGCGTTTTTAGTGCGCGCTGTAATGATGATAATGCAGATGTAGCGACTCGCCCAGCTAGCTGTCGTACTGCACTTGAAAATAACGCAGAAGCCCAGCGTAGTTCAGTGAACATTGTTTTCGGGGATACTCCGACATCGATGACGCTGTTGTTGCAAAGGAAAGTGGGCAATCTTGGGGTCTACATAACGTGCGCCCATCTATAAGTGCAGGTAGAATAGACGTATCGCATTTCTGCAGTACATGAATTTCAAGCAATAATCAGGTGACGCCAAAAGAGGCACCCGAGGGATATGTCCGGTTATGAAAGTTGTCTTCTTCCTACTATATCAGCGTACATATTCTGGAAAAGTTCCGGTACTCTAACCAAGTTGCTGAGGGAGCTCGCAAAGGCAAGATCACACGAATGACACGTGCGGACAAATTTATTTATTTTATTTATTTATTTTTTATTTACAAATACTGCTATCTCATTTTGAAGACATAGCAGAGGTGGGTTACATAACTTATGAACATAACATGTCAACCAACCTGGTTAGGCAGTTCTTTCTGAAATTGATTAGTCGGCAATGAACGCAGAGAACCATCTAGGTAAGTTATTCAATAATTCGACAGTGTGTGGAAAATTATCTCCCATATGTTAGTTAGCAGACTCCGTCTGTACGTTGGAGAGGCATTATCGGTTTGTGCTCAATATTATTCAGAGATTTGAGACGAGAATATCCTGTGCGATGATAAAATTCAAAACGATGCCAACGTTAATAAATGCATCTGCCTTCGGCTTAGTGTTAGCTCACGTTTAGGGAAACGTATGCTTTTAGAGAGTTAATGCCTATTGTAACCCTTTGGAGTGCGGAGGAAGAGTTGCACATTAACGCATTCTGCAAAGCGCACTGCTAGCCTCACCGAAGACGTCGATGGGCTAAGAAACTTACGAGGACAAGAAGTTGCTGTTTCGCCTAAAAGGCTAAATATTGATTGCGATAGCAAATAAGTGGACAGCTAGCTATACAAAGTAAGGATTCTAGTTTTATCGGCTGTGTAAACTTGTAAACATTCTAAGCTAACTAAATTAACAAACATGGTGCCCCACGCGCTGAAGCAAATATGAACGCACCTCACTCGACGACCGCGGAAACTAGCTGTCAAAACGCTGGAAGGTGGAAGCGCGGCAGCCGCAGTAGCGAGCGAAATGACATTCGTGCTACGTCTCGCATCGAGGAGAACTAAGCCTCGAAAATACGAGACGTGAAAGCGCGCGCACGGACTATGTCCCCGTCGCAAACGGCTTTCAATATACAGAGGCCCGCTCGGGCCGCTGTATCTTGCATCTGTCGCCCGGGTCGCCCGAGTAGAACCCGCCCCTTCTCCCTACTCTCCCCCGGATCGTTGAGTGCGACGGAAGATTGCGCGTTTTTATGCGAAGTATATTACTAGAGCTCAACCC
This sequence comes from Dermacentor albipictus, assembly GCF_038994185.2. NCBI lineage: Eukaryota > Metazoa > Arthropoda > Arachnida > Ixodida > Ixodidae > Dermacentor > Dermacentor albipictus. The sequence goes on from NC_091828.1 coordinate 74,472,029, forward strand.
AGCTCCTCAGGCGCGGCGGTGTCACCTTCAATGACCTTTAGTGACCCCACGGAGGAAGGAAACTAAGGAGAGGCCCTACACCCCCCCCCCCCCCCCCGCGCGCGCTAGGAGAAAAATGTGGCGGAAATGACGTGTAGGTTCTCATTTTTTTGCTGCTTTTTTATTTTTTTTTTGCTGTATGGCCACGCCTTTTGGGCCACAATGGCGGCGTTGTTTGAGCGCTCACACGTGTTGCTCTGGTAGGTTTAGTGCCGTGGCAAAGGCGCTGTGTGGGCGGGTTTGCGTTAGTCACCGTGTCTTGTTGCGCTGTGTTACCTGCACCGTGCTCTGCCGGATGTTGCGCGAGCGCGAGCGCTCCGCGCGCGAAACCACGCGCAGCGCGGTGTGGTTTCGCGAAAGATGTAAACAAGAGAGGAGGGTGGCACAAAAGGCGGAGCATAGCCATGAGCAACGCCAACTTCCGGCTTCACTTTTGCTTCACAAAGAGTGACGTCAGGGCCTCTCCTTAGTTTCCTTCCTCCGTGAGTGACCCCATACCATACCACGTGACACCGTGACGTCACGACAGAGGAGAAACGGGGCTCCAACTCGCGCCGTCGCTCGCGGCGTCGCCTTCAAGGCTGACCACGTGACACCGTGACGTCACGACAGAGGAGAAACGGGGCTCCAACTCGCGCCGTCGCTCGCGGCGTCGCGGCGGTATATAAGCAGCTGCGCTTGCCTCATCCAGCGGTACGGAACAAGGTAGCTAAGGAGAAGAATCATCCCACTCGCTCTAGCGTGGGCGAGCGGAGCATCACGCATACGGCGAGGAGGAAGCGTTTCAAGCACCGCGTGGTGGATGGAACGAAGGCGATGTCGGCCCGCGCTCGCGGTGAAACGCAAGCGGCGGGCCGCGTCCAATAAGCAAGATAACGAACGAGTCGCCCAACGCCGTCTGCTCGCCCAGTCGGCATAGATAAAGCAGTCAGTCGCTTACGCACAGTTGTGCATCGGATCCCTCCTGAGTTACCTTGCTCCGTGTCCAGGGCGAACAGTGGTTCAACAACTAAAATAAAGGCTCGTATGCTTCGCATCCTGGGCTTAACCTTAGCTAAGCCACAGCCATTTTTTCCCGCTTTCTTCGCTTGCGTGCGCGAGATCGAGCCACTATCGCCGGCTCATCTTCGCGCGCTTTCACTCGCACATTCAACACACGGCGCACGGCAACGGTTTTGTCGCCCTTGGACTTTATGCGGGACCTCACGGTGACGGCGATGGCAGAAATGCGCCGGATGTGTCCACATAATCACTATTGCAATCAAAAAATACTTGTTCGTGCACTATGCTATTTCTTTTTTTATAACTGATAAATATCAACAATTAGCATCATGAAGATGCGTCACCATGCGCGTCATCAACTGCATTAACGAGCAGCTGTTTGTCGTTGCTCAGTTCCGGCCGTCTTCTTACATAGGTATACATTGCAGTGAAAATTGTTACGCACAACAGGACAGCTGCAAGGCTCACGTAAAGAAAGACGTTCGGATTTTTGTCCAGGAACTGGCCGACAATTACTGGCAGTGTCATAGATCCGATAGCTGCTGCCACAATTGATAGGGACATCATCTTATTCGTGATACTGATGTAGCCAGCCGTCCAGGAGACCAAACCTGCGTTTATGGGGCCGTGGCCGATGCCCGTGAGCGCTGCCCCTACTCGGAATACCGTAGCATTTGTAGCACCGAATGCGACGAGCACAGCTGCTGTGGGAACGAGAATGACGTGAGCGACCACTACAACCCAGAGGACTGGCATTTTCATGGTCACGACAGCTGCAGTCAGGCGACTCGCCACGTAGCCGAAGAAAAACATGGCCTCGACGCCACTAGCAGACGACTTGGAGAAATGGAGGTCGCTTTTGACCGCGAACGTCGCCAGCATCTGAGACGTTGTGATCTCAAGCGCTACTAAAACGCTTGAGTAGATACACATGAATGCTAGGACAGTCCGGGTGAAACGGACGGGATTGCGGGGTGCGCTGTCCTCAGAAGGCCTCTCGTGTGTGGCGGACACAGCGTCCTCTTCAATGTCGCTCCTGTCCACGAAGTACAGAACTACCATCAAGACGGTCAAAGCTAAATAAAAGCCACCGACAATTCCGAAGGCGCAGTAGACGTGAGTGGTGCCCCTGTTTTGTCCCGATGAAGAATGGCTCCACGGTTCGACGAGTTCGACGGGAGAGTAGCTCGTGTACTTCCAGCTCGGGTCTGCGATTTCGGTAGCGTTTGCTGCGGTGGCGTTCCCTCCTGTACCCGTGGACAGGAACGGTCGGGCAACGAACGGCCCCAGAAGACCCCCGATAGCGAAAGCCAAGTGAAAAACTTGCAGTGGTGGGCTGGTGTTCTCAGACCACATTCTGATGATCCACACGTTGGCACCTGCACGCAAGTAAGCAACACGCCATATTCCATGCGCACTACGTGTTGTAGAGATTGTTTGATTCTCGTTTATAATATAAAAAGAAAGCTCGCCCGGAACAGTCGGCCAGATCATGAGACATGATTAAGACACGAAGAATAGGCGTTACACGAATATATGCTGATTATTCTCGCTCATCCTTCTCGCTTCGTACTACACATTCTTCGTTCCTTTGTTGTTCTGGCCCATAGCACCCACTAATTTTAGATTCCTTGTTTCTAAAGCTCTATATATGACACGCCGTCAGCGCAGTTGAGCATCAAATGTTTTTAAGAACCACTCAAGAGCAACAACTGCTTTTCTAAATTCGACGCTTTATGCCCACCTGTGCGGAAGGAGGCCACGCTGAGTCCCCACAAGAAGACAGCAATGTGGGCCATTGCCAGATATCCACAGAGCGGAGTCACGGTCACCGTGATGGAGCTCGCTACCATCGCCAGAATTGATACCACCTGCGTGTTGTACGTGTCGTGAAGCTTACCTCCTGTAAGACAGAATCAAAACGCCGACATCAATGCTCTATACTCAGTGAGAACCAAAGAATTCACTGCATGCTCAGCCCAAAACGCCACGTTGGAGCTCTGCGCCTCCCTGAGCTGGATTTTTCGAAGAGGTGGACATTACTGGCACAAGCAACCTAAACACATATTCAACTAGCTAACAAGAATTCACTAATTTCTTAATCAATTCTTTTACAGCACATATTGCTATTTACGACACGTAGCCGGTGAGTTTGCAAGGCGTATCCATTTGAAACGAATCTCCAGGGTGACAGCAGTTTCGAGATGTTATCTCCCAAAGTGCGGGACGAAATGCATGGGCGTTCCAGCTACTTTTATGCTGCAATGCATAGAAGAGCGTTTTGTTAAAAACGTAACTGCAATAACAGTGGATTTTTACGGCGAATTCGATGGCGCATATCTCCAGATCAATGCCAGGGTAGGCAAGAAGCAGGCTGGAGACAAGTCAGTGGGAGAATATAGCATGGGTTCTAGGAATAGCAGGAGAGAGTTATTAGCAGAGCTTGAAAAACAGAATAATATGCGGATAATGAATACCTTCTTCCGCAAGCGGGATAGCCGAAAGTGGGCGTGGAGGAGCCCGAATGGCGAGACTAGAAATGAAATAGACTTCATACTCTGCGCTAACACTGGCATCCTACAAGATGTGGACGTGCTCGGCAAGGTGCGCTGCAGTGACCATAGGATGGTAAGAATTCGAATTAGCCTAGACTTGAGGAGGGAACGGAAGAAACTGGTGCATAAGAAACCGATCAATGACTTAGCGGTGACAGGGAAAATAGAGGAATTCCGGATCAAGCTACAAAACAGGTATTCGGCTTTAACTCAGAAAGAAGACCTTAATGTTGAAGCAATGAACGACATTCTTACGTGCATCATTAAGGATTGTGAAATAGAAGTGGGTGGTAACTTCGTTAGACAGGATACCAATAAGCTATCGCAGGAGACGAATCTGATTTAGAAACGCCAATGTTAGAATAGAACTAAAAGCTAGAATAGAACTGGCAGAACTTCCCAAGTTTATCAACAAGCGTGAGCCAGCTGACATAAGGAAGTATAATATGGATAGAATTGAACATGCTCTCAGTAACGGAGGAAGCCTAAAAGCAGTGAAGAAGAAACTAGGAATTGGCAAGAATCAGATGTATGCATTGAGAGACAAAGCCGGCAATACTATTACTAATATGGATGAGATATTTCAAGTTGCTAAAGAGTTCTATAGAGATTTATACATGACCAGTGGCACCCACGACGATAATGGTAGAGAGAATAGTCTAGAGGAATTCGACATCCCACAAGTAACGCCGGAAAATACGTAAAAAACCCTTGGGAGCTATGCGAAGGGGGAAGGAAGCTGGGGAGAATCAGATAACAGCCGATTTGTTGAAGGATTGTGGGCAGATTGGCCTAGAAAAACTGGCCACCCTGTATACGCAATGCCTCATGATCTCGAGTGTACCGGAACCTTGGAAGAACACCAACATAATTTCAATCCATAAGAAAGGGGACGCCAAAGACTTGAAAAATTATAGAGCGATTGGCTTACTGACCGTTGCCAACAAAGTATTTACTTAGGTATTCACAAATAGAATCAGGAACACCTTAGACTTCTGTCAACCAAAGGACCAGGCAGAATTTCGTAAAGGCTACTCAACAATAGACCATATTCACACTATCAATCAGGTGGTAGAGAAATGTGCGAAATATAAGCAACCCTTATATATCGCTTTCATTGATTACTAGAAAGCTTTTAATTCAGTAGAAACCTCAGATGTTTACCACTGGAGACAAATATTCAGGAAGTTCTCCTAGTGTCGTCGCTTATGCTCCTTGCTGCGTACTCCTCCCTCTAGTGGTAGATTTGTTCTTTAAGCACTATAAGAATGATTGCGAGTAAATCAAGGCTACGAAACTTCCTTAACTATCCATAGAACGCACTGTGTATAGTAACGCTCCTCGCCGTTGAAAACGCTCTTTGCACTGAAACGACCAGCAGTGGTCTATAGGGATGTCTTCAACAGTTGCCAGCGTCTCGGGAAGGGAACCTTTTTTTTGTCAGGGCGAAGTCCCCTTGTCTTTCTTAACCTTCCTGGCTAAAAACATTTTTTTTAATTTCAATTGCATTAGTCTGCCTACACTTTCTAAGTTCACATCGTTTCTGACCAACCTCTCTAATCCAATCTGTATCTTAATTCTTTTCTGTATAAATACACTGTAGTCTCTGTCGCTACAATGATTTTGCGCTAATCTCCATGATTGTCTACACGTGGAATCTCCACAAGAGATTCCATACACTATGCTACGCGACGATTCTGGTTTGGCTAACTTACCGAGAATCGATCCCAGTAGGTTGCCCACGCCACGGGTCGTGATGAGATACGATACGTCGGCGAGGCTTGAGCCGTATACCTCTGCCAGATCCAGCAGCGCCACTCCAGTCATGGAGACGACCAATCCCTTTGCGAAAAATGGGAACGCCGGAGGGGGTGAATGAATATGCATGTCACTGCGTGTACAATTTTACATATAGCTGGAAAATGCGGCTGAGATCTGTACACCAAGCGCTGTATATTAATGGTATAATGTTTACGATAACTTGTAAGGAGAAGCGTGACAAATTCCAACTTTTCTGTTCCCACAGCCAAAGAAGGCGCATAAACTTTCACGATCCGTTTTAGCCAATGGGAGTCCAGCATTTAGTGCGTCGCGATTTAATGCTAAAGACGTAACCCGCGTAAGCATAATATAAGATGTGATAAGCATAAAGCTTAATATAAGCATAAGCCCAATTGCGATACCGGGGATAGACGCCGCCAAAAACAAATTGCCCCAAGTTGCAAAGCTTTTAAAGGTTGAGGGTGTGTAAGCAAGATTGTTCCTACCGTTGCTAAATTACCAAGGCTCAAGTTGCACGTCCTGCCCAAGTTCAACCACAGCTCCTTGCGGGAAGGCATCCTTGTGTAATCGGTGTGGTACCCGTTGGAGTGATCGATGTCGGCACTGAGCACCTCGATTAACACCGAGCGATGCAAGTACGCCACGTCCCTGACGGCACTGCGACGAATACTGGATGCCAATCTTTCCCTGAATGTTGTCCAGAGATAAGCACGTAGTGTTCGTGCGGTGATTTCCCATTGTGAGATATGATAGGTTGGTTGATGTTTGTCAAGTGCTCCTTAAGTTTCTGGGACGGTGTTATCATCTGTAATGAAGAAAAGCAGACTAAATTTTGAAATGCTTTTTTTTTCTCTATCTTGTGCCTCGTAACGAGGGGCAACGCCAGAAGAAAGAGGCACAGAAGAAATCAATGAAGACAAGTGGCTCTCCGCTATCAAGAGCCCTGATGCCGGGGCGCAACTATGGGCTGTCCAGAGGGCCCACGATGCGGCGGTCGGGAAAGGCCTGACTGTCCCAACGAGGGAGCGGCCCGCAGCGCGCTGAGTCGCGTACCTCAGGACCTTATCAAAGTTTTGCATCCATCCATCCATCTATCCATCTCTATCTTGTGGTTATTTGTGTTCTCTGTATTTCTGTTAACAATAATTTATCATTCATTTTTCTCATAGCAGCCGGCACCATCACCAGGTCACATCTCTTTAGTACGTCAAATATATTAAAGAACGTTCACGCGTTAAAGAGGATGAATGAGAAAGCCTGCGTTCTCGAAACATTTCTTACATTACTTGACATTTTCATTCGAATGCGTTTTGTTACTTCCAATTACTTCTTTTCCCCCAGGAAAGGTCTTGTGTTTGAGTACCTTAACTCTACCTTAAACAATTCCTCTAATTCCGCCACACACGAGAGCCCTTCGAGCCAGGTGGTAGGCCCTCGTGATTTCGTTGTAGTCTTTCATGCGGTCCTTGGTTCTGAACCCCGTCGGACGGTCTATCGCCGGGGCTCGGTTGGTTAGCGCTCGCGCCGCTGCGTGTGCCGTTTCATTGTGGTTCTCACTGCGTTCCGACGCGTCGCCCGCGTGCGCCGGGAACCACTTGAGTCTTACTTTTCTGCCTTGTAGTTTGGCCGCTCGCAGTAAGCGCTTGGCCTCCCTGCAGATTTGGCCTTTGGCGCAGTTTCGCACCGCCTGTCTCGAGTCACTCAGCACCGTGTGGCAGTCTGCGTCGGCGATGGCCAGAGCGATGGCTACCTCCACCGCTTGTTCCGCTCCGGCGCTTCTCACGGTCGCTGCAGTCCTCGTGGCGCCGGTTGACGCCTCTATGACGACCGCTGCGAAAGCGTTCCGTTGGTATTCGACCGCATCCACGTACTCGCGCGTGCTCGTCGTTGGCGTGCAGGTCGAGGAGAGCCTTGACCCTCGCCGCTCTTCTTCCCTTGTTCAACTCGGAATTCATGTTCTTCAGTATGGGGTCGATTATGGTCTGGCGTCGGACCTCTTCGGGGACGAGGGGCTTCACCTCAACCACGTTCGAGCGTCCTATTCCCAGGTCGTCTAGTATCTTCCTCCCGGCTTTGGTCATGGGCAGCCGCTCCAGTTGAGAGCTCCGTTGCGCTTCGGCTATTTCTTCGAGCGTATTGTGTATCCCGAGTTGTAAAAAGCGGGTCGTGCTCGTGGACTCGAACAGACCCAGCGCCGTCTTGCATGCTCTTCTGATAATCACGCTGATCTTATTACGTTCGTGTTGGAGCCATCTGTGGTAGGCTGCAATGTACGCGACGTGGCTGATGATGAAGGACCAATTGGACGAGCCTGATTAGGCTCTGCTCTCACATATTTTAGATACATACTTTAATACTTCAATACTTTAAAGTATTGAAAGTGCGAAACAATAACAAAGGTAAAGCCTTAAAATGATGCAATTTCATTGGCGCGGCTGGGCGCGACTGCGGGATAGGCCCAGAGAAGAGGTTCGTAACATACCCGGTACGGAAAAGTGGTACTAATGTCGCTAAGAAAGATCTTGGTTTTAATTAATAAACGTAAATGAAATTTACTAAGGGTTTGATTCAAACTGATGGCCCCTAGCAGAACCCCTCCTTTTTTATTAGCTTACGTTTACGTCAATTAATACTGTCCCTACATCTACGAGCCTTAACTTCGTGTAATATTCTAATATGTTCCTATTGCATACATTGCTTCGCCCGTATGGCAAAACTGTGATATTTTTGGGATGTGCGAGCCTTCCTTTCAGTATAACATGTATGACATACATGTTCTGAGATTCGAACTGCGCGTGCAGGGACAGACTTTAGTGCTCTCAGACTTCCCCTGTATAAATTGGGTAGCAATTATTAGTCAAAATGTATAGCTTCATGGAAGTTTTCATCGCAGTTATTTGGCCGAAGGTTTATTCTAATCCTTTCTCTTTTGTTGCTAGCTGTTCGAGGCGGCTCAACATTTTAATCCTGGTGCGTCATGTTGATAAGTGTGTGTGTGTGTGTATGTGCATGTGTGCGCGTGCGTGTGTGTGTATGTGTGTGCGTGAGTGTGTGTGTGTGTTTGCGTGCGTGCGTGCGTGCGTGTGTGTGTGTGTGTGTGTGCGTGCGCGCGCGCGTGTGTGTGTGTGTGTGTGTGTGTGTGTGTGTGTGTGTGTGTGTGTGTGTGTGTGTGTGTGTGTGTGTTATTCACGTAAGCTGGCGTTGTGGTCAGCGTGAGAAGTTTTCGAGAACGCGTGCACAGAGTGACATCTCTTTTTCATCGCTCAGTAAGACAATGTCCAAGCCCTTGCCTGCCTGACGTGTCTCCAGCGTGGCATTTATGATGACCTTCAAATATGAAGTCTCCTTACGCCATTGTTAAATTCAGTTTTTGTGTAGAGAAAGAGAGAGAGAGAAAGCAATGGAGTGGAGTGGCAGGGAGGTCAACCAGACGATCGCCCGATTTCCTACGTTACATTGAGCGTAAGAGAGAATGGGAATAGAAGGAGGAAAGGGGAACTGTCTCCTCACCCGCGGCGCTAAATATTTGTGTATATCAATATTTACAGCCGCACGTGAGGAGGCAGTTGCTTGGCTAAAGGTTTATTGCATTTCTGGGTCTATGAGTCGTTTTGAAGGTTCCGCCTGGGAATTAATCAACTCTAAGGTCAAAACTTCTACTACAGTTCATGCCACGAACAAAATTACTCAGGGCCGCCTACGATATTTGTGCGATTTCATTTTTCCTGAACATTGTAATGCTTATTTATAGGGCACTTGGAGGACAGGAATCCTGTGAGCTATTGCATGCGTAACCTACGTTGCTGTTGGCACGGATGATCTGGATGCCTTCGACGTTGTTTTCCACCAACCACCTTTTTTTCGGCGTGTCCTCTGTTGCGGGCATGTGTCACGTTCGAGGCCTACCATCATCATTGTAACGTATGCCTTTGTGCCACTGACGCTGTTTTTACTAGCGCAACAACGAATAATTTATAACGTTTTCAGTGATAATTTCTATGAAGTATACATGATGTAATCCTCGTCAACTACTGTTTCCTTGCTGGTTCCGACCTCCGAAATGCATTTACAGATGTCACTGATTTCAGAGTCTGTGTAGAGCGCGAAGCCTAACCCTCCATGTCTGCCAAGTTGTTGGGCAATGACGCAGCTGCTAGCTCGATAGTTGCTCTGTCTGCGCCGCTCGGGTGTCCACGCGTCACGTGAGAGAAACGCTCTCCAACTATGTAAGCCGGTGCATGGCCGATCGTGATTTCTATACCTCTTCGTGAATAAATAGTCGTCGTCCCTGTATAAAACAAACAATTTCCTAAATGCGCATTGATTCGCTGGCACGGCTTCAAATCTAAATGAAGGCGGTTGTGCAGAAGTTTCCTTTTTCTTCGTGTTGTGGCAATGGCAAAGCCGAAGACGACGACGTGGCCTAACGACGATCGAAATTGCCGTTATGCGCGATCGATGCCGACGGCGATCGTCATCAGTGTAACAGAATGGACGGCCGGGACGTGCAAGTCAGACTAGATTTTGAGCACCTCGCTGCTTTCGGCAAAACAAAGGGGATCAGGAGTAAAAATCTGTTTGCATCCCATTGGACCACTAATGTCCGCAGGACTCCCGATAAAGAAGCGAGCGTCCAGAGCCGATAGCGGACGCCCGGCGGACGATAGGGTGACGTAACGTTCTGGGAGACATCTTTTTTTATTTTGTCCGAAAATAAAATTGCTGTGGACGCCTGCATAATATCATCCGCGGTCGTATTAGTACGTCTGGGGAGGTGTTCTGCGAGTCCACATAGTGGAAATTCCCGTTTCGCCTGCTGCTGAAGTTCTGATTGGCTGCGGCTCCTGGCGGCTGCGCAAGCGCAGCGCAGCCCATCCAATCAGAACTTCAACAGCAGACGAAATGGACGTGTCCACTATATAGGTGGACTCTTACAGAATACCTCCTCGGGTTTCGGATTGCAAAAGGACGTCCTCAGGACAATGCCTGCGGAGCTTTGCTAAGCGTGCTGGATGCAGGTTTGTGTACTGCCGAAAGGCACGCAGGCTGTTGTTTCTGGCTGCTGTGCTCTCTAGGAAGTGATCTAACCACTCTTAAAGAATCTGTCCATGTCCTCCGTTTGAAAAGTTGCTGCGATTTGGTCGACTTTTGGCGTACGCTTTGATTATATCTTTTTCGGCCAATTATACACGCACGTCAAAGTGCACTCCTCTCGCGGCACCGTGCCTATCGAAAAGGACCGTACTCGTGAAGATTTTTCGATTGTTTTCGTGTATTGTCATGTTCACTCCTTATGCTTAACACGCTTCACTTACACACATGTAAAAGACAAAACGAAAATAATAACAAAGGCGCTCATTATAAGCTAAAATAACTAACTATTTCTATGACGCCTCAAATCGCCATTCCGCTTCCCGTTTACGACCATGCGTTCTTTGTCTACTACACTCGCTGAGGGCCACCGGGCCTTAGCACATGTAGTGCGAGTTCATTATCCTGGCGGCCGCGGTGGCGCGCTTCCGTTTCCCTTCACTTAACGGCGCTTTTCGCTAAGGGGCTTTCGCGCTTACGCTGGATTCCTTCAACAGTTGCTTTAGAGTAAATCAAATCAAATCAAAATGCATTCATCTTCATTTGGTACATAGGTTTTCATTTCCTGCCCTCCCTAAGCACAGCGTGCTTGCTGGTTGTTCAGGCAGCACGGTGAATCATCGAATGTGTACCACAAAACAGTGAAGTAAGGCATGCTAGTACACACTATGCATATTATACAAAATTATAGAGACATAAAGAGCATTTATGAGTACAACTCGAGCAAAAATTCAACTAGGTAAATAAATAAATAAAAGAACATCCTACTAGCTTGACAATGAGCCATATCACAGATCACAGAACATCTAAGGAGCAAACCCAAAAAAGCAACCTTCTACATGCAAGAGGCCATCAGTGATTTTCCCGCAACGATGAGCACCGTTTCCTTATTGCTCTAGTCATTTTTCGTTTAGTTTCGAAATTTCCAAACGCTTCTCCAAGTTCATTAAATATCTGTGGCACGTAATATCGCCTTATTTTTTTCCCGTAATGCGTAAAGCATCGTGGCTTAACGTATATTTCTGTCTTAATAACCGAATATCACTCGGGTTCAACTGTCCACGGACATCTCCTCTGCCGTCTCTTCGTCAACTACGATCCTCTGGTGCGCACGCTCAAGCAGTTGCGAACATTGCACCGAAGCGTTTAAGTTTCCGTAGCGGCCTCCAGTGCCGAAGCGGACCAGGAGCGGTTGGCAGACCACCCTGTCCTTCAAATGCGCTCGACGGTGAAGCGACTCGACGCCGCGGAGACACCACGCTACCACGGCGAAAGAACTCGCAAACTTGGAAACTGCCCTTACGAAGAAGTGTTCCAATCTCTAAACTGTTCGCACAACTAAACGTCAAGTTTTAGTTAGCCTCAACTTGTCCATTGTGCCGTGATTATTTCAGAGATCAACTGGCCCACTGATCTCCTATAACTTCGTTTCACAAGCGGTTTGCAGCGGTGTGAAAGCTAGGGGCCGCTTAGCCAATCAGGATGGAGCGCACCAGAAAACTGTGTTGCTACGAGCCTGTACGTCGCCCCGTGACAATAATGTCAGGTGGCTCCATCTATGTTAAAAGAAATGTGTTAATATTTAGAGTGTTTGTAGCAGGTGGCGTTTTCTTGTTTTCTTTTTCTGTTTCCTTCTTACACGGGCGAAGCCCGTTCCGATGGGACTGGTCCTATTTCTTTTTCTAGACACAAGCAGCCAAAATTAATTCTGAGCACTCCACTACGACGTCTTCCATAGCTCGTTGGAGACGTTCTCGTGCGCATTTTCGCTGCACTCACTGCGACAGTGCTGAATGAACTCGACTTGTGTGCAGACAAGAAATGAATCAAGTCATCCCATTAGAGGGGTTCACAATTCAGCGTCCCCGTCGCAACTGAAATCAGCACCGCTGGTTGTTTCGTCTTCCAGGGTAATCACAACAGCAGGATCTTGGTCAACAGCATCGTCGATTATGTGGTCCAGTTTTCTCATTTTTCTGATTGGGAACATGCTCCACATAGCTCTTCCACTTGTCAGCAGTCACTTGCGCGATGCCTTGCCAAAGCAGATGCTCCACGTCTTGAAGCTTAAATGTCTTATTTCCACTCGCCACGAAGCCCTTCGCGTCGCTCCAAACAAGCTCTATAGGGTTCAGTTGGCAATGGTAGGGTGGCAGGCGCACAACCTGGTGGCCAGCAGCTTCAGCGCTGCAGTCCACACGGCATCCGTCCCCGCCTGTGTCCACGCTGTACACAAGCTTCATGAGCTGCGCTCGCACCATGTCGCTACGCCGCGCAACACTTTTTCCCGACAGCCATGCCTCTATCTCCATTATCACGGTGCTCATGCACGGCACTTCATCCTGCTTCACAGAATGATATGGCGCGTTATCCATGACGGTAACACTACCTGTGGTAGTTGGGTAAGGAGTTTCTGTGAGAACCATTTTTCATAGTGGCCTCCGTCCATTTCACCGTGGTAGTCGCCCGAGCTCTTCTTAGCTAGGAAGAATTCCGCAGCTTCTTCGACAAAACCGCGTTCGTTGCCGCAGTGCTTCACAGTCAGTCTACCGCCTTTGCCACTGGGGTTCTGAATGCGAGACGAGAGTTCCGATCGCGCGCTTCGTGCGCAGGCTGGGTGGTATCGTCAATCCACACCTGACTACGCGTGTGGCCGGCGTTGACCCATGTTTCATCGGTGAAAAAAAATTAGCCTACCCTGGCGTCGCAGCTCCGCTGTCTGGCGCAGTTACCGGCGGCGACACTGCACGATGTGCATCGCTTCGAAACAGCAGTGCATTCTGAGACCGTTTCTTGTATCGGAAGCAGAGCTTCTTCATCGTCCTCTGCATCGTTGCTGTGGATTCAGTCGGTAGCGTGTCCTCCATTTTGAAACGCTGCACAACCTTGGCGAGAGTCGGAATCTCCCCTCTTAGCAAACACGCTCAGGTCCCCTTAGCAAACACGCTCAGGTCAAAATCGTCCTGCTTCCTTGTCCGCTCACCGCCTTTTCCACCACAACGCTTCTTCGATGACGACACTCTGCCCGTCTTCTTCATCTATGTTGCCCACTGGTAGAGCGTTCGCTTGCTCACCTGGGTGAGTTTTGCAGTTCTCTTGATGAGCGAATTCAAGCTTGCACTGCCTCCGCACTCGACGCGAAGCCCTTCAAGAACGTTTAAAGCTATCTGCTTCGCCAGCTTAGGGAAGCAGCGCACATTCGACGGACGGCACGCAAGGGACACAACCGAATCGGGCGACGCCATGTTGCCGAAAGACTGCGCATCACCACCTTTTAACAGGCTTCCGAGGAGCTGTGCTCGTGCGGGTCATTGCCATCAGTTTCGCGACTGATTCAAAGCCTCTCTATACTTTAAAGTTGTCACTCCAAACTGTTTTAAATTTTTGTGTGCAATGTTTTAAAGCTAGTCCTAAACTGCTCAGATATTTGACGGACTATTTGCTGGGCTCCGGCAGCCCTGATTGGCTATGAGGCCCCTACCTTCCACCGTGTTGCAAACAGCTCGTGAAACGAAGTATAGCTTCCCAAATATATATATATTTATATATATATATATATATAACCTTTATTAATGGACACACTTGAAACTTCGGCTGACCTCGAAGAATTGTTCAATGAAGTGGCCGCCTTATAATGAGTATTTACAAGACCTCATAGTTCACTTTCGCAGCCTGAGTCATCTCGCATCACCAAGAATCTGGCGTCTCTCGGTGGAGTAATCTTCCTTCGTGTAATTATTTTCTTGTACTCCGCTATCACTAATACTGTTTCGCTTTTCTGGCGAAACTGCAGCCTCTCTTTTTTCTTTTGTTAAGTTCGTGTATAAGCGCTGCTGCGCATGTCTGCTCTTGATTCTGATTGCGAGTGAATCCGGCTTGGCCTCATTTTACGTTACTGAGTGAATTATATACATATTTATGACCTCTGCATGTAACTGGACATGTTTTCATCTCTAATGAATGTTGTGAATTATTAGAAGAGCTTTGTCTCATGAGTCGTTAGCGACGCTTACTGAAAAGAAAAGCGATACTGAGACACATGTCATCCGGGTGCATTTCACGCGCTGCTGATAGAAGACTCTGCCAAAGGTGTCACTGAGTCTACAGGTTCTTTTTCTCAGGGTACAAAAATTAACCGACGATTACAATACTTCCTAACACGAAATTTGAGCGCAGCTTTATACGTGTTTTCATTTCGCCATATATCGGCTGGTGCGGACGATCTGTCTCGCGCGGAACGTTGCAAACGGAGCACTATTCGGGAGACCGCGAGAGGCAACGCGTGCGTGACTGATGCGTGGGCGCGATTCACAGCAGCCGCCGCAGACAAACCTCCGCTCATGCTGCGCTTTGTTTCCACATGTGGTGTCGTCGGCGGGGGTCATCGATGAACAGACGATGCACGTTACCCTGGCGCCATCTCGTAGCCATCCTCGCCGCAGAGCCCGTCTTGCGCGGCACTACGCTTTGCTTCTCACGTTTTCGCCCTACGCTTCTCCTCCGCTTTCCGCTCCACGGTTCTGCTCACCCTCCTGCTCCGCTTTCCTCCTCCACTTCCTTCAATCGCCATCGTTCGTCTTCCGCTGCGCTCCGCGTTCGCTCTTTCATCCTTCGCTGCGCGCGTTCGCTCGGTTACGGGGTACGCGGACGCCGACGCTTACCGCAGGAACAGGCGCCTGGGTGCTGCGCTCTAAAAAGCACGCAAAAAATTTTGAAGCTTGGTTAACATACGGCAACATATTTATTCTCTAGGCATAGACTATCCATACCATTAGAAATCATTGTCAATTGGCTACCTCATTCTCTTTGAAGATATAATAAACTTTGTACTGTGTATATATTTAAATATTTTGTGTATGTGCATGGTGTCACAGCGGAAATTATGTTAAAATGCTGAAGTGAGAAAATACGGATGAAGTAGCCACCGCTGGTACTTCTAATGTGCTTGTCTTGCTATTGTCAGTATTTGGAGAAAGATGTAGTAGTGAGTATTGTAGTATAGTATAGATAGTATAGTATATTATTGTAGTAGTATAGCAGTCAGATGTCGTCGGTATTTGGAGCAATGATGCAGTAAGCTCATAGCCCCAATCAAATTTCGTGTGAAAAGGTCGAGGCTACTCAAACGAAACCTCAAACGATGTGGGTGACAGAACTCTGCCAATGACACTTTGGGGCGGTTCGGAGGGTTCTGGGGCCTCTCCCCCCTTCACTCCCCCCATAGTCGGCGCCTATTTTCAGAAACTACGCGTACTTTGCAGACGGAATATTGTAGAGGCAACGGTACCTGCACGCATTGTACCGAAAGCGCACAGCACGATGTCATTGATAGTAGCGGCGACAGTGTTGAGGCGATAACAGATTTCGCCACGCCGATTTTCCAGTGGAGCGCATCGCGATCCCGCCTGCCTTATCCCGAATGTGATGGTGCAGTGACTGGCGGTCGTTGAAGAGGCGTCAGGCGGTGAACAGCTGTTTTAGGAGGCCGCTCACTAAAGAGCTAGGATTACTGAAACAGCAAGATTTCGGATCTTCCGAACTATGCGAACGATGTGGGCGGCGTCTTCATAGCTTCTGACAAAACCTGCAGTGACACATTTTCAGTTATTGTCATGAGTACAGGCTAGTACAGGCACTTTGGATTCGCGTCTGGCCTGTAGCATGGCCCAACGCACGTAGAAAACCTTCCTCCTGTCGTACAGCTCACAGGAAACGTAGATGGGATTCCACTGGCCAAAAAGCTCTAAAACAGAATTCTCTTCGATTCAGTGCGTGATTCACGACTCGTGATGTTGCACCATTTGTAGTAGGCGGATATGCACGTCTCTCGAAGCCAACATTTGTGAATGAAATGCCGCTCATAGAAAGCACATAGAAAAACATACTGAAAAGTACTTTTGTGGAGATGCCGTTTAATGCCAGTGAATGAAAAGAGATAAATAACCGTGTATTGCATTTAAAGATGTTTTTATCGATGTTCATTGACTGTGTTCGCATGTCTACAGCTGCCGGGTACTGCAACCTGAAGTATTACATTGTTTTGCACTCAATTCAATTTCAAATGCAGTGAGTTCACTGCCAGATAGAACGATGGATACTGTTAAGGCTCATATCAGGTCATGGCTGCGACGTGTGCCTGAGCGTCTTACAGCAAAACTTGAAGATGCTTCATAAGGTCTGTACTAAGGGTGTGCGAATATTGAAATTTTCGAATACGAATCGAATACGAATAAGGCGAAAAACTGTCTTCGAATATCGAATCGAATATCGAATATCGAATATATGTGTAGTACTAAAAAATTGCAAAACGAGGTAACAATAGCTTTATTACCCTTTTAAAAATAATATTGCATTTCACGAGGTTGCTTCAGGTTAAAGAGGCAATCATTATAGGTAATGCACTCAGGTAATGCCAGGTAATGCTCTGTCAGGTAAACGCTTCTTACAGATTATCGCGAAGGAAAATTGACTGCTCAACATGTTCACAAAGTAAGGGCTCCCTATGCACTGTGACAACATTTGTCCAGGTAACATTTTCTATGTGCATATTTTATTGCGCATACTTACAAAGCCCGAAAGTACATCATATATTGTTATGATAGAGCCCTGGAATAAAGCTTGGTCAAAAAAATCGAAACTGGTCATGTCTCACGGGCCTGATACAGATAGACAGGAACAGAGCGTACACATTCATAGCAAGGTTCGTTACAGCACTTAAGATCACAGTGCTGTAACGCTGTGTCGTCGTTTGGTACCTTCTTTTTTCCTTGTTTTGTGTTGCGCTGTAACGAACCTTACTATGAATCCCAACCAAGTGGCCCAATTTGCCATCTTGATGCAGAGCATACAGATAATGAGCGGATCATGTGAAGCTCTCAGTGAATAAACATGTTCTTAGGAGAATGAGGAGCAAGCATATAATTCGTTAATTGCTCAATTATTCACAGTCTGTCCGAATATTCGCCGTTTCAACCATTATTCGGCCATCCTCGAATATTCGGGAATTTACGAATATGCATTTCACGAATCGAATACGCTTCGAATAAGGAAAATATTCGATTCGTATTCGAAATTTCGAATATTCGCACATCCCTAGTCTGTACCGATTTTTAAAACTCTGAAATGACGTTACTGCTTTCTACTAAACTTCTTGCTCTTACAGAAGAGGAAGAAATCAAAACAATGCTCTAAAGATATACAGTGAAAAGAATTCTCTACAGACTTTGTGATCAACTCAATCAGGTGTTGTTACTCGAGTGCTTGTCAGATACCTTTTTTTTTTGCCGCATCGGCATTAAACCGGTACTAGAATGATATTTTCAACTATATTTTTCTGTGTGTTATAGGAAGGGCCTAGACCTCTAAAGTACAAAATGTTTTGACGTGGCTCAGAGTACTCTAAATAATTTATTATAATAACTTTTCTCTCGCCAATTTAGGTGTTTTCCTTGGAGGATACTGTGTTTAATATGACACGGTATGGGGTGACATGGTGTGGGGACAACGTGACGTTTTGACACTCGGTCTGGCTTGCTCGGTCGCCTCGTATACTGCTACTCATTCTGAGAAGCGATGTAGCAGCATAGTGGATGACAGAGCGGGCAGGAGCAAGTGTCAAAACATGGCAGCCCTGCTTTGACGTGACCACGCACTATGTCATGACGTCACGTGACAGTAGAACCTAAACCTATACTAGTGGTAGAAAAGGCATTATATTGTTGTTCACCAATTGCACCGCTGGTTAGTCACTGTGGCAAATTTGATATTGATGAGGCCAAAGTTTCTCAACGTAATTTACAACGTGAAACATTACGGAAACCGTATTGCCAAAAGAAGTAGTCTCGGTGCCTTTTCTAATGATTTATTACAGCAAATGTAAATTTTATCTACTTCTATGCGTACTGCCACGCGTGTCTAAGCAACTAACTGCTGCCAGAGATAAATTCTTATTTTAGTTTAAAGGGGCTGACAACCGATTTTTAGCACGCTAGTTTTTATGGCACAACGCAATGCTCACCCTCGGTAGTGTTACCACCTGCAGTGGCTGCTTCCAAAAGCTTGTGCATATTTTACAAATAGAATTTTTCGATCTGAGCAGACTCTAACAAAGCAAGGGTCCCTGCTCCCGCTAAGCTGAGTAATAGAAGTGATGCCGATAGCCCGCCTCGCAAATTGCGAAAGCCGCCCATCTTTGTGCTTTCACAGTCGTGAGTGCATCTGTGGTTAACCACCTACATTTTGACCTTTTCAACCGTTTTTGAAAATAAAAAGCTTTTACAATAAGCTTGCGCTCTTATACGGTACCTTTCTTATATTTGTACCACGTTTTCCCCCTAGTACACGCCTGCGTCATGGCTGGCTGGCCCCCGTTGTCGTTATTCTGTCGATAGACGAGCCAAGACAACTCATCGCAAAAGAAGGCGAGGGCATAGCCACTTTTCTGCTCACTCTAAACGAAGGCCTCTCTTCACATTGCAAGTTATAATGTGTAAGTGATAAAGTTATAAAGTGTATAAAAAAGGTGTACTGCATTTCAATACTAATAGAGAGACCAGGAATCGCGTACACAGGTCTTACGCATCTTCTCGCTTTTGCCACGTGGGGCACCAAAGGTCATTTGTCGCGACCTTTAGTGAATAATTAAAACTATAAATCCATGTTTCATGAGAAAGACATGGCTCGTTTTAAGCAATACGAGAGGCAATCTTTCCAGCAGCGGGGTTATCTCGATTGAAGTTCTGAGTTTGTCTGGTCCCTCTAAATTGCATGCTTGCAGCAACCTATTTTTTGCGTGTTGTGTACTTCAATGCTTAGCTGAAACGTCAGTCACTGAGTAGCTGGAGAATTTTTATACTTTTTGCTTAAGCATGTGGCGTTACAAGCGAATTGGTGAGAAGTATTGTTTTTACCACAAGGACATTGACCTTTCCATTATTTTGAATGTATGCAGCATGTTATATCTCATATCTCTTGCATTTTGTCAGCAGTGAGGTGATTCACTGCTCTGTCTAACTGCGTCATCTGTAACGACAATGACATTTAACTTTGCAACTTTTTGAGTTGAAATTTTTTTGTGATAACCTGCCATGGTAGTGGCTTTGGTGTGCGGCTAAGCCTGATGGCGCGGTATCAAATCCCAGCCGCCGAGGCCGTATTTCGATGAAGGCGAAATGCAAAAACACGTACCTTGCAACTGGGAGCACGTTAAAAACCCAAGATGGCCAAAAAGTTATCCGAGAGTCCCGGCTCTACGGCTAGCCTCATAATCATATCGTGGTTTTGGGTAAAAGCCTCAGAATTTAATTTATTTGGGGATATTTATCATTTCCACATCTTCGCGTTATTTATTCATGGGTTCTAGTGTTTATTCAAGGGTCCTTGTGTTTATTATCTGATTTGTGGCTTCCTTGCTCTCGAGTGATCATCGTCGGGTAAGATATTCTGCCTGATTATACCATTCATGTTGGTATCATATTTTGTTCGCTTAATTCGCTACTTGCTACGAATTCGCGTCTACTATACATGTTTATTTCTGTGATGTAGTTTGTGATAAGTGTTTCCCTATCTGCCCTTTTTTGTCAATACCATGCGTTCGGCCGCCCATGTTTGTGGTTTAATTCTGTCTGGTCAAGAGTTGCACCACTGCCCATCTAGTCGCAATACCCCATGTGTTCAACATTTTACGTCTTCATGAAGTTAGGCTTTATTGTGTGGCAATTCACCATTTGGTGCTGCTGCTTTTACTAATAAAATATGACGTGTACCTGTTTTAGACTGCCGATGCCCTAATCCAGAATGTCAATAGTTGTTAACGTGTGCACACACTCCTTATTGCACACAAGGGACTAAAGTTTGCACAAGCCAACAGCGTTCACATATATACATGAAATGGGACAACAGTTGTAGTGATAGAGTAAGCTGCACTATATGCAGTAAATGCTTTGGAAATGTTGGAGATGACTGCTGAGAAATAGAAAAATGAGTTTTGTTTTGGAGATGCAAATAATGCATAGACCAGAAAAGTAACAGATTATAGAATAGTATGTGCGTCACTCTTCGGGGAGACTTTTCGTGCGAATTCCTGCTCTACCGTACTGCCTTTTTTCTCTTGATGTATATGTACTAGTCAGCAAGTGCCTGTTCTATACTTTATTTGCTCATTGTGGGATGGCATCTAACTTGCAAGATTGTGCGTAAAAAATACACTACAATGATGTCAAGTAAAAGTGATACAGTTTGTTCACATGAATGTAGGTTCCAGCAACATTGAAATTTTGCCTATCACATATGTTGGCGGTGACTTATACTAATATTCCTGACGGTAACTGTATGCTCGCAACATAACCAGTGAAACAAGGGACACAACAGGCTCTGACAGAGCGTAGACCCTGTGCAGTAAGACAGTGATGTACATAAGAGAAAAATCTGGTGTTCCAGTGGACAAATATGCATGGAACTTAAAATTACTGCCGCTCTCCTGGCGTGCGCATATTCGCATTTAAGAAAATCAATTTCCCACTTACCAGCTCTCCTCTCCATTCGTTGCGGATCATCCAAGTGTGTTTTTTTAGTATAAATTCTTTTATAACAGAGCTCTGAGAGTACCGAACGTGGTATTTCTTTAGAGGAGTTTTCTAGGCGACGCGGACATACTTTGCCACTAGCATCGCGAGTTTCAACACAGTTAACAAATTTGTTCAAATTAGAGAGAGATGGGGGAAGGCAGGGAGGTTAACCAGAGACGAGTTTCCGGTTTGCTCCCCTGCACTGAGGTGGGGTACATAGGGTGGTTTAAATGCCAAACTTGGAGCCAGTCAAACTTAAATGCACCTCCACTAAAAAAAAATCCTTGAAAATTGCACCTGATTCAAGATATTCATCTACGACAGTCAATGCTCAATCCAGGAAATATCGAAAAAGAGCACACTGGGAATGCAGAAAAGCCAGCCCCGCTATCACATCAGGTAGAAACCTTCCGTGACGAAAAGTGCGACAAAGTTTGAAACTGAAAATTGCGGCACATACTGATGGCGCGCTTTGCTTGGCAAACCTCTGCCGCGACATGCGGTATCACTATTTGCTGCGACATGCCATCGTTCTTAGTCGAACTATCAAACTAATCGAACTTAGTCACGGGACGTTTCCGTTTGAGGTAGCGGCGAGGAGTGCTCAGTTTCGTTATTGCTAGGATTGAGCTTGAAATTCGGTCACGATTATCACAAATTAGACACGATTTCTAAGATTAATAAGTAGGAATGGATTAAAATCTGACTGCCTTCAAGTTTGCTATTTTATCTACTCTAGCCCTTGGCACTAATAAATAATTATTACGAATTTCGGTTGTTCTGAAATTCACGTTGTCAGCGGCAGAGTACATACGCCTCGCCTAGAACTACTTTACAAATGCCCGCAAAAGATCCTCTACTTTGACGTCCTAAGGATATCCAAGGACCACAGAATGTCCCTCTCTGGGCTTACAGTGGACATTCGGATATCCCGTAGACATCGGCTGGACGTAGTGAAAAGCGGTAATAAAATTTGTAAACTTCAGAACGTCCGTTTTTGACGTCCGTCGGGCCAGCCCAGAATGCAATTTTTTTGCGCCTTATAGTCTTACGGACGTCCATTAGTACGTCCCTCCCAAGTACTGCCCGAGCCCAATGCTGCTTAGCTTCGGGGATCGGACATACGAATGCACCTCCCGCCTCGATTACCACGACGTGAACAGACCATGCTGTACCGTCTGTGGCTAGGCGTTGCCTTTACAAACTCATATGCTTTCCTCATAGGAATGGCCAACAGCCCCACGTGCGACACATGTAACCTCGACGAGACGCTAACACACATTATCTGTGTCTGACCGCGGTACAGTGCTGAGAGACGAGTGATGTGCAGAGTACTGGACTAGTTGGACAATCGTCCACTTTCAGAAATAAAAGCTTTAGGCCAATGCTCCGAAAGAACATCCGCGTTGAAGGCCTTACTCGCGCTATTAAGGTTCTTGCAGTCCACGGAGCTTCACGACAGACTTTAAGAATGCCGCCCCCTACCACTCTGTAGTGTACGCGCTTTGTTCGTGCTTGTCTCCCTTTCTTTCTATCTCCCCCTTCCACTCTGTTTCTTTTTTTATCCCCCTTAACCCTTCCCCCTGCGCAGGGTAGCCAACCGGAACTACCTCTGGTTAACCTCCGTGCCTTTCTCTGCATTATTTTCTCTCTCTCTAGTACGTCCCTTGGATTCTTCCGTATGTCCTGAGGACGTTCTTAATCTCCGGCAACGTGATCCGGACGACGTTCCAGGGTTGTCTGTTGTCCATAGGGGGATAACGCAATAGGCAGTATACCTTGCTGTTTGAGGCTCGAGCAGGCTGTCTGTGGACAAAAGCACACCGGAGCAAATATGAGGCACTGGATGAGACCTGTGTGTCGTGCAACAAAACTCCGGAAACCCATAGGCACACCGCAATGGAATGGCGAGATGTTCGCCCAGTGAAACCCGCAGGAAGCGTCCACCTTCCAGAAGCATGGGGATTCAAAGAGCATGGAGGAATTATAACTGGTCACCAGTTGAGATAACTTAGAGACACTTACAGTATTGGTGGAAAAAAAGCAGAAAAGAGAGTGAGAGAATCATAGTCGTTGCAAGCGTAGGCAGATTTACAATATATAGAGATAGAGGCTTTCATGACCAAAATGATACGCAAAGTGTTGTATGGTTGTAGATGCAGTAAAACCTGCCGATAGATCAAGCAGGCTAGGTGATTTCTTTTTCGACGCTCCGTTCAAAAGAGGATTACAGTAAACATCATCATTATCATTAGCCGCGGAGCCACCGCCCATCTCGTTTGCGGCGGTCGAAAAGGGGCGCTCAGACTGCATTCGAATGGTCCTTCCGATCGCCCGACTCCAGATCAAAGCGCTGAGAAGTGATCTAATGGCGAATTCGGCAAATCGCGACGGTGCGCCCCGGTGCGTCCATATATTGTCCAATTGTCCATATATAAACGAGACGTTCATTTGAGGGATTGCCAGCCGTTTGTGCGCAGGCGCGAGTAAGAGCGAGTGTGAGAGAGAAAATCTGGGGGCTTTTGCACCTTGAATATTTGACTCTGCCTAGGCACTACGGAGGAGGTTTCTCAGCGCGTGTTGTAGGCGTTTGTCCCTAGACGTGCTGGCATTGCGGAGAGGGGCGGAGTTTGCGCTCGGACGCAGGCTGCCGGCACGGTGAAGTATGTGAAGAAGCGGGCACTGACGTCCTATTTCGCGAGCACTCACTCTAAAAAAAGTTAACACCCTTTGGGTCGTATCTTGCCAAACAACGATACTCGTCATCTGTCTTTCCCGCATTTCCTTTCTTTAACGCTGCGAGCCCGGTACTTCCTAGTCACGAACGGTTTCGCGTTGTCAGCTTGAAACAGCATTCTCGACAGGAAAGTAGCCAGCGCCGAGTTTTCAAGAGAGGAGACGCAAGCAAGGCAGATGACGATTATTGTTGTATGGCAAACATACACCTGCGCGTGCCAGGATGCCAAAAGTGTATAAGATCTGGCGTCCGCTATCGCGCACACCCGTTCTTATACACCCCTGGCACGTGCAGGCCTCGGCGAGCTCCTACCCACGGACCAGTCCGGGTTCTAGCTTTAGTGTCCCCGTTGCCGCTTTGGTGTCCTGGAGGCACCGCCAATAATGCGAAATAATGACACGTTGTTTCAATGAGTAAAACAACACGATTGCATAAAAATAATTTCGTCCAGCCGCCTACTTGCGACGCGAAGTTCAGCACTACCGCGCCCCGCAACTTCTGCCGGGACGCCTAGAGACAAACGCATACAACACGCGAAGAAACTCCTCCGTAGTACCTAGGCACAGTCATATATTCAAGGAGCAAAAGTCCCCACATTTCCTCTCGCGCCCGCTCTTACTCGCGCATGCAAATCACGCGTTCGGCGTCTTCGCAAGTGCCACGCCCGGCTGTACCCAGTGGCGTAGCTAGGTCTTCTGGCGACTGGGGCCCATAGGTCTTCTGTCACCTCCCCTACCCCCGGGTGTGGTCGAGGAAGGAGTGGATATCGACAATTTCCGGGTGTCTTCAGACGTATATGACACCCCCCCCCCCCCTCCCCACTGTCCTCTTGTACCCGGAGCCCACGGCTCCCCGGCTCCCCCCCCCCCCCCCCCGTTACTACACCAGTGGCTGTACCTACTAGCACTTGCAAATACGCTGCGACCCGGACTGGTACGGGTTGGGCTTGCCGAGGCATGCGCGTGACAGGTGCGTATAAGATCGGCTGTCCGCTATCGCGGCCAGCCATTCTTTTATGCGATCACACCCTGGCACGCTTCGGCTTTCGCGGCCCCAACCCGCGGGCCGCTTTCGTCCCTCTGCTACTCCTGGGGTGCCCTGGAGATTCTGCGCCGCCTGCTTTATTATAACCTCAGGTGCACTCCTGAGGCCTCCATTTGCCAGTTACATGTGCCCTCCTGTAGTAGTGCTTGTAAAAAAATCAAATACATTGTCGCGACGAAAAAAGTGACCCGCGACTTATACAAAAACCATTGTCCCTTCAGACACAGCGATCACCAAGGTGCGTCTCTGCTCACTGCCTCACCGCGCGGGCAGCCAGCGGCGGAGCGTAAACTCGACCGCACTCCGCAATGCCGGCATGTCTTGGGCACAAACGCATACAACACGCGCTAAGAAACCTCCTCTGTGGTGCCTAGTCAGAGTCATATGTTCAAGGAACCAAAGTCCCCAGATTTTCTCTCTCACGCCCGCTCTTACTCGCGCCGGCGCTCCAACGGCTGGCGATCCCTCAAATGAATGTCTCATCATACGTAATGCCGTTCACCCTGTCTGAGCTGCTGAGACATCTGGTCGTTTTCCGGTCCCGTGAACTCAGCCATAGCCGTATTTCACGCTGTTTCCGCTAGAGCGCGTCGGCGACGCTCGTGATAAGCGCCTCGCTTTTGTTTTTGTTCGCCGGCGGCCGCTTACCGGGAAGCTTTCGTTTCCTTCCCTCTCACTCCTTCTAAACGCAGTCGGCTGTTCGATGGCGCAAGGTACCGTATTTTCGCGATTCTAAGCACCCCCCGATTCTAAGCACCCCCCCCTCTATTCCCGCGAAAAAATTAGGAAAAAGGTTTGCATGCGAATCTAAGCACCTCCCTATTTGTTAGGAAGAGCACGTAGCCAAGGCCGCCAAACGCGCTTGCTCACTCTGTCATCGAGCCGGAGCCGTCGCAGTCCCGAGGTGGCCCGGCGTCCGCGGTGCGATCTCGCCGCACAGCCGGACTGTACGGCTGTACGGCGAAAGCTGCAGAAAGCGTACACATCAACCATCCCAAGTGAATTCGGACGCTTGGAAGCGCGTCCAAGTGGACGTTGTGGTCAAATCATCTAAGAAGTGCTCAATCACAAACCACTTCGACGAAACGGAAGACGACCTGCTGTGGGATACCGAGAGCGGCGGTTCAAGCTGTGCGACGAACTCGAGTGGCAGTGATTGTAACTGAGCATCCGACACAAGCGGTGGGTTCACTGTCTGCACCGATTTTCTTTTGAATGTTTACAATATAAAATGTTATTTCTCGCACTTATCTCGTCACGATGTCGCAGCGAAAAGAAGGAGGGTGGGGGGTCATTCTAGATATTTTCGAATCTAAGCACCCCCGCTCACTTTGGGCATCGCGATCGTGAAAAAAACGGGTTGCTTAGAATGGAGTAAATACGGTATCTCCTGCTTCTACCCAGAGCGCTGAGCATTAAGACAGGCGTGTGACGTTTTACAGCTAGTCTCATCACTGCAACAGCCCCGTTGTAAAACAAACTGTGACTATATTCACGTACGAGCATCACTCTCCCAGCACTTTCGTTAGTCGCTGACCAGTCAAGGTTAACACCGTAACAACGATAATACGGCAGTGCAAGAGCCGTGCCTCACACCGCCGCAAATATCCTCGGCCACTCAACCCGACCGGTAGCGCTACAGCGGCGGCCCGGTGTACTAAGCCTGCTACGCAGTCTCCACCACGTACAGCAGGCCGTGTGTGTTGTCATCGAGGGGCCGTGATTTTGCTCTCCTGAACAAGTTTCCTCGCGGTCAAAGCGGGTTTTCCAAGCTGTAGTCTAACACGCGTAAGGAGAGTGTCGACGGCGAAGAAACGAGAGGGAGAGGGCGTTTGTTTTATATCGCTCGTTGATGCGTTTCGTCTGTAGGCTGCTTGTCGCTAAGGCGGAGGGTAACGTACGTCAGACGGATTGAATTCCTGTTCGCGAACGCGGTGGCGACCCCGTCGTCTCGCACGGTGCACTGTGCAGCGACATTCGTTTCACTTCGTGCGCTCATTCGGACTCCGGACTCGCATTACCGTAGCCCCTGGCTGGCGAGCCTCGCGCTTTCACTATCGCTTGTTCTTATGGTGTGCGTTGTGTGAACCTCTCTGGGTTGTGCGCGATAACGCGAGAGTTATCGTTGTCGCTGCTTCTCAGATTACGCGACACGGCTACTTTTTTTTTCTCATCCAGTTCACCATAAAGCAATTCCGTTTTTCTGCCGAGTAAAGAGGTGCGCTATGTTTAGCTTATCTCTATGTAGGTTAGAGTGAGATATGATAAGCGTGGTTGCGAGGATTCTCGTGACAGCGTTGCCGATGACGATTCTTACTCCTGCTCTCCCACCCCGATAACCTCCTCAGTGCGCATGATCTACATACACGCGCACAGTGTCCTTTGCATTGATGCCCACGCAAGCTCGATTATGGCTGAATTTAGGCCGGACCTTCAACTTGGGCCTGGGAAACCTTGGAATGGTGAGAGATGCGTTACTTACCTCCAGTGACCTACGGTTTCGTTGAAGGTACTTTTTTTTTTGCTGTCGGTATAGAAATGCATCATGTCGTCATAAGTTTCTGTAAAATAGTTTATAGCCTTCTTTTCTTTTATTTCCTGGATTTGTAAATGTGTTGTAGCGTCAATAGTGTTTGTAATGTAATTCATAGTTTCGTAACTTGATTATGCCGGCATACGTATCCAGAATATAATATATAATCTTTTTTTTATCCGTTTTTGTTTTCTTTTAATCATGTTCTCTCTTCCTTTTGCTCTCTCCTTTTACCCCCTTCATAAACCATTTACCCTTCCCCTTCCCTCAATGCACGACAGCTTACAGAAAACTCTAGTATAAGTAACCTCCTTGCCTTTCCTCGCTTTCTATTTTTTTATAGCACATATATATTTGCTTCGATAGAAGCAGTAATTTCTCTAGCAGTCTCCATGCAGCTTCATTGGTGGTACATTGCTGTATACCTCACTGACTCACGAAAAAATATGTGTACGGCAGATGCCAAATACCTTTTCGCATTTCACATTAGACAGCTTTACTTTAATGATAGCGTACTGGCGGGGTTAAGGGAAACAGCGTTACCGTTCCGCAAACGAACTTTGCAGGAAGTGAGTTTTAGCACCGCGTGATAGCGTAGTTTGCGTGCCGGACGCTATTCCGTTACGCTTTGAATTTCGCATGCATAATGCACCTAAGTGATTATATCTGTGTGTGCGCCCGGAAAGCACGAGGCAGCGCAACTGAAGCCAAGGGCGCATTGTATTTCGCGTGTCTGCCAATTCGCAGCAAAATCAGTACAAGCTCTACAGGCTGTATACACCAGAACACCGTGCATTCAAAGGGCGCCGCCATATTGATGAGCGCCGGTCGCGCCATCTATCCCAAGCGCCGCGAAGTAGCAGGTCTGGGCTGCCACGCCGGGAGATGCGACCCGGCGCGAAAGCGAAACTTGGGCTTTTTGGCTGGGCGGAAGGCGTGTTTCACGTTTTTTCTAACCTGTCATTTTCGCTGTCTGGATTCAATCAAACTTCAAGACCTCGTGCAAGTCCACAATGGACACACTGAGTGCTGTGCAGACTGCAGAAGCGAATACATCGGGTAGGTACGCTATTACGTTTGTACAAACCGCGCGCTATATGCTAGAACACCTGTGAGCTTTTTGGCACGTAACCTGTGAAGGAATTTACAGCACTGTGTCGGTGCCATATATTATTAAAGCACGCAGAACACTGTCATCTGCACTTTCAGTTTGGTGTTGTTTGTAATGGTCTCTACTGGGTTGGCCGCGCTTGGCAACCAACTGGCGAGGTCGTTTGACTGCCTGGTTAGCAGACGCCTGCCCTTCACCACCTGCACACTGAAAACAAAATAGATGTTATAGTAAGAAGGGCGGTAGTTCTTTCCCATGCCATCACTTTTGCGAAGATATAAAGTCCTCTCAAAATGAAATAGAAAATACACCAGGCCAATTGTATCGTGCAACCACTTAAGAGTACAACATTCAGAACAAAAGCCTACAGCACTCGAACAAGCAGCATATGATGCTAAACCTGCAGTCATTGGAAAATGAGGTACTACAGTAGTTATAATGTTCAACTACATGTGCAGTCAAAGTCCGTATATCAGGGCAAGCATGACAGATGCAGGTGTTGTACAGTTGCACAAACCATGACAGGGCACGTAAAATTACCATCCCTACTTAAAGCTGCATCATCAGGACCCCTTTGCTACAAAACAACAACCGCACCTGCATTTCAAGAAATTAGCCCCACCAGCTGCAGCTACCTGGTACCAGACCTGTTTTGCTTGTGCGAGGCCATCGGATTGTTGGCGCTCCCTTAGAAAAGAAAACAGTAAAAAAAAAACTAGTGAGAACGATCAAAATTTTGTTACAAAATACAAGAATAATTAAGCACCTTATTTTCCTCGCCATATGAACGGAAATATTTTGCGCTTTGCCCCGCATAACAGCCCGCACGCAGTTTAGAGCTCAGGAGGCTCAAATGAATTCGTTACGAATGACACCTGCAACACCAGCTCGTAAAGGTAGGTGCGCTGCAAGAACACCTTCGGCGACGAGTAGTCGTCGTTTACGTTTTTGTGGACGCATGCTACGTGACGAGCAGACTTCGGTTTACTTTCATTAGCAATAACGCTCACCAGCAAGGCCTACAACTTGTCGTTCACACTTAATGGTCATTCCGTGCACCAGCTGCAAGTATCGCTAACCGCAAACTCAACTGTTCCGCTTAACCGTCGGGAGCTCTGCCTGAATGAAAACACGAAAAGGCTTGCTTTTTTGTTATAGCCAAGGCGAAGCACCGGCGCGGGATTCTGCTCTGTAGGCTTGTTGCCCAGAAAGTGCTCGGAGCAAACCTGCGTATTACGTTTGTAGGGCGCAAAGTTGAACGTGGCACCAAAATATACACAGATCGAATACTCACTCGTGCATTTTCACTGGGTTGGTAGTTCTTCCTATTCACTGCAGCTATCCACCGGTGGCGCAGCTTGGCATTCTTCGTTGCGGATGGAAATCGGCGCAGGCTGAAAACACCGCACCGGCACCATTCCCTACGTGTGTTGTGCTCTTCGCAAACAGCGCTAAGCAACCTGCTCCTTTTCCGCTGGTTGTTTTGGCATCCAAACACGACGCAATGATGCCCAGATGACTTCTTCTACTTTGGATCCGTGTGAACGGGCACATTTCCGCACTTTGGAGCCCTAGAGCTGGCGCTTGCCATGTCTACTGGTCGCCGGCGAACACACTTTGGCAGCCCAGTACGCCGGTCGACCGGGCCATAGAGTTACTATACTGACTCTAGAGGACAAGCTACCCATAGGGCCCATGCATTAAAATTGGGAACCTCAAGAGCGCCGCCATGTTGCTACGCGCCGAGGTTGCCAGCTCCTGAGACGCTTGCTAGACTTGGTGACAGTAGTCAGTTTTAATCCGGCAACAGTAGCAGCGTAGCAGCATGGCGTCTCGCTTGAAGTGTTGTGATGTGTGTGTGCGGCCGTGTGTTTGGGCTTCATAAGTCGGTTCTTTATTCTATGTTGCGGGATGGTGTGGGTGTGGTCCATGTTGGCCGTAGAACTGGCAGTTATGCAACCGAGGGATGATCCTGTTCAAGCTTCTGGCGGTATGCGGTTTTCAGCGGTCACGCCTGTTGCATGAGTGTCACTCGACGACGTTACGAGCTCGAAGCTGTGGTCAGATTCCTCGTTGGCGTTCCGTACTTATCTTCGCACGGGCGCGGTATGTTGCAAAAGCCGCTTTCGCGATCTATCGTCGTGACGATAGATCGGGTTTTTTATTATTATAAGTAATGATCCAGCTGTAGGGCACATGTAACCGACAAACGGAAGTCTCAGGAGAGCACCTGAGATGGTAGTAGAGCAGGCGGCGCAGGAACTCCAGGGCACCCGAGGGACAGTGGGGGGATCAAAGCTCGAAGCAGAACGGTACGTAGGTTGGGGCCGCCGAGGCAGGTGTGTGCCAGGGAGTGTTCGCACGGACAGCTCCCCTGGCACGCGCAGCCGTGCCTCGCAAGGTCGAGATACTTTAAAGGCACCTGCGCCCATGGTCTTTCTTTTGCCTCGGCGCAGTGAGCACGATTAACGAGAATAATGTGGAGGGCATCCGGTGCAGTCGCGAATGCATCATGACAAATGTAGCTCGCGTCGCCTGGCGTCTGTAGTAATATCAGAGTTGGTGGTATGAACTTTATGCATAATACGTTTTGTTACGGTACCTCAACGGAATTGGTCTAGAGGACGGTGTTGGTACATTTTTTCGTACCGCCCTAATCCTATACCCCCACTACAAACACACACATACCCCCTTTTTTTATGTATACATACAATTCCTTGCCATGACGGATCATAGCCTCCTTTATTTTTGAAAAATAGAGGAGGCTATGGACCGATTGACCAGTTCAAGTTGTCAACTTGTCAGTAACTGTCGTAGGAATCACTGTAATAAACATAATTCCACGATCGGATTGTTTACTTTCATTTTTTGTTGTAACACTGAGGACTACATAGAACTTTATTTTGTATATGTGAGAGAAGTATGTGGATATCACGAGCTTAAGCCAATGTGCGATACACAGACAAAGCAGCTGCTACAACATGAACTGCATTGAGGGCCACACAACACATACGTAATTAAAGGTGCAAAATATAGGGGGAAGCTTCAAAATACGCTCTGTAGCACTGCAAAGTATAACATATATTGTATGTGTACAATAAATGTTCAAAAATACAATGCATCAATGTACCATTTGCCTTCAAGTTTATTATGAAGTTCAAGTTTACTGAAGTTTATTATGAGCATATGTACAACAGGGATCAACTAACACACCCGCAGTCGAGGTGGCTGTTCGAGGTGTGCTGGCTGCCTCAGTGTAAGAAAAAGAAATTGGGTAAATGTCGACACCAGTGCCACTGCTTCTTGCCTCTGACCTGCACGTGCCTCTGCGGCATCTTTGTGCACAAGTGTGCTGGCGTGGTGAGGCGTAGGAGTCATCCGAGAGAAAGAGTATTGTTTACATGGAGGAGTGGCTGTTCACATTGCCTGTCACTTTCCCTCAAATGTTTCCTTGGCGACTAGGGTGACACACCCGCAGTCAAGGTGGCTGTTCGAGGTGTGCTGGCTGCCTAAACGAAATAAAAAGAAATTAGATGAATGTCGATACCAGTGCTATTGCTTATTGCCTCTTACCTGCATTTGCCTCCACGGCCTCTTGGTTTGCGGAGTCTGTATGAGGGAGCTGCTGTGGCTAGGCGTAGGCATTGTCTAAGCAAAAAGAAAAGGCCATTTAAATGGGGAATTATGGAAATAAATGCAGTTGTCTCTGCTTCTTGCACGCTTCTTGCCTAAAAGAGCACTTTGACTGCTTCTGCTTTTTACCTGCAGGTGTTGTTGCGAGATCCTTAGTATGGCTGCGTGCAGCATTGTAACACTTGGTGGAGGCATTTGAAGTGGTAGCCAAAAATATAAAGAATCATCCTTGTCTGCACGAATGCTTTCAATTTCTAAATGCAGTGGTAACTATCACTATTGGTGCAAGGCCCCCCCACATCTATGCGGCAAGTGCCATAGCTCGAAACTGAATTGTTCCTTTATGTTTCACAAGGCATCTGATATGTCCACATTAGATGTGATGTGTTTGTTTTTATTTATCCCAGTGTGGAGAGAGCATCATTAAATGGCTGAAATACTATAGCGCCTAACAGACGACACAAGAAGAGACACGGACGAGCGCTTATGTCCGTGTCTCTTCTTCTTGTGTCGTCTGTTTGGCGCTATAGTACTTCAGTAATATGCAGCAACTAGCCCAACAAAAAGTTCTGCTGAAATATCATTAAATGTTTTGTTTATTTTTGCGTGTCTTGTTTTTTGGTTTATTTCTGAATTTATCATGATGCTAAAGTGACTTATGTAATGGCAATCAGCTTTTGTTTTGCAGAAAAACAATGCATTTCCTGACCCATTCTTTGACATCCCCTCACTCGCATAA
Source organism: Dermacentor albipictus (assembly GCF_038994185.2). Lineage (NCBI taxonomy): Eukaryota > Metazoa > Arthropoda > Arachnida > Ixodida > Ixodidae > Dermacentor > Dermacentor albipictus. The sequence goes on from NC_091828.1 coordinate 74,504,860, forward strand.
TTTTGCAGAGTATTCTACCTATATTGACTTGCTTGACCTCCACTAAAGGGTCTTGCATTTTTAAATACGACTCTTTCCTTAAAATAATTCGACACTTCTCATAATTTCTGTACCTTGGGCTTCTGATACTCTGCATTCACTATTTTTGCTTGTTTCTGACTAGAAATGTCTTCTTTAATTTAGAGCTTACATTTTACCTTTGGAACACACGGAAGGGCTTGCCATTGCATATCTGCATAAAAGGGAAACATGTTTCATTAAACATTTGCAAAATCCCATTGAAGATTGATGAATGCAGCTTGCAGTGTGATATGACTGAATGAGCCATAAAAGTAACTCATCTCACTTGGTAAATGAAAGCACATATTAGTGTGATGCACAAGATACGTTACACTAACGTGGTGGGTTCTCTTGCTTATAAAGCAAAATAATCGGTGCGCGAGAAAAAAATTATTTTTGCATAACCCTTGTACACACTGACTTAAGGAAAATGAGCTGGAGCTGTCCACATGATGTACTTATTTTACCTGCGAGTATGGTCAACAAAAATGTGTCCCAGCTGCTTAGTGGTATTCCGGATTATGTCAGTATTGCATATGTGCCTGTTGTCGAAAATAATTGAATTTTGAAAGTGCTCGCAGGGATCTGATGTGCATGTCTGCAGTTTATGGGTACATGTAAAAGACTCAGCATCAAGTGCAAGTGAACGGTCCCACTGGCCCGGAGTCGATCATGCAAATAGATTCGCTGCACAAATTTGTGACCAGAAAAGATATGCTACATGAAATGGCATACAAGGAAGTGTTGAAAATATTGCACAGTTAATAAAACGCCTAAGCTATTAATATGTGGCTTGATGCACTCGTTATGCAAAACGGAGGTGAGGCGTGCAGACAGGAAACAAGAGTAGAGTATTTACAAGCAAACAACACGCGCGCCGCCCACTTCTCTACTCTTGTGTCCTGTCTGCACGCCCCACCTCTGTTTTGCATAATGAATCCTTACGAACTAGCTCAGCTTTCTGTCGTTCTAAGTCTCGATGCACTCTATTTCGTCCGCATTAGGCACTCGCCTCTTGATTACTTCGTGGCACAGAAATACTCGGTCATCAGGCTGTTTTTCTGCTGTGGCCTTTGTAGAAGCATGATTGTTCAAAGTGCAACAATTAAACAGATTCTTTGAGTTGCTTGTGGCTTCGCCAGTACAATTCCGGTGCGCTGGTCCGCCTGTCCAGCAATTTCCTACTGAAGGGAAACCTGCAAATAAAAACACCGCTCCGCATGCAGAAAAATGCTCTACTGTGACGCTTCTCGAACGATTGTGATGTACCACAAGAGCTGCCTACTCGCGTGATATTCTCAACAAGGAGATAAATTCGTTTACTTACATGTGAAGGTATATATGCCAGACCACTTCGGGGCTTCGGTGGCACATAAGGCACGAGTGTGTAGCGTCCGATGTCGACGCGCGATCGCATGTCAAACGAAACTACTACGCATCCAAAAAACAGATTCGAAACCGAAATTCGCGTCATCCTTTATTGCATGAATGCGTACATCGTGATTTACATAAGTCACGGACTTAGCGATCGCTTTCTGTAAACTTAATATTAACGTACCACCTTCATAAAGCCATCAGGTATGCGTTTTTAGGTGACAAAGCATAAGGTGACCTGTACTTGTTCTCAGCTCTTTCAATAGTAATTGCGCTGGCCACATTGACCAGTAGCAACAGGGCGGCGCCCTAGAGGTTCCCACTTTTCCGGCCCAGCTTTTCCTCTAGAGTTGTTCTACTAACTCTATGGACCGGGCAACCCGGGTGCGAGAGTATGCGTTCGGTTAGTCTGGGTGCGAGACTAGCGTGTTCTGGTCTATACTATAGTCTCAGAGGCCACATGCCGTCGTCGCGCCTATTTGCCAGCGTCACTGATAGGTGACGCTGGTATCTCAAAGGTTTTACTCATAGGTCACAGTAAAATTGATTATGAAGAACGACTGAGGAATATGGGAAAAAGTAAATGGGCTATGAGAGTGTTGAGGTATCTGTACAGAAAAAAAACTTTGATTCACACTGGAGGAAAAGAACTAGGAAGCTTACCAGCAAGTGTACGGCCTGGAGATTGAGCAACACAGCAACAAAGCGGAAAGTCAGAGAGGCTGAAATAATCTCATGAGTGGCGGCAATGGAAAAGAAACCAGCCATGAGTAGCTACTTAAGAGAAAAAACGAAATCGAGAAAGAAACAATTTGTGATAACTCAAAGGGAAGCTCATTACTTTTCGAAGCGAGATCGGTATGCCTTAGAACACGCACCTATAAAGCGAGATGTAAAAGGAAGAAGAAGCATGTGCTTGCTGCGGTTAAGCTAGGGAAACGATGGAGCATGTTTTATTAGAATGTGAAGACAGACGTCTTCACAGCGGTCGATTTAGGCACCACTGGCCTCATTGAAGCCCTTGCGTTCAGCGAAAACAGCGGAAAAAGTGCACATGTCCGCAATGTACATTAGCAAGAGGCGACTGAAAGATTGGTGGAAGAAAAGTAGGGAAACGACATAAAACGGAGGCGTACAAAAGCAAAGTTCACAATAGGGAGTCAGAAAATTTGGTTGTAGGAGTTCATCGTGGGTTTTTTTTTCTTTTTCTTTTTTTTCTTTTGAACCTAGGTAGGAAATTAGGCAGTATAATAGGAAGAGCTTGGTGGCGCAACCAACCGCCCCGTTCCAAAGGGGACGCTCATAACATCCATCCATCCAGTTTATATTAAAGGGTAGGCCGCCATGCAACAGCTTTTTTGGGAGGACCCATAGAGGCATTGTAGGCAAAGACGGTCCTGGAGCCCGATAGGCGCCAGGGTTCAAGAACCATAGTGTGAGGAGAAGAAATAGACGTAAACACCAGCGCTAATTTAATTCAGGCATAGGGTATATTAGCATGTACGTTGGCAGGAATAGGCTGATGTAGGAGGAAACAGATGAGCAGTTAAGGCAGGAGAAGCTGATCGTATACGGGTTAATGGAGTCATCTTAAGGGCACGAACTAACCACCGTGTAATCCTGACTATCCATGGAAATATTGCAGAAGAACAGAGGACAGCAGAAAGGGAGTTGTAATTGGGGCATTCATTCATAAAAGTGCGAATTGACAAAGGGTGAAACAGGAATGCAAGGAATAAATATGGCTAAAAGGCAAAGTGACAGGGAAGCAGGCACTATTTGGCTTTGTACATCTGTCGACAGTAGTAAATGCCAAAGAGGAAAAAAAAGGTAAAATACGTAGCAAGTGACATTAATGATCTAGGAGGTGGGTGCGAGATAATTATACTAGGAGACGTTAACGCACTCATACAAGATATGTAAGGGTACAAAGACTCAAAAGGCAACATGCTGCGGGATATGTGTGAAAGGCAAGACTCAGTTATGTACACTAGTACTGATATGTGTGAAGGGCACATAATATGGGACGTAGGAAGCCTGCATTCGACGATAGATTATGCACTAATGTCACATAGGATGTATAATAGGCTAGGGATACTGAACACACACGATGGTAAACAACCAGATAAGATTTTTTTTACTCGGAAAAGCAACTGGAACTAGCAACCAAACAAACTGAGCAAGTAATTTCTGAGGATACTAAAACAAAATGCACATACGCAAGTTTAACAGGGCTGTTTGAGGTAGAGGTGGCTAAAAGAAGACGCAAACCAAAGAGCTGGTGGGATGAGGAGGTTAAGAACGCCACAGAGAAATATCAGGAATCCTCCAGAGAATACAGATATTCTAACCAGTGGGGTAAACCAGAAGAGAGACAAAATGGGAGGAAGACAGGGAGGTTTGCCAGTGTAATAGGCTACCCTATGCTAAGGAAAGGGCTAAAGGAAATAAAAAGAGAAAGAAAAAGCATGTGTAGAAAGCAAATGGCATAACTTCTTAAACTATATAAGGGAAACATCCCATTTGATCAATGAGAAGATTAGAAGAAAGGGGACCAAGTAGATGTCACAAGTAAGCAAAAATGGTAGAAAAGCAGCTAAGAAATTTTGAAAACTACTGAATTCCTTGAGTAATGAGACGAATCGCGAGCAGAGGTTTAGAGCTACAGATGAAAGTGTTCGCCTAGAAGGGGATGATGCAGTGGGACGTATAAGAACAATGGTGACAGAAACATTTCAAGAGCATAGAAACATTCCATGTACTTAATCAGACGAGGATAGGCCAGTTAGTGTAGTGGCTCCGCTTGAATAAAGAAAGTGGGAAAGGGCATAGAAGAGAGTTCCTAAAAGCACGTCAACAGGTCTTGATGGCATCACAATTATATTAAAGACATTGGACCCAAAGTGTAAGCAAACATTAGGTGAGGTAGTGAGCAAAACGATATAGAAGGTCAAGCCCCCGATAGGGGTCTTGACCTTCTATATCTTATATATCCTCTATATCTTCTTTCATCTTCTATATAGATGAAAGCATCTAACCCTACAGCTAGAATAGAACTGGCAGAACTTTCGAAGTTAATCAACAAGCTTAAGACAGCTGACATAAGGAAGTCTAATATGGATAGAATTGAACATGCTCTCAGGAACGGAGGAAACCTAAAAACAGTGAAGAAGAAACTAGGAATTGGCAAGAATCAGATGTATGCGTTAAGAGACAAAGCCGGCAATATCATTACTAATATGGATGAGATAGTTCAAGTGGCTGAGGAGCTCTATAGAGATTTATACAGTACCAGTGGCACCCACGACGATAATGGAAGAGAAAATAGTCTAGAGGAATTCGAAATCCCGAAGGTAACGCCGGAAGAAGTAAAAACCTTAGGAGATATGCAAAGGGGGAAGGCAGCTGGGGAGGATCAGGTAACAGCAGATTTGTTGAAGGATGGTGGACAGATTGTTCTAGAGAAACTGGCCACCCTGTATGCGCAATGCCTCATGACCTCGACCGTACCGGAATCTTGGAAGAACTCTAACATAATCCTAATCCATAAGAAAGGGGACGCCAAAGACTTGAAAAATTATAGAGCGATCAGCTTACTGTGCGTTGCCTACAAACTATTTACTAAGGTAATCGCAAATAGAATCAGGAACACCTTAGACTTCTGTCAAGCAAAGGACCAGGCAGGATTCCGTAAAGGCTATTCAACAATAGATCATATTCACACTATCAATCAGGTGATAGAGAAATGTGCGGAATATAACCAACCCTTATATATAGCTTTCATTGATTACGAGAAAGCGTTTGATTCCGTCGAAACGTCAGCAGTCATGGAGGCATTACGGAATCAGGGTGTAGACGAGCCGTATGTAAAAATACTGAAAGATATCTATAGCGGCTCCACAGCCACCGTAGTCCTCCATAAAGCAAGCAACAAAATCCCAATAAAGAAAGGCGTCAGGCAGCGAGATACGATATCTCCAATGCTATTCACAGCGTGTTTACAGGAGGTATTCAGAGACCTCGATTGGGAAGAATTGGGGATAAAAGTTAATGGAGAATACGTTGGTACCTTGCGATTCGCTGATGATATTGCCTTGCTTAGTAACTCAGGGGACCAATTGCAATGCATGCTCACTGACCTGGAGAGGCAAAGCAGAATAGTTGGTCTAAAAATTAATATGCAGAAAACTAAAGTAATGCTTTACAGTCTCGGGAGAGAACAGCAATTTACAATAGTCAGCGAGGCACTGGAAGTCGTAAGCGAATACATCTACATAGGGCAGGTAGTGACGGCGGATCCGGATCATGAGACGGAAACAATCAGAAGAATAAGGATAGGCTGGGGTGCGTTTGGCAGGCATTCTTAAATCATGAACAGCAGCTTGCCATTATCCCTCAAGAGAAAAGTATATAATAGCTGTGTCTTACCAGTACTCACCTACGGGGCAGAAGCCTGGAGGCTTACGAAAAGGGTTCTACTCAAATTGAGGACGACGCAACGAGCTATGGAAAGAAGAATGATAGGTGTAACGTTAAGGGATAAGAAAAGAGCAGATGTGGTGAGGGAACAAGCGCGAGTTAATGACATCTTAGTTGAAATCAAGAAAAAGAAATGGGCATGGGCAGGACATGTAATGAGGAGGGAAGATAACCGATGGTCATTAAGGGTTACGGACTGGATTCCAAGGGAAGGGAAGCGTAGCAGGGGGCGGCAGAAAGTTAGGTGGGCGGATGAGATTAAGAAGTTTGCAGGGACGGCATGGCCACAATTAGTACATGACCGGGGTTGTTGGAGAAGTATGGGAGAGGCCTTTGCCCTGCAGTGGGCGTAACCAGGCTGATGATGATGATGATTATGATGATGATGATGATTATGATGATGATGATGATGAAGCAGAGTGAGTGTGATATATTAGTGAAAAGGGGGACGAAGCTGCCATAAACAACTACTGTCCCATTATAGTGACATTGTTTTACAGGATGATGATGCAGATTATAAAGGACAGACTGCAGACATGGGTGCTAGGGGAACTACAAAATGGGTTCCGGAAAGAAGGGAGGCTTGACGGCAATCGGTTCTTATTGACACAGTGTGTCAAAATAGCAGAAAAGGAGCACAGGCCCCTCTGTCTTGCATTTACGGATATCAAGGGAGCTTATGACAGTGTTATTCAAGAGGATTGTGGGACATACCGGTCACACTAGATGTAAAAAATGGAGTAACTAATCTCTTAAAATATATCTATATAAGTAACAAGGTGCTTATAAAATAAAAATAACAGGTATCTGGGCCAATAGAAATACAGCGTGGGCTTATGCCCTCTGTCACCTTTGTTGTTCATGATGCACATACAAGGATTAGATACCAAATTAGGGAGGAGCGGAATTGGCTTCAACCTTTCTTTTTTCAAGCAAGAAGAATGGATTATTACCAGGATGGATTTACGCGGATGATATAGTACTAATGGCTGACAACAAGGAAGATTGGCAGGGATTGCTGGACATCTGCGGTAAAGAGGAAGATAGATTAGGTTTCACGTTGAGTAAGAAAAATCGGCAGTCATGATTTTTATTCATAAGCAGGGCCGCGAGCATGGGGTACAGGAGCTTACGCTGGAGATGGTGCCTAACACAAATATCTTGGCATGTGGATATATAATTGTGCTGGAAAGGTAGCAGGAATGCAGCCGTGATAGAAAATAGGGCCATGCGGAATTACAATAGATAAGAACTGGTTACAAGGACTTGTAAAGGTCATGATTGTGATGGTTCCTAGTCGGACTTTCGGCAATGCGGTCCTGTGTATGAGGCCAGAAGATCGAGCAAGGTTGGAAATTAAGCAACAAGGGGTAGGTTCAATACTTCCACGAACGCTTTAATATTCTCCCATGTGCTTGGAGATTTAGATAGGTGCAGTAATTGTGCAGTGCCTCAGTGACCGCTTGCGAAGCTCAAAAGAGCCTGAAAGTTTACAGGTGACAACAAAAAGTTTTCACATATTCAATTCATAATATAGGGTGCCATAACGGAGGGAACAACAAAGCAGGCGGATATGCGCGCTCATTACTTAAAAGTTCGTTAGCGTGAAATGAGAATTGTGTTATGTAAAGTAAGATACATTACACATTTGTCTTTATACGAGGCATCTAAACTATTCTTTCTTGAGCTGCGTCAACAAACTGATAATTTTAAAAACGCACCTTAACGTGGACCATTGCTGTTCTAAAAAAAAGAAAGAAGCACATTTGAAGTGCCAGTAGACGAAAATTCACTTGAGCTCCACTAGCTTCCTGACCACGAGCACAAAGATTCCGAAGCTGCATCTACACAAGTTGCGCTTTGTCGTATGGCGTTCTGCCCCCCTTCCATATGATACTTCTCTTTCAGACTGAATGCAAAGACGTGAAGGAAGGTCTTAAAGATGGTTTCTCCTGAAGTTTGTCTAGTGGGTACGTAGTATTGGCGTAGCCAGGAGGTGGCACATCCGACCCCGAATTTCCTGTATTAGTGTGGGGTCATCCCAGCTGCCTCCTCACTCCCCCCTCCCCCGCTTGCTCGTCCCCGAGCAAGGGGCTAACACCCAACACCTAACACCTAACACCCGGAAAAAAAAAAAACTTCTGGCTACGCAACTGGTAGGTAGACAGCGTCAAGCCTGTTGAAAGGCTTCTTTCCTGCGTCTACCATATAGTGCCACCGATACTGAAATGAACGACGTATACGCACACTGTAGCCAGAAGGTCTGCGAAAGAGGTGGGAGAGAAGATCTACGTAATGTTTACACGTCGAGGCGCTCGTACGCCATGTATGCGTGACGTTGCATATTTTTTTTTACCTCCAGGTGTCATTTGCCCCGCTGAAAGAATATTTAGTTACAATGAAGAACCTGTTATCAGGTGACAGGGGTCTCAGTTCACTCTTCGTATAGAAGCGTTAGCGTCTAACGTTTGGAAAGGAGTATCTCATAGCGGTTGCATCCCTGCAATTTTTTTTTTATAGGGATAGCATTGGTCTTGAAATATCTTGAAGGTTTCTCATGGCAAATATGTTTGGTGGCTGCTTCTGTGCAGGGTTTGACTGTCGCGCTCACCGGTGTGGCTCTGCTGGACCTTGTGGAAATCTACGACGCCAGTGTCTCAAGCGTATCCTATCTGATCACTACGCGTGGCATCGGCAACCTCATAGGCTCTCTGTTAGGTATGTATGAGCGCTTAAGCAGAATTGACTTTTCGCTGTCGAAAAAAAAATACAACTGTATGTGCCCCATATCCCCATGCGTGCAACAGTCTATATATGATCCAGTGAGGTATTGTAATGAGCCACTTGATTACGAAGTATAGCGGAACACTGCACTGCCACGCGAAACCGAGCAGCCGTCCTGCAAAGGTTTTCTTATTGTAAAGGTCATTCAACAGTTGTAAGTTTGCACATCCCCTTGTGTCCTGCGTCTAAATCTTCAGATCCAGTCCTTATGCACGCATTACAGCACCGCGTTGTGCTGCGCTCCATATGACCACATGAAATCTTATATAACTTATGTTCACATTATTACACGGCCAATAAAATGCCGTTGGCTGCAGGAAGATCTTGGCTTGTGAGTTTCGCCAGCAATCCCTGCGCTCGAGCGCCGCTTATGACAAGAGCTTAAGAAATCGGGGAACAAGATGCGGGGAACGAAAATCGGGGAGCGAAAGAAGTGCGAGGAACAGTGCAAACGGGCGAGTCGGGCCCCGGCCCTCCTTGGGAAAATGAGACCTCTCCGCCTGTGCGAATGGATTCGAACATTAACAGCGCGTAGGCGAAAAAAGTTTCCGCTTTCCTATTGCGATGGCATAATAAGTATCCAGTATTAAAGCCATATTACCTGGCTTTAAATGAGAATAGAAGTGAAAATAATGTATGCTCAACAGATACAGAAAAGGGAATGTGCAGTGCAATATTCTTTGAGTATGCGATGCAAGAAAAAAAAACGTTGAAAGGCACAAAAATGGCCCTTTAAGAAATGCCGCCGTACTTTCATAAAGATTCTGTCTACAATGCAATGCATTTAATTAACTGCTATCTGCTAAAATTTTCTCTATTCCTGCGTTTGCTTCCAGAAAAAAGAAACAAATCTCTGAAGCCGTTAATCATCTTTTTACTATAGTCTCCATCACAGGTGAAACATTAACAACGAGGCTGAAACCCCTCTGGTGCAAAGTTACCACTGCAGTTCATGTTGCTTGCTTTTGTTCAATACCGCTCTCCCCCCCCCCCCCCCCGTATTTTACATTTTACTTTGTTTTTGCTTTTTTCCCACGAATACGCAGGCGGAAAACTGTACGACACCTACAACACGCAAGTGATATCGATCCTGACGATGATATTGAGCTCAATCACAGTGCTCATGGTTCCCCTGAGCGGGTACTTGGCAGTCGCACATGTCATGGTGTTCTTCGAAGGCCTCAGCTTGGGCGCATTTGGCACCGGTAAGCACTGTACACTCGCTCAGTTTCCGCGGCAACGCACGTTGCAAACACAACGGATCAGACGTTTTCCTGGTGAACAGAATTTGATGCTTAGAAGACGCTAACAGAAAGTCCTTTAGAGAGGGGGACACATTACCTGAAGCTACGAATGGTACACAGAAAGCAGTAACACTATATTTTATCCTTTGCGTGCAGGCGCCAACGTATGGATCATCAGGATGTGGCCCGAGAACAGTAGCCCAGCCCTCCAGGCTTTCCACTTGGCTTTCGGCATCGGCGGCCTCATCGCGCCATTCATCGCCAAGCCGTTCCTCTCACCAGCCGCCGGAGGCAACTCGAGCAGCATTCTGAACGACACGTTCGGAATGGCCGAACCGGCTTACCTGACGGCAAGCTACAATAGCGACCTCTCGAAAGAACTTCTCGAACTCGGAAGCGAGAGCGAGCACGGTTCGGGCGAGAGTCAAGTTCACTACGCTTTCGCAATTGCCAGTGCCCTAAACGTACTGCTGGTGATCTCGATGATTGTGCTTTACTGCGTAGACAGGGCCGATTTCAAGCCGCAAGAGCCGAGCAACGCGGACGCAGCCGAAGCAGTGATAGCGCAGCCAGCGAGTGCCGTCCGGTTCACCCGCACAGTGCTGGCGATGCTCTGCGCCTACTTGTGCGTCTACGTCGTCCTGGAGTGCTCGTCGTCCGAGATGTTCGCGCCGTTCGCGGTGAAGAGCGACCTGCACTTCACGAAGGAGGCCGCCTCGCGTGTGGTCGCAGTCTTCTTCTTCTGCTTTTCTGCCGGTCGCCTCAGTGCTGCCCTGCTCACGATCAAGGTGTCCGTTTTCTGGATAATCATCGCGTCGCACATCGTCCTGCTTCCCACGGCGGTTGTCCTCGCGATGTGGGGTTCCAGTAGAGCCACGGTGCTGTGGGTGGGCAGCGCCCTAACTGGCTTTGCCCAGGGACCGCTAAACGCGGGAGTTACGGCGTGGACGGCACAGCACATAAGTATCACAAACAAGATGATGTCGCTGGTTGTTGTTACTGGAGGCGTCGGTTCCATGTCCCCGCCTCTTCTCGTGGGTCAGTTCCTCGAAAGCAACCCCGATGTTTTTCTCTACGTGTGCCTCGCTGCCGCTTCGCTCTGTATCGTTGTCTTTGTTACCATGTGCATATACGTGCGAGAGACGACGCGGTCGAATGAAAGCGAAGCGCTGCTCGTCAGCGTAAATCACGGGGCCTCTCAAGACAGTCTTTCTCCTCCTATTCGTTTTTGAGCATCGTAGCGAGTGTGCGTCTTCTCGTACCTCGAAAAAAAGAATGTGTATCTCTTGTGAAAAAGAGTAGCGAACAAACTTTTGCAATGGTACTGGAAACGTGTCAGCCGGGTCAAGAACGAAACAAGGCAATCTTAAGTAAATAATTAGGTGACTTAGGGAAGCACTCTTACGCCGAGTTCCATGTCTTTCGGTACTTTATTTTCTATTCTGGAGAAGCTGGTGTATGTGGTTGGGGAAATAAGGTACCGACCACAACAGCAGTTAATGCTGCACAAGGTCTCTATGTGGTGCGCTTACCGACAAACTTCACCAAAATAGAGCACACATAGGTAATTTTAATATATTGCAGCTCTCACACTACTGAGAAGCTTTCCAAATACATATGTGGCGTAAAAGCGTAGTGATTTAGCTTTGTAATCATTGTTCAGGTGCTGTCGCCATTTGATTTGTTGAGTTTGCATTTTCACCTTTGGTAACAGCTGCAACCCACTGTCTTTTCCAAAGTATTGCGAAACATGGTCAAAAACACCATATTTTTCAAGAAAGAAAAATAATGAAAGAAGTGCTGGACATATGACTGACTCGATAAGGCGGCCTTTGCCACTTTACGGAATCACTTTCGGAAAAAATATGAATTTCACGCAATGTCATATGCAATCGTTGTTCATCGGAATTGCAGTTCGAAGTGTTCCGTTTATGGGCGTGCTAATAACTGGACTTCCTACAGGTAGGATGAAAACTGGGCCTCTTGCTCTGTGCTCTCGCTTATAGGCTTCTCTGGTACATTACTCCATGGAGTGCTGCGCTCATGTTTTGTTTTCTGTTCTTTTTATTTTTTTTATCGTCACCAACAGGCTGGATGAGCTACATGCTGACAGCGTCAGTGAGAGCGTACAATCCCTTGTGACTTGCTATAAGACAGCAGATTATGAAATTAAAGTTATGCAGTTCTTATGGGCACTGCTGAAAGTACCCCATAACGGAGACGCAACACTCCCCTGCGCGCGCACAACATTTGAACGTGCACCGCGCATACCAGCGAAGCTTCGCTGTGCTGGGGCTTAAGTGCACTCTCGTGGCATATTCGGGTGGTCGTCACAGAGGGCTCTGGACACGCTACGTACGTAGCGGGGTGCAAAACATATTTGAATCTTTAGTATAAGAATAACCGTACAATGAATTTATAATCCTGCTTTGTTATCACCAGTGCAACCCAGTAATGCTAGAATAACGCTTAGTTGCTCTTCCGCACGACTTTCTTGGGACTGCGACAGCGTTCTGAAACAACCACTCGAATATGCCCTTATAGTCTCATTGTATCTATGACGGCTTCAGCTATGAGTGAATTAATAAATTTACTTCTCCTGTTTACAACAGAAAAAAGGCAGAAGCCAAAGGTCGCATGGTCTGACTAAAGCTTCTGCTCCGACAGTACTGCCCGCAAGCCGTACGCAGCCCACAAATCACAGACATGCAGAAATTAAATCGGATGTCGCGATATAGTACGTTGTTTCTTTCTTTGCTAAAAAAAGAACACGTACAAAAAAAAGACAAAGAAATGACCGAATATACTCAAGCTACAACTTATGTAAAAGTACAACTCTAAATTGAAAAGGAAGGAAAAGTAAGAGAAAAAAAGGAGACAATATAACTGACAGTTTATACTACTTCTTCATTCGGGCAAACTCATTATTGTTCGCAATGAGAAGAAATTTATAGAATTTATTAGAATCTTCCGTAATTTCGTAATCATAATCATGTAGGCGATTTAATAGTGAAGTTGACTGATAACTGACTAGTTGATTTCAGCTGTCTCGAGGTCGAATTGTTTGTTTAGCGACATACAGATTGTACAGCATCTCATGAAGCGAAAATTTATGTGCTTGGGAGTGGAAGAATCGAAAACCTCAGGAAAATTTACAATTTACCGCTTCGAGGAGGCCCTTTTTTTCATCGTTATAAAGAGAATCACTGCAACGTGTACATTATCGCTGAGGTCATAGGTGGATGGAAAGTGTTCATTTGCCCGGAGGGGGAGGCGGGAGCTGAGTCTCGACCAGCTTTCCGAAGCTTCTACATATTTCACACACACACACACACACACACACACACACACACACACACACACACACACACACACACACACACACACACACACACACACACACACACACACACACACACACACACACACACACACACACACACACACACACACACACACACACACACACACACACACACACACACACACACACACACACACACACACACACACACACACACACACACACACACACACACACACACACACACACACACACACACACACACACACACACACACACACACACACACACACACACACACACACACACACACACACACACACACACACACACACACACACACACACACACACACACACACACACACACACACACACACACACACACACACACACACACACACACACACACACACACACACACACACACACACACACACACACACACGCACACGCGCACACACGCGCACACACGCGCACACACGCGCACACGCGCACACGCGCACACGCGCACACGCGCACACACACACACACACACACACACACACACACGCGCGCACACACACACACACATCTTTTAGTAACAGTTGCACTTGAAGAAACTTCGTTTGACCTCGAAGAATTGTTCACTGAAGTGACGGCTTTATATGAGTATTTACAAGGCCTTATGGAGACAGCTCCATTTCATAGTGCGAGTCCTCCTGCTCTACCAGGAACCTGGCGTCTCTCGGTGGTATGATCTTCCTTCGTGTAATTGTCTTAGATTTCGCCATCGCTATTACTGCTTCGCCTTCCAGGAAAAACGGCAGCCTCTCTCTCTCACTCTCTCTTTCTCTCTCTCCCTCTCTCTCACTCTCTCTTTCTCTCTCCCTCTCCCTCTCTCTCTCTTTTTCGTCCTTTTTTGTTTACTTTGAGTCTGAGTTTAAGCGCCGCTGCGCAACTCTGCTATTGATTCTGATATCGAACGAATCCGACTTGGCCTCATTTTGATTACTCAGTGAATACGAGGGACGTTCCAAAAGTTTCGTCATTTTTCTAAATAGGAGATTGTACACCAGCTTAGACAAACAATCGCCATAAGAATCTACGCCCGTTGCTGGTTTAACGACGGAAGAAGCGTCGGCGGAGGAGGAATGACACATGCGCAGAGCGCCTAAGAATGGAGATCTTATTTTGTTGTAGCGCAAGCTAAACGACAAGGACAGCAGAAACGCACATTTGACACACACAGCACTATTTTTGTGCACACGGAGTTGACGGTGACTGTGACTATACCGCAAGAATCCTTGAGGGCGTTTACGATAGAGCCCGTTGAACCAGAAACTTTGCACCACTGTTGTTTGAGATATTGTTTTGTTTTTCAGTTTTATGTTCTTTCTGTAAATATTAAGGCGTAAAGCTGTTCGTCGGCACTTTCAGAAAAGAAATAAATGGAATGAAACTGAAATGAAGTCGATGACGATAGCTATAGCGGCTTGTTGGTACGGCATATCTTATTTTGTTGTAACGCAAGCTGAACGACAAGGACGACAGAAAGGCACATTTGACACACACAGAGCTGTGTGTGTGTAAAATGTGCCTTTCTGCATTTTTGTAGCTTTCGCTACAGCAAGGTAAGTAAGGAAGGAAAAAGTGGAGAAAGAAAGGCAGGGAGGTTAACCACTATGCTTAACCGGTTTGCTACCCTACACATGGGAGCGGGATGGAGGGGGATGATAGATGGGGAGGAGAGAGAGAGCACATAACGCAGCACACACATCGTCAGTTACAGTCCGTCACTCTTGCGCGGTACGTGACATCACTGTCACAGCCGCTTGTCAAAGCCCCTCTCTTTCAAAGACCGAAGTATTCCCTTCGTCGCCTTCAGCTGTTATGTCTTCTGTCGGCGATATGTGAAAATAGTTGCAACTGACAATGATCTGTTGTCAAGGTACGCTAAAACGGACGCCAGGGACTGTCTCTGAACATTATATTCGGGACAGTCGCACAGAATGTGTTCTAGCGTCTCCTCGCAAAGACAGGCATTGCAGAGGGCGTTGTCGGCCATTGCAATGCGAAATGACTCAAGATTTCGTGAAGGCCACCCCTAGCCATAAGCGATAAAGCAGAGCGGCCTCTCTTCGGCGAAGTCCAGTTGGCATACAGAGATGCATCAAAGAGGGCAGGTTGTACTGACGATTGCTCCGGTTGGTCTGGCTGCTTGGTGTGCACCATAGAGGGAGCGTGATCTCCTGTACAAACACTCGAAGTCTGCTGGCTGCGTCGGACCGTGAAAGTGGTATGGCCTCTTCCTGTGTGTATTCAAGAGCGGCATCATCGGCGTCTTCGTTTCCTATGACGCCGCAGTGACTTGGCAGCGATGAAACGTCACGTGATGTCCTTTCTCATACAGGTTTTTTTAGGATTAAGAAAGCGCCCAAAGCAATTTGAAATGTATTCATTCCTTCGCACACATTCATTCTCTAGGCATAGGCTGTTCAACATGAGAAAGGACACCACGTGAACCACTCTTTTAATAATGACCCTGTCTTCCTCGCATGATGGTCCCAGCTCAACCGACGATACTCGTCGTACGTTAAAGCCAAATGGCTGAGACTTGCTTTCCGCCAAGCATTTCAAGAGCCTGGGGCCCGGAAATGTAGTCACGAAGGATGTGGTGTGAACCACGTAACAAAACAACAAAATAGCGGCACGGCTTTGTCACTTGATCTGACTTTAGCGCTACAATAGCAATGGTTAATTAAACGAGCGACTGTGGCGACGTTTGTGGCTGTGGACACGCCACATTGTAATCATTCAACGTCAATCGAAAGAAAATATCTCGCATCGTTGGCCCGATAGACAGCGTCTGTGGCTTGGCCGGTATGCGAAATGCATTATTTTGAATGTTTTAAAGTTGCCCCAACCAAGTTTTTCAAAGAATTCGAAAAGCACATTTATCTTCAAGGAGTTTTAAGGGCCCTTGAATCTTTTTTTTTCCTTCCGAGTTCAAGGGTTTACAACGATTTCAAGGAGGTGTTCGATCCCTGAAAATTAAAACAGCACCGTCAAGTAAAAAGCGAATTGTACTGAAATTATTCTAGAGTATCGACTCCAGTTAAGACAACTTATTATGGCTAAGAAGAATCGTTTTCCAGTTCCAAGTTCATATATTTAGCAATAAATATTTCAGTGATCGACACAAATAAACTAGTGTTTCGGGCTTTGCAGACCATACGTTCCTTACCGTTACAACTTTCCCTAACAGCCTTGAAAGTGGGTGCAAGGGCAACCTTTACGTAAATGATGCTCACATTATTGCTAAACTCCAGCTCTGGTAAGCTACTGGAACATATCATACACAAGCACATCATAGAATACCTTGAATCCAGTAATGTTTTCTCTGGCACTCGATGTGCATTCTGTCGTGGTTACAGCGGAGTAATACAACTGGTGGAATTTACATGTGACAATTCTAGCTACCTCGACATTGGCAAACAAATTGACGCGCCATCTTTACACTTTTCAAAAAGCCTTCGATAACATTGTTCATGGCAAGCTACTATGCAAAATGAACTCCGCTTCTAATAATCGTCGAGTGATGGATTTGATTGAACTGGATACCCAGCTTCCGCAACTCTCGCTCTCAGCTCGTTTCATTTGATTCGACTAAGTTATAGACTGCAAAGGTAACACAAGGAGTCCCGCAGGGCTCTGTTCTGGAACTCTTGTCAATTTCAACATTCATAAGTGACCTCTTCCGCAATATCAAATCAAGAGTCCGTCGTTATGCCGACAAGCACGTCCTTACCGGGTAATTTCTTCTGCTGGAGATCGCATCTTACTTCAGAAGTCCTTCACCGGGTTTCACTGCCGTCGGTGAGAAAAATGGCGCCGAGCCAAGACAGAGCCGTGGATTCGCCGCTGCAGCTGTCGTTTGGTCAAGTTGCCTAGACCGTTTGGGCATCCGGCGACATCACATGGAAGTTGAATTCTTTGCTACTTGCAGTTTGTGCGAATGTTGCGAGCTAGCAAAATCAGTGCAGCACTACGCGATAACGCGATACTCCATATCTACGCGATATTCTCCATATCGTTCAAGGCCTGTAGTACGTTTTCCTATGCACTGCAACTCTGGAAAAGGACGAACTTGATCACCCTACTTCTGCTTAATTAGTTCTTTCTGTGTTTATTCCGCTGTCACATGAAGTCAGAAGTCAGTTGACTGTCGTTCGAAGGTCTCTCAGTGAAGGTATCTCATTTCCGTTTCCTTTGCCGACAGTTTCTTATTTGTTCTTGTTTTGAACTTAAACGCGAACTCCATTGCAATTCTACTGGTCTCATTTTCTGCTGCCTATTGCGGTTGTATTTCACCGGCAATCACTCCACTCTGTCGCATTCCACCAGCGGATGACGAATCCGTTTAGCTACGTTCGCTCTACACAGCTGCTCTCTTGCAGATGAAGCAGAGCGCTGTTGAGTATTTCCTACAGCGCGTTTTGTCCCGCGTGCGTCGCGCGTGCCACAGTCTGCCTGGTTTCTGGTGGTCTCCTTTAGTCGGATTGTAGCCTGATCCACGCCGTGTCTAAACATGAGTCAAAGTCCCCAAAGAGACCGCGCTGATGTACGCTATCAGCCACAGCCGACCATTGTCGGTCATTGGTAAGTCTTTTTATTGTCGTTTCTGCGTAAGGACAGCTGCAATATCAGGGATTTGGGGACTTCGCAAAATACTCCACCTGACAGCGAATAAACCTAGCAAAATTGATTCAAATATAATTGACTGTGGCCAAGAATGTGATTACCTTTTCATAATGAACAAAATGCATAAACGACAAAATATATGTGTTCTGCATTTAAAACGTTGTCACTTGCACTGTTTGAAGCAGCGGCGTTCTATATGTAGGACACTAGGCAGAATCGTTGTACATTCAAGAGCCCATAGGAATAATGTGTGTGCCGAGCATCCAATCAAAAAGAGACTGACCTAACCAAAAGTTTATTTCAGTCACATAAACTGTTTAGTGCCTTTGTTTGAAGGAAAGAGACTCGGTCATCAATCTTTGGCAAATAAAGCTCCACAAAGGCTAAACATACTTTTAACCATATTCGCACTCATCATGAAGTGCTCTCAGCAGTCTCCATAATTCGGCCTTAAATTTACGCTGAGGTAGTAACTGACGAGATTGGCGGCCATAAATACGCCATGGGCATGAACTATTCGCCGGGAAGCACATATGTAGCTAAAGTAGCAGGCAAAGAGAGAGAGAAAATAATGCAGAGAAAGGCAGGGAGGTTAACCAGAGGTAGTTCCGGTTGGCTACCCTGCGCAGGGGGAAGGGTTAAGAGGGATAAAAAGAGACACAGAGTAGAAGGGGGAGACACAAAGGGAGACAAGCGCGAACAAAGCGCGTACACAACAGAGCGGTAAGGGGCGGCATTCTTAGAGTCTGTCGTGAAGCCCCGTAGACCGCAAGAACCTTACCAGCGCGAGTAAGGCCTTCAACGCGGATGTTCTTTCGGAGCATTGGCCTAAAGCTTTCAGTTCTGAAAGTGGACGATTGTCCAACTGGTCCAGTACTCTGCACATCACTTGTCTCTCAGCACAGTATCGCGGGCAGACACAGATAATGTGTGCGAGCGTCTCGTCGATGTTACATGTGTCGCACGTGGGGCTGTTGGCCATTCCTATGAAGAAAGCATATGAGTTTGTAAAGGCAACGCCTAGCCACAGACGGTAGAGCATGGTCTGTTCACGTCGTGGTAATCCAGGCGGAAGGTGCATCCGTATGTCCGGAGACAATGAACGCAACCGACACATGGTGAAAGCATTTGAGTCCCACAGGGGCAAAGTACACTCACGGGACATCAATCGCAGCTCAGCCGCAGCGTCTGTTCGCGAAAGCGGCATGAAGACTCGTTGACCACTTTCATGTGCAGATCGGGCGGCTTCGTCGGCGTGGTCATTCCCGCTGATGTTACTATGTCCTGGAAGCCACTGAAAGATTATGTCGTGTCCCTTGTCATAGCTTTGATGATATATGTGCCGAATTTCTGAGGCCAGTTGTTCATTCGGTCCGTGGCGCATTGGGCTTCGTATGCACTGAAGGGCTGCCTTGGAGCCACTAAAGACGGTCCATTGTTGCGGTGGCTTTTGCTTAATGAAATCAAGTGCAGCACGGAGCGCCGCGAGTTCTGCACCCGTCGATGTGGTCACACATGAAGTTCTTAATTTCATTACCTCAGATTGTGCCGGGATGATGACTGCAGCAGCAGAGCTGTTGAGTTTTACTGAACCATCTGTGTATACATGTTGCCGGAATCTGTGCACGTTGTGAATGTGCTCCAATGTTGCTTGTTTCAAAGCTTGCAATGGCGCTCCAGCTTTCTTTCCGATTCCTGGAATTGTCAGTTGAACTTGCGGCTGGTGCAGACACCACAATGGATCTGACAATCGTGTAGCGGGCGTAAACTCTGATGGCAAGTACGATTGATGTCTTGCAATAGTTTTAGCAAAAGTTGAAAGTGGCCTTTTTGCTGGCAAGCAAGCAAGATGGTGTCAGGGGATCCGAGTCAGGTGTCGGATGTAGCAGGCAAAACTTTGTAAAGCAGTGATGAGGACAAGGTTATAACAAGGTTATAACTTATAAGAAAGGATGTGGAACGTGAGCGCAAGTGTGAGCTGAACGTATTTTCTTATCGCCTAGTCAAACGGCACGCCCATTCATGAAGATGCATTTATGACTATAGTATAGATACGTTCAAAAAGATTTCGTAGATGAACTAGTCGCCTTTCTTGTACATGACGCCAACTGCTATGTAAAACAAAATAATCAATGAGCTTAGAATGTTCAAAAGGATAGTTTAGTGGGCTAGTTGGTAAGGCCTCTTAAAGGGTTAACAGTGTATACAGACGGCGACAGTGTTCTGTTCTTCTTTCTGTCGCCTTCTGTTTGCGCTGTTGACCCTATAAGATTGTTCAAATGTACATGAGACAAGATGAAGAGCTTTGTGGCGCTGTCTCCTCTGCGCACATTTTATTAATCAATACAGTATTAGTTTAAACTTTGAAGTAATTTTCAAATTATGGCTGAAATCTTTTGAATGGCAAGTTGATTTCGATTCTGATGCAATCATCTATCAGTGCGAAAGCTACAGAACTGTTTCAGTCAAGTCTAACGCACATGGTGATGAACCAAAGCGCCAGGTAACAAAGCATTGGATACAAAGCAATTGAAATGATGAAGTCAAGAATCGAAGCCTCTTATAATAATCCGATGTAAGCTAACAAGGATGGAGTAGAGGAACTTCACGGAACCACTGCAATATCCTGGACTGCTTCATGAGCAAGAAGCGATATTCTTCGCTACTTAACTCTCTTCTCGACTCGTATAAGTGCGCTAACACTACACGGTAGGAAACGATAAAGTTTACCTCGCATTTCAAAGGCCCATAGCAGTCATATACTAGAAAGCTTATATGTATAAGTCATTGGATGCAAAAATCCAACAGTATTTGCTGCAAATGCGAAATTTATTTGGCCGATTGAGCCACATTGTGATTCTGAAGGACAAACAAATAATTTGTTGCAACTCCCATGAATTTTCTAACGTGAGTTGTGAAAAATATGACGTCAGTGTTGGGAAGATCTATCTTGAATTATGTTATTCCCAATAAGGATGGCGTTTTCCTAGTCTCCTATACGGATAACGGCTCAAAAACGGGAGTTACAAAACATGTTTCTCTCACCAAACTGCTGCTACTACATTTTAACGCCTCTGAAAGGCTTTTTATGAAAAAAATTGTTTGACATTTCTAATTTGTCAACGTTTAGGCATACGTGGGTTCAAGCAGCCAACTGTATAGAGAACGTGATTCGACGTATGTTTCTTTTAAAATAACTGTTTGGTCAGTGATGCTTCCCTGCTTCCCCCCTCCCGCCCTCCCGCCCACCCATCCCAACCTCCATAAATCCTGGTGTAAGCGATAGTCTGGCCTCGTGTCCTGTTTATTAAGATCAGAGTTCCATTTTCAATGCGTAAGCATTTTTATGCTTACCCAACGAGAAACCGTTCCTCCATCCGTCCCGTAAGACGACCGCTTTCAATATAGCGCCCGCCGCAGCGAGCGAATTCACCATGCTGCTGCCTCTCTCTTCAACGCCAACGAAGCGGCCAGAACACAGCACTCATGGACCTCTCACAGCACATGCCACTTTCCCACATCGCTTTCAAGATACGGGCCCGCATGTCTCTCTTCAAGGCTAAGTAAGCGGAGAGAACAGAGCGCGCGAAGCTATCAGCAATCGGCACACTCTGTCCGTATCGCAGATCGCTTTCAACGTACGCTCCGTGCGGCAGTTCCATACGAAGTCGCCGCCTCATTACGTTTGGTCACGGTTCATAATCGTTCGACGTGGATAGATAAGGCGCTAAAGAGCGATAATGACCTATAATAATCCGAACGCCATCAGCGCACCTGGCGCCGCCACCTGCAGTACTTTGCTTCCGTCATCAATGCTCCTTGCGGTGCCACCCGCACCAGTTCGTGTCGCCGCAGCGCTGTCGCTTCTACTGGTAGGATCCAGTTTCATAACGTTGATAATGACACCAGGCTGAGTAGATATGGACAAGTGGCACAACGCTTAGGCAACTTAGACAACTAGAAGAGGAGTTACTGCGTGCATTTTTCTTTTGTGCACGGGGAAACCGCGTGCGGCACGAAACAAGTACCATGAATGTCGCATTTCAAGACACCTGTACACGTGGGACACACGCGTGGCTGTTAGAAACTCACAACATGGATGTTGGTACGCGCAGTTCTAATTTTTACCACCTACTTCTGCCAGGCGTTGATGCTACGAATAGCACGTTCTTTTTTTTTTCCTGACCTTAGATGAAAATTACTCATTTTGTTTTTCGAACATCAGCTTGAACTGCATTAGCAGCATTTTGAAAATTGAGTTGGGCGTGCTATCGCGCAATTTTGTTTTCTTGTCTATGAATACTGTTTCGGTGCTTCGAAAACTTACGCCAGCATTAACTTTGTAACACTTTTCATGCTTGGCTAAAGAGAAACTTGACTCCTTACTCATGATGCACCATACACCACACACATAGAACAAATCATTCAATCTAATACAATCAAAGACAAATGTACATCTTACTTTTTACTAAAGTCTGCACGTGGTAGAGCCCTAATCCAGGCACTCTGGGCTTCTTCATCTTGCGGAAACTTGAAGACATGATTTTTCTGCCCCGATTTGTACGTGTAAATGCTCCGGCAATTGGGCACGCAGCACTTATTAGGGATATCTTGGCATGGCACTCCACATTCATGTGCAATGAAGACTCGCGGTACACACAATCGCAAGCACAGCACAAGTGTTGAGACTACATGCACTGGTCACGTCTAGAAAAAGATGTGCGTTCGGAAGCATGCAACAGCATGGCCCAGCATGGCGGGACTTGTTTAACCCCGAAGTTATTCAAGGAGCGGTAGGGCTCCTGGAACTAATCGAATTGTTGTCGCCGCCGTCGTCCCCTCTGTCTTCTCCGAACATCCCGGGTTAACCATTCTATATCTTCCGCGCTTCATTTTCAACACAGGTGCGCCACTCGTAGCTTCGTAGCACGCTGCACGGAACTTCTATGTAGGCCTCTTTTGCGTGACGTAGCTCAAGGGGAGAGGGTCAGCCAGAAGGCCTTAAGTTCTCTAGAGGGTGTTGCAATGGCGCATTCTCTCCCCGTCTCCTGACTCTCACCGTCGGCGGCTCCCGACAGAAACAGACCGACACAGAGCGCAGGCGTCAGATAGAGAGCAATTGGAGGCGACTTCGGACGGTGCCACACGCAAATCCCTTTGACATATGCTCCGTTCCCTGCCATGAAGGCCTTTTAATATGGCTACCACGGACATGGCAGTTCTTTTCGTGTTCATTCCGCGGTGACATCGTCGCTAGTCGGGTGATTCCCGTTCCAACGTCTGTCATAGAAGGTATCTCATTTCGACCTCCTCTGTCGACGTCTTTCTTTCTGTTCTTGTTTTGAATTTGAGCGCGAACAACATTGCAACTCCATGGACTCGTCTCCTTTCCTGCTTCCTATTGCGGTTGTATTCCCACTGAGCTATCACTCCCCGGCAATCGCTCCACTCTGTTGCATTCCACCAGCGGGTGACGAATCCGTTCTGTTCTGTTCGCTGCGCACAGCTGCTCTCTTGCCGATGGAGCTACGCGAGGGTTACGTTATTCCTACGGCTCGTTTTGTGCCGCATGTGTCGCGCCTGCCACCGCCTGCGTGGTTTCTGGTAAACTCCCTCAGTCGGATTGTAGCCTGATTTATGTCGTGACTAAAGATGAGTGAAAGTCCGCAAAGTGACCGCACGGACGTGCGCTATCAGCCGCAGCCGATCATTGTCGGTGATTGGTAAGCCTTCGCTCTTGTCTTAATCCGTATGTGCCTAGTGTTCTATACGTAATACACTTATTTCGTTCGCAGCAACTCCTCACATTCTACAACAGGAAAGCTTGCGAAAGTTCCCAGCCTGTATATTCAGAACTCTTCTCTGTTGAAACTTTGGTAACCGTGTACCTAATCGTTTCCGTGTAACGACAGCTCCAATGTTGTGGATTTCGGGACTCCAAGAAATACACCGCCTGACAGCAAATAAATTTAACGGAATTGATTAAAATATAATTTATTGTGGCCAGGAATGTGGTTACCTATTCATAATGAAGGAACGGCATAAACGATAAAATATGTATGCCCTGTATTGAAGACATTGTCTCTTGGAATGTTTGAAACAGCAGCCTTCTAAATTTAGGACATAAGCAGGTTGGTTATACTTTTGAGAGTCCATAGAAATAATGCATGTGCCGGACCTCCAATTAAAAAGAGCCTAACGTCATTATTATATCACGTAAACTGTTCTGTTCATATCTGTTGGAAGGGAAGAGATTCCATCATCAGTCTTTGGCGAACAAAGCTCCATAAAGGCGAAACATAATTTTTAACCATATTCACACTCATGATGAGGCGCCCTCATTAGTCTCTATTATTCCCCTTAACTTTACGCTGAGGTAACTGACGAGAAGGTAACTGAGGAGGCATAACTGACGAGAAGAGCGGCTATAAATATGCCACGGGCATGAACTATTCGCCGGGAAGCACATATGTAGCTAAAGTAGCAAGCAAAGCTCTGTAACGCAGTGATGAGGACAAGGTTATAAGTGAGCCAAAAGTAAAATGGAAAAAAAAGTGGGACGTGAGCGCAATTGCGACTTGACAGTAATTTCCTATCGTTTAGTGAAGTCGCACGCCCATTCATGGAGAAGCATTCGCGACTAGTATAGATACATTCAAGAAAGTTTCGTAGATCAGGTAGTCTCCTTTCCTGTACATAACGTCAACTGCTATGCACAACAAAATAATGGATGCGCTTAAAATGTACATGAAACAGGATGAAAAGCTTTGTGGCGCTATCTCCTCTGCGCGCCTTTTATTAATCGATACAGTATTAGATTAAGCTTTGTTGAAGTAATTTTCAAGTTGTGGAATAAAGCTTTCGAATGCCAAAATGATTTCGATTCGGATGTAGTCATCTATTACTACGAGAGCTACAGTACTGTTTCAGTCATGTCTAACGCACATGGGGATGAACCAAAGCACCAGGTAACAACGCATTGGATACAAAGCAATTGAAGTGATGAAGTCATGAACCGAAGCCTTTTATAATCACCGCATATAAGCAATTAATGATAGAGTAGGGGATCATCACGAAACCATTCCAATGTACTGCACTCCTTTACGAGCAAGAAGCGATATTCTAGGCTACTTACCTCTCTTCTGGCTTCGTATAAATGGGCTCTAACATTATACGGTAGGAAGCGATAAAGCTTACCTTCTCGCATTTGAAAGGTCCATAGTAGCCATGTATCAGAAACATTATGTGTATAAGTCATTGGATGCAAAAAGCCAACAGTATTTGCTGAAAATGAGAAATGGATTCGGCCGATTGAACCACACTGTGATTGGCCAAACAGGAGAATCAAATAATTTGCTGCCACTCCCATTAAATACATACCGTGCGTCATGAAAAAAATGAGACATCCGAATTTTTTTTATGTTTCATTACTCCGAATGATTATTGCGAGAGCCTGGCCTCGTGTCCTGTTTATTAAGATCATGGCTCCTTTTTTTTTTGCGTGCGTGGGAAAATGTGTGCAGCTCGAATAAAGTACCGTAAATGTCGCGTTTCCGAACAGCTGCGCACGGGGGACGCATTTATGGCTGCTAGAAACTGCTGACGTGGATGTTGGTACGCGCAGTTCTAGTTTTACCATCTAGCTAGGCCAGATTATAGCTCGCAGCTTTGACGCCACGAATGGTGTGTGTGTTTGTGAGTGCGCGTTTTTTTTGTCATCTCACTTGAATATTAGTCGTTTTGCTTTCACGAACGACTGCTTGAGGCGAAGTAGCACCATTTTAAAATTGAGTTGGGCGTTGATTAGAGTAGTTTTATTTCCTTGTGTATCAATACAGCTTCGTTGGTTGGAAAACTTTCTCCAGCATGAATTTCGTAACACCTTTCATATTTGTCTAAGAAGACACTTGACCCTTACCGCGCGACGCATCGTATACTACTGTACACAGAGAAATTCTTCAACCTAATAAAATAAAAGGAAATGCGAATCTAACCTTTCTACTCAGAATTTGTGTCATGTCCAGCAATGAAATACACAGCGACCGTAACAGTGCAAATAATTTGCGGATTTTTTTTCTTAATGAAAAAAATGTACGCCATTGGCTTGTCACACAACGCCAAAAAAAAAACAATTCGTAAATTAATAGGGTGTTTCGAAAATGTTTACACTTGCAATAACTAGACAAAAAATTTCAGGGTGTTTCTTTGCTGTTTATCAACCTACGACAATCTTTTGAACAAGAAGGATATTCAGGTTGTTCTGTGAAGCAAGCGTTAATTGTTGTATCATGTAGTATATGCATTCAGTTGTGGCTTGTTTTCTGAAGGAGCGCAAATGTTTCTTTCCTCCCGAGCGAACAAATTTGTGGCAGAATGTAATGTGTTCACTGTTCATACTATTGCAGCGAAACTGTTTATGGATAGGGCGCCGTGCATTTTTCGTGCCCGTTAAAAAACTATCGTCATTAGCAATGGCTCGAGTGTCATCTTTTTCAACAGCTGGATCCGGCACATCATCATTACAGCGTAGGATTTCACTTCTGCTCTGTTCTCGTAATGGGGAGGCCACGTTGAAAAACTTTTTTTTGCTTTTTTTTTACCGGCGTATTAGCCATTGTTTCAGGGGGACGGACATATTTCTCGTTAGTTAGGCATAGACATGCTTACGCATTTAATAACGGAGATGATACGAGAATGTGTGTGCGTACGTATAGTCGCGATGACCATTGATCAGGACAATAAATGTGTTCGTAACCTTGTTCAAAACAGCGGCGCATCAACTATTTTGCGGGTAGGGGGGCAAATATCTCTCTGTCGCTATTGCTTTTATGAAAGATCGACGTATATTCAGTGACATATACCCAGTAAAACACGTTCGCGCTAAATGGGCCAACTAATGAGAGGCACATACGCAATGCCACATACCTGAGATCGCCCACCTGGGATCACACCGTAGCCGCTTACTCTATCAGACCGTAGACGACCCATTAGTCCATGTTGGCGAGAAAACAGAGAAAGTCCATGAGCTGCCCTAATCACGTCAAACCGTCGCATTCGTGACGACCCTCAGCTATTTAGTTTCCAGCCCTTTAAACCTGGGCCACATACGTTTTGAACCAGCAGTAGTGGGGAATCGTTGCACACATACCTGGACTCATCACATTCATATGCCTGTAGAACCTTACTCTATCACCCTTCGGGGTAGCTGAGTACCTAAGGCGCTAGTATACTCGGCTCGAAATTGCGGGTTAATCCCCGGCTCCGGAGACTGCAGTTTGAATGGAGGCAAACTGCGAAGACGCCCGTGTGCATCGTAGCGCACGTTAAAGATCCCCAGTTGGGCAAAATTTTCCGTAGACCTCCACTACGGCGTCCGTGGCACGTAAAACGACTATTGGCTATAAAATCATCGTTACTCTACCCCATTTTTTCCTACAAACTTTCTTTTCTCGATTTTAAGTTACAACAAAGCAAAAGGTCTTTTTTTTCCCACAGCTTATAGCCCATGTGGCTATAAGCTGTGAGGGCAGACGGAATGGTGAAATTCCGAGGTTTTCCTGAACGCCTTTCATATTCCTATAATAGACTACTTGACTGCTTATCATCCAATTTCACTTCATTGAAGTGCGGCTCCTACCCAGCGATACAAGTTGGGACTAACAAGGTTTATTGAATAGGAGCACATTCCTCGTGGCCCATGTTCAGTGACCTAAATTCTCGGCACTGAAGTGCATTGAAGCGTGTCACATACCTAGTTTCGCATACGCGGCTATGCAAGTTGGTATATATATATATATATATATATATATATATATATATATATATATATATATATATATATATATATATATATATATATATATATATATATATATATATATATATATCACCATAGAGATTGAGAGAGTTCAGTAACGAATGCCAGACACCGGCCGAAACGTAGAAAAAAAAATAAACGTTTTGCATATTCCTTGCTTCCTTTTTGTGTGGTTTGAAATCAATTGGATCATCCAGAAAACATTCATCTGATCTATGCAGGGTTATTATTTTTTTAGTTTTACGGAATTTTGGGATATCGCCAGTAGCAGATAACATGATTCGTGTCCTTGAGCTGAATTATTCGAAGAAGCAGACACACTAGCACGAGAAATGGAAGCACATATTCTACCAATTTATTTATTTAGTTCTCATTTATTTATTTATTTATTTATTTATTTATTTATTTATTTATTTATTTATTTATTTATTTATTTATTTATTTATTTATAGATACTGCGATGTTAAACAAGATCTTAGCAGCGTGGTACACGAGTAAGTTTACAAAACAAAATAAGTACAACAAAAAACTCCCTAATTAACTCCGTGATTTATTTTAAGGAACATACTGCAATTTACGAATTGTAGCTGTCTGACACGCTTCCGCACGACTACCAATCGAATGGATTTAGCGACACCGCAGAACCTTCAGCGTTTAAACGCATTCAAGTAGGTTTTGAACATAATAAGTAAACTTCATTTTGTGCGCGCAATGTGAATGCTATATGATGACCAGCACAATCACAATGCGAAGGCTACCAGTGTGAAGGCAACCGTTGGTTCATCATGGTCACGGAGCCAATGAATCGTACAGTGAGTTTCGGTCACTTACACGTAGCTTTTGAATATTAAAGTGTGTTATATAAGGCCATCTTTAAGCAACCTTTCTAACTTATAAGTCGTTAAAATATCTGCAATTGTTCGTTCAAGTCACTAACGTAACCGCTGATAGCTAGATAGAAAATATGCCGTAAGCAGACAAAAAGTCAATAATATGGCAACACTGATTAAATACCGGTAAATTATAAGAAGCGATTATGATTTTTTGCTTTGAAAGATGGTTAGGTTAGACGGCCCCGACAAACACGGTATGATGCAGAGTGTGGTAGATCAAACTTGTTTTGTACTGTCCAGTGACAGCTTTCTCGGCAACCCACCGTGGTTGCTCAGTGGCCATGGTGTTAGGCTGCTGAGCACGAGGTCGCGGGATCGAATACCGGCTATGGCGGCCGCATTTCGATGGGGACGAAATGCGAAAACACCCGTGTACTTAGATTCAGGGGCACGTTAAAGGACCCCAAGTGGTCGAAATTTCCGGAGTCCTCCACTACGGCGTGCCCCATAATCAGAAAGTGGTTTTGGCACGTAAAGCCACATAATTTAACTTTCTCAGCAATACACGTATGCAAGGCACGTCCTGCAGGCGTCTCGCACCGCAAAGCACGGTAACCACTAACTGCTTAGTGCAGCCGGCCGAGCATCATCGCTTACAGCATGGGGTGACGACGCCCGAAGGACAATCCTAGCTGCCCAAGCAGAGGATACGTAGTAAAGAAACCGTACCTCATCATCAGCCTATTTTATATCCACTGCAGGGTGAAGGCTTCTCCGGCGATCTCCAATTAACCCTGTTCTGCGCCAACCAGTTCCAACTAGCGCCTGCGAATTTCCTAATTTCATCGACCCACCTAGTCTTCTGCCATCCTCGACTGCGCTTCCCTTCTCTTGGCACCCATTCTGTAACCCTAATAGTCCACCGGTTATCTAACCTACGCATTACATGACCTGCACAGCTTCATTTTTTCCTCTTAATGTCAATTAGAATAACGGCTATCCCCGTTTGCTCTCTGATCCACACCGCTCTCTTTCTGTCTCTTAATGTTACGCCTAGCATTCTTCGTTTCATCGCTGTTTGCGCGATCCTTAACTTGTTCTCAAGCTGTTTTTTTTTCAGTCTGCAAGTTTCTGTTTCATGTGTTAATTAGCACCGGCAAAATGCACCGATTGTACACCTTTCTTTTTAATGATAATGGTAAGCTTCTAGTCAGATTCTGACGATGTCTGCCGTATGCCGCTCCAACCCAGTTTTATCCTTCTGTAATTTTCCCTCTCATGATCAGTGTCCACTTTGAGTAATTGACCTGGGTAAACGTACTCCTTGACAGACTCTAAAGGCTGACTGACGATCCCGAACTCTTGTTCCCTTGCCTGGCTATTGATAGTTATCTTTGTCTTCTGCATATTCATCTTCAACCCCACTCTTACACTCTCTCTGCTAATGCCCTCAATCATTTGTTGTAACTCGTCCCCAGTGTTGCTGAACACGACAATGTCATCTGCTAACCGAAGGCTGCTGAGATATTCACCGTCGATCCTCAATCCTAAGCCTTCCCAGTTTAATAGCTCGAATACTTCTTCCAACCACGCAAAGAATAATATTGGAGAGACCTGTGTGCCTATGTGGGCGGAATTCTGAGAGAAAACTTGCCATCAACTGTTGTTTTGTTGGATTTGTCAGCATGAAGACTACAGTACCCGCTTTTACAAGTGTGTGTGTGTAGTGAAGTTGGGAGGGGCATCGCCCCACACACACACGCACCGTTAGATACACCTAGACAAGCTGGTAGGACGCACACACAGACAATATATAAACACATGTCACTCGATGACAACGAGCACTCGCTGTCACAACATTGGCGTGATGATGAGGGCTGGCAGCGAGAAGCGAACGCTTCGTGCTCGTTATATTCAACTCGTGGTGAAATAAAAAAATTCTAATTTGAATATAGGCTGACCCATTTGTTTTAGAAGACCGAGAAACGGTTATCATGATGCACCTTTATTTACAGCAAGCTTAGGTTTATAAATCTCGCTAGTCGATGCCAAAAACTGTACCCTAGTCGAAACTGCCAGAGAAGTCGTCCTCGTCGGATGCTTCGCAGGCATCCTCGGTACCCCAAACAACGTTGTCCTTAGTGCCGTCGAGCGCATTGGACGTACAGTATTTCTCAAAGCCGATCTGGATATTCTGCAGACGGCAGGCACGACGGAGAATCTCCGTTAGTTCGGTACTTTTGCTAGCTTTGGTAGCTTAGATAGCTTTGTTCACGAATATAGGTCGAAATTACTTGGACACGAATATAGGGTGATAGCTCATATTGGGCAACATTTTATAGAATGAAGGTCCACCTATATGCCAATAGATACGGTACGCAACACAAATACATGTGCGTCTGTCAGGAGTGACAAGCGTGGACAAGGAAAGAAGACGAGGAAGAAAGAGCGGAGCGAACGCGTGGAGCCGCCATCTTGGAGAAGGGGCGCGCGCAGAGAAGGACGTGGTCAGACGTGGTGACCGGGCACAGCATTCCAAGACGGCCGGAGATCGCCTGTCTGGGTCCTGCCCCAGATCTTAGGCGACACATCGACGTCCCGCCTGAGTACCAGCCTCGGCGAGCAGATGTCCGACGTCCCTGGAACCACCGCTGGCCCGGACCTACCTGCTAGGACACGTCAGCGTTGCTGCCGCTGAACGTAGACGCGCGGAGGCTGGCTACAGCCAGTCACCATCCCGTCCGGAGAACCAAGCTGGGCTGGCGCGCACCGGGAGCGCCAGCCGGCACGAGCCCCGCTCTGCCGGAGCGCGACAGCGCCTCAGGGACCGTGCCGTCGTCACGTCGGCTGGGGCATCGGTGACGCCGGACACTGACAACGACGGACGACGACCAGATCGCATCGACAGACCACAGACCGGGGGACGCCGATACTCGCGTCGAACAGTACCGGTACTGTAAGCGCTCCTACTACAGTGAATAGACAATCGCCGCACAGACGTTTGTAAACGCGGTAGTGTGCGCGGTGAGCTTACTAAGGGAGGACGCATGCCGTGAGCGATAATTCGAATGTTACCGTGTTTTCCTGTCCTTAAGAGTCCATTTTGAATGAATGTTGTGTGTGCTGCACCTTGCGTTCCTGTGTTCCTTCCGCTCGCTCAAGCAAGCGTACCAGGCGTTAACATACGCGTGACAGCGTCAATGCTTTCTTTTTTTGTCCTTTGCATCATAGTACAGCGTAGTAAACAGAATGATTTCATACCAAATAACCCCAGATGAAGGGTTGTTTAAATACATTCGTATAGAATTAAGGGTGCTTAAGTTTTCGGCCTACATATTAATGCTACGCTTTAATCAATCAGGGGTGCTCACCAAAATTTGATGAAGTTTTTATGTATACGTCAAGGAGAAATACGCTTCACTTTTTATAACAATGTTTAAAGGTTTGTTTGTTGGCTCGGATATTTTGGGGGGTTTACTGCTGTAGGAATGCTTTTCTCCATGGTCACAAAATACCCACGTAACACAATGCGGTACCGTTTATGATACGCGCCAGTTTTGATGCGAAATCGTCTCCTGGCTCATTGAGCGAAAAACACCGGCCTCTGTAGCAGCGAAACGGAACCTAAATTCCCGATGGCTGCAACGCCACGACACGAGCATGCCTCGATGGAGTGGAGCGTGCGAAAGGGAACACCAGCTGGCACAGTAGAGCACCAGGTGTTGCGTGAGGGGAGAGGGCATCACTGCGGCCAGCGCCTCCTAGATTGTACGCCTGTGCACTCTGTTTTATGCGCTCTGCTTTGTGACATCATGCTACTTGGACCAGAATTTCGCGGACGAACGTAGTGACGTCAAAATCACCCCGGCTTAATCGAGAGTGTCCGCATCAGATTCTGTGGCAGTCCGGAAAGGTAGCACGACGTCACTGACCGAAGTGCACCGGTCTTTTGCTATCTAGGAGGCCTTGCCGCGGCCACATCGCCTTCGCTGTCGCTCTAGGAAGCCTGTGTGATCCGCGCGGTCCTAGTCTGCGCAAGCTAGGTAGCCTACATGCAAGCTTACACGTGGGCTCCCTAGTACAAGTTCTCGCCTGCGTTCTAATGCGCCTCGGAAAGGCCAAATCAAACGCGCCAAGCGTCTCAACGACCTCGCTTGCCCTACGTGGAGTATTAACTCGAACAACCGCTCAGTGGCGTTAAATTGGATATTAGTGCTTTTGCATTCACAACTCAAAATAAGCGTCCTCGGGTTTTGATCGCAAAACCCCAACTTTGGGTTTCATTAAAAAATTCACCTTTGTTTGGACATATCTTGCCTAAACAAAGGCTTGGCAAATTTTCCCCAAAAGAAAAATAAATATTCATGCAGTAAGTAGTAAATTCGTTCCATTTGCGGGAAAGAAAGAAAAGAAAGAAATCC
Source organism: Dermacentor albipictus (assembly GCF_038994185.2). Lineage (NCBI taxonomy): Eukaryota > Metazoa > Arthropoda > Arachnida > Ixodida > Ixodidae > Dermacentor > Dermacentor albipictus. The sequence goes on from NC_091828.1 coordinate 74,537,858, forward strand.
GCCATATCACTCAGTGGAACACAGACGGTGAATGGAGGTGCAGCCAAGAGGGACGTTTTATCATATCTGAAATTATCCGATTTGTGGGATAGAGAGCAAGATGGCAGAGACATGCTCGGCGTCTTCTGTGGGGACTAAACTTCCTAATCTCCTCCTCTCTCTCTCTCTCTGATTGATTTAATTTAAGGTAATTGGTTTCTTTAGTTTTCTTCCTGCGACTTACATGGCGCGCAACACTTGCGGTGGTATGGCGTGTCTTTTATAAAGAAAATCTATGGAACAGTCTTACGCAGAGGATTTGTAAAATATCCCCACTAGAACAAACATTTTGCAGTTAAACCACCTCCTAAACTTCAGCTCTTGAATTCACGTGATATGTAAGAATTTTGATGATCTGAGTTTGATTTCATTGATATCGATACACTCCACTACGGCGTCCCTCATAAGCACTGTATAGCATCGGGGCGTCAAGCTTTAAAAGTTATTTAATTAATGTTTGTCGAGTGGTAACTGGCTGAGATGGTTGTTTGTGAACCAAAGTGTAATTAAACTAAGTGGTGAATTTAGCACACATATTATAGTTTGGAAGAAGCTTCGCGGATAGTTGGACACCTTCGGTAGCATGACGATGCCGTCTACTCCCGATGACCTTTTGCGGAGATATTACAGGTCTGCGTTCTACGAAAAGTGAAAGCTCTCAGTAGCTCTGCCCCAAAATCCCAATGAGATTCAGTTTTCATCGTCTATGGCTTCGTGAGTTGAAGTGCCTCAGTGCAGTGGTTAAGTACAACGCCGGAGAGGAATGCGCTATGAGTAGGAACCTAATGGTGTGAAGGAGATTATTCTCTTTCTCACCAGATACACTTCCGTTTCATCAGTGCAAAAGTGCTACATAGGGCCCCATCTGCGGTCATTCTCTACGGAACAGTAGTAGAGAAACGGAAGTCTCAGTTGGGATACAGTTGCTTTGCCAAGCAAACACTATCACAAAAAACACAAGCACAAAGGTTGAGTTAATTCTGGGTAATGCTTTGCCGAAGGCATGGTTCAACTCTCCGTAGGTTTTAAATACCCCGCAGCTTTGTTTCTTTTATTTTCTAGACATTATTTCACGTCGTTTTTCGGCTCTGCCTTAATTACTGCTACGTATCGCACACATGTAATTGCTACTTTGTTAATGACAGACTTCGCACAATGTACTTTTAGCCGTAGATGTTTTACTGTTGTGTGTTGAGCTTATTGCAAGCATTCATGAAAAGAAACTGGCATATTCACTGGTTCAGTATAGCACTATCACCCACTCCTCACTTCGTTTGCTCAAATTAGGAAGCGCAGTTCTAAATATCATCATGAAGCGCAACTACTGTGTATATATGCCAAATAAAGTCGCAGAATCGTACGATGTGAAATTTCCTCTGGAATGTTTCGCTGCGTAATGGGCGAAATCAGCGAGTATATACACTGCCTTCCAGGCAAATGCTTCGCAAAAGCACCCAATGACATTGACTCTTAACGTGTTTTTTTTTTTTTTCGTTGTGCCATATAACACTAATTGTCTCGTTGATTTTGCAGCGATGAAGTTTCCGAAGTGGTACATAGTTCCCGAAGGGCATTTTTGCTCAACGTGGGTCGAACGTGCAACGTGAGCCTCGGTAACCTGGGAATGGTATGTACCCTATTTATGTTAATATGTAATCGAATCCTCCTAATTTCAGCAGACGAGTTTTAGCGAAAAGAGGTGGTTGAACATCTCGATAATTGTCCTTGAAGATTCTCTCTTAATCGGCCGCGGAACAAAGATTTATTTTCAAACGCCAGCGTTTCAAGTATGTTAGTCATCCGCGTCATGACTGCTTCATGATCAATGTCAGATGTGAATAGTGCTAGTCTTAATCGCGTAATAATTTCTTTTTTTTATTTCTGAAGGTTAAAGCTTTGATGCTAGAAGATGGTGAATATTTCAGTGAGCTCTCCTCGAAGATATTGTCAGCATCGACTACACAACAGTTTATGTGAGGGTGCAGCGTTTAGGGCAGGCTTGTCAACAGCGTCAACAGCGTCATGGCGGGTTATCAGTAGTGATATCTACGCTGTTGTGGGTTGCCCTGTCATACTGCTTGCAGAACCAACAACGAGTAGCGTATACTTAAGCAACTGCTGAAATCTGTGAAATGAACACGCAGACTTGCCGCATGGCGCGTTCATAAGCCACATAGACAGACAGACAGACAACGAACTTTATTTAGTCCTGAGGAGCTACTTTCAGGACCTCCTAACGGGAGGCCATTGTAGCCGCTGGCCGCGCCCACGTAAAGGACAGAACGCCGTGACGCTCCGCTCTTTCCTGGGCCCTCTGGATAGCCTGGGCTTGCTTTCGGAGTACCGTGCTTCTGATGGCCTCCTCCCACTCGGCTTCGCTGGAGAGGAAGTCGTTAGACAACGCGGGACATCGCCAGAGCATGTGAGCCATTGAGCAAAAGGTTTCAGTGCAGTCAGGACAACTAGGGTCTACATCCGAGTAGATCCTACTGAGGAATCCCCGCGACGGGAAAGATCCCGTCTGCAGCATTCTAAGTGTAGCTGACTGACCTCTACTGAGCTTCGGGTGAGGCAGAGGATAAATTCTCCGACCAAGTTGGTAATGTTTAGTGATTTCATTAAATGTGAGGAGTGGATCGTTCTGCTGAGGCCCTTCCTGCCCCTCCGGAGCCTCCAGACCGTCGCGGCGCGTTAGTTCTCGCGCACGGTCGTGGGCAAGCTCGTTGAGGTTTGGGAATCCCTCGAGAACGTTCGTCCCCATGTGTGCGGGGAACCACGTGATATAATGAAAACCGGAGCAAGCCCTTTTCTCTAAAATGGAGGCCGCTTCTCGTGCGAGGTTACCCGACTCGAAAGCTCTGATTGCGTCTCTCGAGTCGGTGTAAATGTAGGTACGCTCTGGATCACACAAGGCCAGCGCAACCGCAATTTGCTCTGCTATACTCGCGGTGGCCGCTCTGACCGAGGCCGAGGACCGAAGAACCCCCCGCCCGTCTACAACCGACAGCGCGAACACTCTCCTGTTCCCGTACTGCGCCGCATCGACAAAGACCGCGGAATCTCTGTCTTCCCTAACTTTCTTCAATATGGCTCGTGCACGGGCTTTACGTCTACCCTCGTTATGCTGAGGATGTACGTTCCGCGGGAAGGGTCTCACCAGGTATGTCGCCCGCGTTTCTCGTGTCAATGTTATACGCCGGTCCTCCATTATCCTAGGAGCCATGCCAACCTCGTCGAGAATTCGCCTGCCAGCTTGGGTCGACGATAGCCTAACCACCTGGGCAGTGACCTGTGCCTCTATGATCTCGTCTATGCTATTGTGCATACCGAGTTGATCTAGCCTGTCGGAGCTCGTGGCAATAGGCAAGCCTAGCACTTTCTTGATGCTCTTGCGCATGAGTGTATTTAATTTGGTCTTTTCCGTTTTTGTCCACACTAGAGCTGACGCCACATAGTTAATATGGCTCATGAGGAACGCGTTGTACATCCGAAGGAGGTTGTCTTCACCTAACCCCTTCTTTCGGTTGGACACCCTAGAAATTAGCCGCAACATATTCTCTGTTTTAGCTGTAACGTGGGTAATTGTTCTGGCATTACAGCCCCTCGCGTCTATGAGCAGGCCTAGGATCTTAACTGAGTCGACTCTGGGAATTTTCTGCCCATTATTCGCGTATAATGCCACGGGTAGCTGGTTGAGGGGTGTCAGACCCCGAACCCCTTGCCTTGCGGGTCTGTAAAGCAACAGCTCCGATTTACTCGTAGACAGCTTGAGACCCGTGTCCGCGAGGTAAGCCTCCGTCTCGTCCAAGGCCGCTTGTAGAGCTTGCTCCATTTCAGCGAGGGAGCCCCCTGGGCACCAGATCGTGATGTCATCTGCGTAAAGTGCGTGACCTATGCCCTGGAGGCCGCCCAGCCTATCTGATAGACCCTTCATGACGATATTGAAGAGCAGTGGCGAGATGACTGATCCCTGAGGGGTACCCCGAGCTCCCAATTCGTACACGCTCGACCGAATCTGCCCCACCTGAATAGTAGCAGTTCTATTCATGAGAAAGGACCTAAATTTTATCTATAGGCTTCTCACTTTGTATTATTTATGCGGAATTAAATTTAAACATTAAACGACATTATCAACGTTTGTTTTCTGAACAGTTAGCACACACCATTCCGGCGACACGTGCTTTTAGTCTGCCGCATCCTGTTTATGGAGATCCATGGTGTTTTCAAAGTAATAGAACCTTTTAATCCAAATGTGCCGAGGAGTACAGCTGCCGTAGTTAAAGAAAGTATGGGACCATGACATGTTTCTTTTTCCATGGCGAGAGGAATGGCTTAATGCATTACGCCACATTTCTATCCGAAGTGTACACCAGGAAGGTCTGATAGCGGTGCACGAAGGCGTACAGGTTCGGACAACTGATGCTCACTAATTGAAGAGCTTAAAATATATAAGAACAGTTATGTTATATCTAAGGTGGAAAACAACTGTGGTATACCTTGCCAGCATTCTGTTCATTTTATTGTGAAATCAGAGCTGTTTGATCTCGTGCACATACAGCGCGCTTGTGTTTCACTGACGACATTTCTTAGGGTCTCATAGTTGCTCTCAGTGGGGTGGCGCTGCTTGATCTTGGAGAAATATACGACAGCAGCATATCAGCCATTTCTCAAATGATCACGACGCGGTGTGTCGGAGGCCTGCTTGGATCTCTCATAGGTAAGTACAGCCGGCATCAGCCGATATACCGGAGGTATAGGCAAACACATTTTTTTCCGTCTCTTCTTTTTTTGTTTGGCGTAGCATTGTTTGGGAGGAGTCCTTACAGGTGGAGTTGGCACAACTAATTTCGTTTCATCTTTCTTTTTCTGGGGCTGTTTTCACACGCATGTTGTGTGTATCCTGAAGGTAACATTCAATGGAGACAGAAATCCTGCGCCCGCAATTAGAGGCTGACGTGTAACTGTTCATGAGAACTGCATGTATAAATTGCCTATACCTTGTTCTAGATTCTGTGGCCGTCAAATTTCACCGCGAGAAATGGGCATGAACGCTCTCGGCGACTCATTGAGGTAAATGAATGTGCAATCCGGCGCCCTCAAGGAAAGCGTTGTCATTCAGTGCCCTACTATGAGCGCTGAAAAGTATCCTAAACGTTCAGAGCGCTCGCAGTTTTGTTTGTTTGTTTGTTTGTTTTTTCTTTGTGATAAAGGTTTGCCTTGGGGCATAATATTTGGCATATGTATATTATGTTGTCGTATGTATCGGTTGTGTATGAATTCAAGCAGTGTTTTGTGGAATCTCTTTGCCATTTACCTAACACGCTTGCAGTTTTGCATATTCACACATGTACATATCCATATTCAACGTCACATTGCTTTTTTATAGCTTGATGTACTGGTTTTATTTTATTGCCTCCGACCTACCGACCGACTGTTACGCGTTGTTGCTAAGGGCTGCGGAATTATTTGGATTCAACCTCTCAGCAAAAGGTAGTCATAGTTACCACGAAGAGTTTTCACCACTCGTGTAAATGCTTTATTTTATTTTAGGAAAAAAAGGCCTTTTCAATGTAAGACTTGCAGGAGTATAGAACGTCACGCAATTCTTTAGTCGCGGTAGTACGACAAATCAGTACTGATTCATGCCATCGCTGACGCAGCTATCGTCGTCGCCTTCCATCTGCCGTGCACCACAAGCTCACCTCGCACACACAAATGCTCGCCCTACACTAGAATAACATAAACATCAAATATTTATGTAACGTTGTCGAATAATTTCACGCGAACTTGCTCCTTTATATATTTTCCCATATGTGATTACCGTTATCATGTTTGTTATAGTATGCCTTTCTTTTTTATTTTGTTGTCGAAGAGCTCAACAATGCGACTGATTTCGCTTACCACAAATAAATGCAAGCAATCTTGAGCAATCTGTTCAGCAAAAAGTAGTGTGCGACTTGTCTCTGCTGCTGCGTGGGTGGCTGGAGCATCCTCAGGCAGCGAGAGAGCAGCTTTTGCCCCTGGCTACTGAAATTCTATTTTTGCAAAGTGTATCTTGTTGCGAAAATAAAAGATGTGATATAGAGTTTGATGTCTGACCATCTGGTACCGCTTTGAAGATATCTAAACGATGCTTGGTGACCAGATACCTGGAATATTTCCCGCACTGTGTTGGATTCTACAGAGCGTGTGATCTGCAAATTTGTTTTTCTTGCTATGCGACCACTTTCACAGGGGGCAAGCTGTACGACAAGTACAACACGCAGGTGATATCGATCATCATGATGTCCTTAACCTGCTTCACTGTGCTCATGATTCCGATCAGCGGGTACCTCGCGTTGGCGCATGTCATGGTCTTCTTCGAAGGACTCAGCCTGGGTGCATTTGGCACAGGTGAGTTTAATGGAATGCTGCGTTGAATCCGCATGACAATAGTATGGGGATAGTTGGTTCATGATAATTTTGAGTATGCAACGGCAGGACAGAGCGCGGCTAACAACTGCATTTTATTATTTTTACACATGTCGTATTTCTAGCGGCAAATAAGATATTCGTTCTTTGTCCTGAAAATCAGGGTCCCTCCTTCCTGTATGACTGATGTTGTGCTCTCAGGTGAGCGCGTTCTCAGAAATTTCCGCATAGACCGCGGCTCTCGAATTCATGCCGCACGTTGGGTAACATATAGCTGGCATCTGGCTTGCACCAGTACTGCGCTATGAAATTTCAAGGCAGAGTGGGGATGCTTGTTTGATGATAAAGAGGACCACGTGGGCCGCACTCAGACTTCCGGTGTCGTCGCTGGAACCCTTGCATTAGAATACGAAATTTACAATGTTTTCGCATACGCTAGCCAGAAAGAAGGGCTGGAATAATAATTTCACGAAGGTTGGCCACCTTGTGTCGAAAATTACCTTCGTTTACGTTATTTCCTTGGTAGTAGCGATCGGAGCTTGCTAACGACATTTTGGTTGGCGAGAGATTCTTCGTTTTTGCGGTTGCAGTTCGCTGTTTCTCGGCTCCACTGTGAAGCAGGACAGATCAGACGCACGAATACCATAACGCGGTCTACTCACATCCGACGAGGTTACACAAAACAGGTCCCACAACGAATCCGCAGGTGCGCAGTACTCCCGATTATGCGCGCATACGCCGATGGTGTACGCGGGTGCCGACAGAAGTAAGATTGGTGAGCCGAGGGCGCGTGGTGCCGGCGAGGTGTCGTCCTACATTTTTTGTATAAAAGTATCGCTGTTAACGCAACGACAGGCAAGCGCGATGGGGCACGATACCGTAAGCCCTTACGACATCGCCCTCGTAAAATTGACAAAAACGTTTTGTCTTTTCTTTTTCGTTCAAGCAGCACTCGAGTCTTGCAACAGTGAGCCCTTGGTGGGACTATTGCGCTGCGAGTTGAATTTCCTGTGAGCAGGTTGAAACCTCCCCTGTTTGTTGCGTTTCTTTCCTCGGATTAATCTTTGTGCTGGCTTTCTTGGGTGGCATTATCCACCAATGCGGAGTGATTCGCTTTCATTCAAGTTTGCGCCTGCGCAGTCCTTGCATTTTAACACGTATTTACTCGAATGAAATTTATGTTGCGAGTAAAATGCTGTGAACGTCGCTCTTCATTGTCTTTGTATGTCGCACTATCCTCAATTTTATACAGCATGCTTAAATACAGAATTTTTACTTTAATTTCGGGTTTTATTTTCTTCGGTGGCCTGAAATCTAATGCTATCTCCGGCTGGTCGCTTCCATCCCCCGAAGCAGAGTCGGGCAGATCCGGCCTTCCCCGAGCTCAGAGGTAGAGGTCGAGCGCGCAAGCCAAACGTGCGACTCGCTCTCGGAGGAGGCAGTGGCAGATGCTAAACCACGTGACTACTACCAACGTCCGATGTTTCGCTTATCAAAAGCTCCCGGCGCTGCGGGGAAAACCGGCGGACGCGCCGGTGGGACGAGCGTTCGTCGCAGTGGCCTAGGTTGCCTAGGTTACGGTGGGCCGTCGCCAACAGCAGCAACGCGGCTCGGCGATGACGTTTCAATTTCGACGACTGCTCCGACGACAGGGCTCGGAGCGCCTCAGAGCGCTCGAAGGTGGAGGAGAGCAATCGAGAAGAACCAGCCGAACGCAGGGCGGGCACCCTCTTTCAACCAGCCGAAGACAACGCCGCTCGCGAGAGCGCAGAGCGCTCAGAAACGACCAGTCGAAGATGGCATAAGTTTGTCGCCTCATAAACACAATTGGGATAAGAAATTGGTAATAGAAAAATATACATATTCTAGCCTTGTTTCCCTGGCTAATTCATTGACTCGAATAGCCTTGTCTCAGAGGTTGTGTATATATATATAAATGATAGCGGGCAATTTCGAATAGCTTTAGCTAATATTGTGTAGTGATATGTATGTGCCCTTTACATTGGTAACCAACAGCACTTATTTACATCATTTTAAAAACAATGGGGTTTAACGTGCCAAAACCACTTTCTGGTTACGAGGCACGCCGTAGTGGAGGACTCCGGAAATTTTGACCACCTGGGGTTCTTTAACGTGCACCTAAATCTAAGTACACGGGTGTTTCCGCATTTCGCCCCCGGGATTCGATACCGCGACCTTGTGCTCAGCAGCCTAACAACACAGCCACAGAGCAACCACGGCGGGTACTATATTTACATCATGTATTACGGTGACCGCTTCTCTAGTATGTTGTGAATAACGGTTATTATTATTATTATTATTATTATTATTATTATTAGTAGTAGTAGTAGTAGTAGTAGTAGTAGTAGTAGTAGTAGTATTTAAACCTACTCGTTACTCGTACATAAACACCACAAACAGAGAAAGAGAAGCAGGCCAGCAATTGTCTCGCAAAAGGATCGACACCATGCCCACCATCAGCAAAAGTACAGATATAAAAGGTGGGAGATAGCGAACGGAAAGGTGAATACAAAAGTACATTAGAACAAATCAAAACAAATCGCATCGCACGCAGAGTAAGAGAATTAGAGACGGGAGTCTAGTACCGTATAGTTGACAATAATTACAGCAGATCTTTGTGAATTTCCCATCGAGTTGAAACACAACCTTTCGGAAATAGGACATCATTAAGTGCAGTTCGAGCAAAATTAAGAAGCTAGACTTTGCTCAACAACACACAGCGAGACCTGTGGAAAGATGGGCATTCTGGCAGTGTTTGAGTGTGTTGCTGTAGTGTCCACTAACCAGGCACGAAGGGCTCGGCGCGCGTCCTAGTTGGTAAGGCGATCTGCGACATTAGCACACCCGATACGTAACCTGAACAGACACCTAGTGTGGTGAGGCAAAGCCCGGCCAGCGATTGATGCAGGTTCAGATACTAATAAACTAACACGTGAAATCGCAGAAGCATTTCATACCAAAAAGTGCGCTGAAAGATGCATAAGCCAACCATCGGTTGTAATCACTGAAAATGAATTCGCTTTCTTAAATACTGGTTGAACCTTCTTAATCTGTGTTTAATCTGTTTATGTTTTACTGACCACTCTTGTTGCTCATGCTCAGCGCTGATATCTAAGGTATATATGTTCTGTATCTTTCCGAAAATAAAATAGTTGTGAGTAAGCGCTCGTGTGTCCCCTTCACTGTGTCCTTGTCAATTGTGCGCGCAAGAATATTTTACTATGAATTCGTACCAACTCGCCCAACTATCACTTCTGCTAAAGGTTACGATACCTTGGCGACACGTTCACCTAGGTGTGAGTGCTGTAGATGAAGGCGTATGAGCAGTCGAGCGTCGTCGAATTTGCATAAAGTACCATCAGTGAAGTCGTGCATGGTTGTGCGCTGACGTCGCTAGAGCGTCAAATGCCTCGTTTTCTGAGATACCAATGCGTGGTAGTACCCACTCAAACATTCCTGTTCTCCCCTCAGAGGTGATTTGATGAGTCATGGTAACTACGTAATTCACGTAAAACAGGTGGGTCAGCCAGCTGAGAGCTCCACAGGAATCGCTTAGAGAATAACGGCATTTGACCTTTTGTGGTTTATAGTAATACAATACACCGCCACATTAATCAATAATAGTTCTGCAGATGTCGAAGACGCCGTAAATCAATTCCAATAAAGTGCTGTGATGCAAGCTCCGCGAAATAAAGCGCGGCAAGTGTACTGCCTTCGTAAACAGAGACGAATTAAGACGCCTCTGTACTTTGGACGACAGAAAGCTGAGCTAGTTGGTAAGGATTCATTATGCAAAATAGAAGTGAGGCGTGCAGACAGGACACAAGAGTAGAGAAGTGGACAACACGAACGCCGACTATCAACTGAAGGGAGCACTGAGGCGAAAAGAAGAAAGAAGACAAAACTCATCTGCGCATGCTCAGGAATGGTAACACCACGTGTCACGGTGTAACACCACCGGCACGTGTACCCGATTGACACGTGGTGTTACCATTCCTGAGCATGCGCAGATGAGTTTTGTGTCTTCTTTCTTTTTTTTTCGCCTCAGTGCTGCCTTCAGTTGATAGTCGGCGTTCGTGTCGTCCACTTCTCTACTCTTGTGTCCTGACTGCACGCCTCACTTCTATTTTGCATAATGGAGCCTCTGTACTTGCTGTTTCTAACTCACTGCATTCTTAAAGACGGGGTCCTTTTTACAGACTGCAAATCAATTTGAGGTACAAGGGATCTGGATATCTGGTCACAGTCGTCTCATCAACTTAGGCGATTTTAGGCCTCCTAATGCATCTGGGACACAAAGAAATGGCTTCATTATGAAGCTTGCAACGAAAAAGACGCACCATGTTAGCGTAGACTTCTATACGGAACAGTAATAATGCGTAATTAGTGCGAAAATGCCGAAATGAAACACTAGTTCCGCTCGTTCAAACTGCGCGCTCTAAAGGCGCAACTAAATGTGTGTGTTTGTGTTTTTTAAATGTTTGAGCCGATCCAAGAGATAGTGCTGTCTAAAAGCATGGGTCGTCCCCGAAGGTAGTCAAGTCTGAACAACAAACGACACGGTGCACTAATGGGACCTAGAAGACCTTGTCTTTCTTCGGTATCAACCGCTGTCGAGTCGCAAATTTTATTGACGTAGTTTTGTTTGCTCTAGCCCTATCCAATGAGTATGGTCCTAATAGTATACTTATTAAACAAGGAAATACAGTATTTCTTTATTCATGTTTTCTGTGAGTGAAAGTGGGGACCTCACTATCTCAATCCAAGTAATGTTACGATGAGTGATGTAATAGCACTTAACCAACGAACTTACCGTCACTCTTTGCTTCCAGGTGCGACCGTATGGATCATGAAGATGTGGCCCCGAAACTCGAGCCCCGCCCTGCAAACTTTTCACCTAGCCTTCGGCGTCGGCTGTCTCCTGGCGCCTCTCGTTGCGAGACCTTTTCTGTCTACGCCAAGCAACGGCTCTGACAATTCGACGATACCGAGCATGAACGTAACCTCGAACGACACCGACGTTGCGCCAATCGGTATTGTGGAAAGTGTGAACGAAACAGTGGCTGACGACGGCCGCAGCAAAATTCACTACGCCTTTGCAATAGCCAGCGGCTTCCAACTATTCCTAGTAACTTCCATGGTTGTGCTCTACTGTATCGACGGCGCAAGCTTCAAGACACATAGGACAAACGTCACGGATGACGCGCCTTCTGGTTTGCGAGAATCGGCCGGTAGCAGACGCTTCTCCCGCATAGCGCTTGCAATGCTGTGCGCCTACGGGTGCGTGTACGTAGCCATCGAGGTCACGACGTCACAGATGTTGCCAACGTTCGCCGTGAAATGTGACTTGCACTTCTCAAAGCCACTGGCGTCGCAGCTGGTGGCCGTTTACTTTTTCTGCTTCGCCGCCAGTCGTCTTACCGCCGCGATAGTAACAATCAAGGTGTCGGCCTTCCATGTCCTGGTTGTCTCGCACGTCGTCTTGGTCGTCACGGCTACTGTGTTGGTGGGATGGGGCTCCAGCAACGCCATCGCACTGTGGACCGCAAGCGCCCTTGCGGGCATTGCTCAGGGCCCCTTAAATGCAGCGATGACGGCGTGGGTTGCGACGCATATCGACATCAGCAACAAGATGATGTCGCTCGTGGTGGTTACGGCGGGCATTGGCTCTCTCTCACCGCCGCTCCTCGTGGGGCAGTTCATGGACACCAGCCCGAACATATTCTTGTACGTGTGCTTTGGGGCAGTGATGTTAGCTGTAGCTATATTTATTGGTACGCGCCTATATCTAAGAAAGAAGCCCATGGCGAACACGAGGGGGGGTCTTGTCGTGAACGTCGATGACGACAACCCCGATGATGGGGCACTTTCCGTTTAAAAGCTGTTTGTGTTCTGGACTGCAGCGAAGACTCTCTTCTTCTTAAATAAGGTAATAAAGGATACTGGAACTACTCTGGTACGCCACATTAGCTTAACTAAACGCATAAGCTATCAGCTCACCTCACAAAACGACCAATGAGCTGTCCTGCATCGACGTACAATTGACTATCATTGAAATAGTTAAATGATTTGACCTTAAACGGCCCATGAAACGCTATCGAAGTATAAGATGCACTTGAAGTTAAAACAGACTTTTGCATAAATACTTCGCAGCAAAAAGGTACCTCAATGCGTTCAGGAGAAGCGGACTTGTCGGAAATCAAAGTTTCCCTTTGATCCCTTTTGCGGTGCTCCCGCTGCTTCTTCAATGCCTTGCACTGCGAATGCTACGGCGGAGCGGTGCCCAAAACGCTCCGCCGCCTGTTGAACGTCACCATGGCTCGCAGTTCAAAGTTTGGATGTTCACGTAGACACCATGCACCATACTTCCGATTTTGGCACCTACGACGCGCTAGACGAAACGAGTGTCCCATTTCAGCAATCGCCAACTCTGAGCCTATCCTCCACCTTACGGTTGAGTTCACCGAGTCTCATGCCTTTGCAGTGCTAGAGTGCACTAGATAGCTACGCGCTCCTGTGTTTTCCCGCACCGAGTGGTAAGTAGCACACTTCCTTTCGCACTTAAACGCCATCTTTATGTTCCCTCGTGCGGCTACGTCTGCAGTGTCAACATCGGGTAAGCGATAGATGCCGCACTGCGGGCTCACGCTGAAAAGATTCCGAACGTAACGAGCTTCGACCATGATGGCGACACATCTCGAGAGTGTGCAACTCGGAAAGCTGACGACCTGTTCTAGCCGGACGTTGGCGCTCAGGCCGGCTAGCCACGAGCTTGGAACCACGTACTTCACCCACAGGGACCGCTCAGAGCTCACAGCTCGTTAGGCGTGGATTTCAGCTTCTTCATTAACTGTGTAGCATCTTATATACGTGGTGCATTTTGCGTTTTTCATGTTTGCTCCACTTGATGCGCCCTTGTAAACAAGGAATTTGTTAGCCGGTAATATACACTATATCTTGTTCACAGTGTAAGAACAAATGTATTGATTGATTTGTAATTTTTTTTGGTGAAGGGGCCAAGTTTGACCAAAGAGCGCCAGAAAACCAGTGTATTAAGCGTGTTGGTTGGAGTATGTGGATTGACAAAAAGTGGCCTCTTGTGTTCCTAGCAAAGCCCTGTGAAGCGATGGGTTTCACAACGTGGTTCCTGGCATACAGACCTCACAAGGGGACATTACTCCAATTTCTTACAATGAACGTTGGCCTATTACAGTCTATTATAGTCTACAGTACTTATTTCGGCCCCCACAATGCTTCAGATGAGGCATGAAGTGCCTGTTTTAGACACCTATGTCCCACTTATTTAGTGCCAAAAATTTACTCTGGAATCTTTTAATCCCATTGCCCATCCCTATACAGAGTAGCATGCCAGCGGCTGTATACGCACAGGCAAAATTCTCTGTTTTTCTAATAAAGAGCCTCTCTCTCTCTCTCTCTGTCTCTCTCTCTCTCTCTCTCTCTCTCTCTATATATATATATATATATATATATATATATATATATATCTTTCTCACTCACTCTCTCTCTCTCCCTCTCTCTCACTCTCTCTCGCCTAAATATCTTATCTCTACTCACGAAAATAGTGTCGAATTCCCGCTGTAATATTTACTTACCTGAGTGATATTTGGGCGAAATTCACCTTTTACGAGCAAAGTTCGCTTTGCCCACTCGTAGACAATATGCTTCCGCAAAATCAACCCACGTCAAGTTTTCAACGAGTACTGTAGCAAGCCAAACCTATTTAGCATTGGTTCCATGTGTCCCTCGATTAACTTTCCCTAGCATGTGACTAACGGTCCCTGCCGCCTAGAATATCCAGCCGTGCTGGTTCCTCCAGCCACAATTCTTTTCTGGATCCCGTGTGCGGAGCCTTCGAATAAGCTAGTTATTAGAGCGCTCTAATAACTTGAAGTTTAAATAAAATGTCGTGCAGTGGCAAAATAACAAACCTGTGGATTTATGGTTCGTGAAGGCAGGCGTGCAAATAATTATAACGAGAAGGGCAACGCAGAAGCGTTTGTGTACTCCTTCTGGCAAAAATGTGCGCCAATACCGAAGGTAGTGCAGGTTAAATATATATATATATATATATATATATATATATAGCGAGCGAGTGAGCTAGAGAGAGAGAGAGTCTCGGAGCGCTAACTCTCACAAGCAAATGATGGGAGAAACTGGTACATGACGCAGGCACCAAACGTTTCGCAGAGCAGCTTTGGCACGAGACGAGCATACCTGCCGCAAAGTTTCAATTTTACAGTTTATTCATCAACAATGACAGTTTTACATAAAAGTGCATACGTTATTGTTAATAGGCATGCCGTGTTCATAAAAGGCTGTTAAGTAAAAAACTGCAGAGAAATCTTTTTCTGTAATAAACAATCAATGTCTTTCAACAATGCTGCGAAAATGGAAGCAATACAACAAGTGGCATTATCACAACCCCGAAAGTAAGTTCTTAAGATGAAGAAAGTTGTTGCATAAAATACTTCTTAACATGGTCCTTCAACACATGATCTATAGATGATGATTTAATGGTTTGTGGAATATAATTACATGGTTTGACTCCTGCAATTGTGGTGGAGAACATTCCATACTTTGTACGCACTTTAGGGAAAAGACGGTTATAAAGTTCAGAGAACCTAGTAATGTTAGTATTTACAAAAGTTTCAACGACAACGCCATCTGAATGAGCTATATTAGGAAATAATTTACATACTGCAATCCGGCTTTTCCATGGCGCGACAGCGCATGCGTCCTGCCCTAGCGGATTAATCGCAAAACGTTTTGGAAGGGTCGCACGCATCGCCGCACGCCGCAAAGTCCCTAGAAAAAAAAATGACCGCTAGGACGCGCGCCGCTGCAAACACTCGTGCAATGTACCGCGTTGAAACTCCACTGGTAGCAAGACGTCGTTACGTAGCGTAAGTCTGCAACTCCACTTTAAAACAGAAAGTGGCCAGAGCTTCGTCTGAGTGCTTCGGACTGCACCGTGGTCCAGGTAGCTGCCGCCTTGCATTGATGGCTAGAAAACTTAATGAAAACCCCGTGTGTTACACTTGGGTGACACTTAAAAACATCACGCTGCTGATGAAGTCTTTTTGCAGCGTCGGTCCTCACTTGGCGGTGGTGGAAGCGCATCCCCGAATTCATGTATTAAGGTACGGGTAACACTGGGTCGATGCGAGACCGACAAGGCGCCCACATCGACGGTTGATCGCGGCTATTCAGTACGATGCTTCACAGAAAACATTTTATCGCACCAGACCGACAACGACGCAACCGGCGAGCGCCAGTTGTCGCACTGCGACGGGCTTTCTTGTCGAGCTCACCGACGAAATCAGTATGCCGACCATCGTTTGACCGAACCCTGCGCGATTGGCCATCATATTGACAACGCCATAGTGAGAGCGCCTCCTCTTGTATATATAATTAATCGCACTCAAAGTAAGTAAGAACATGCCTACGAAGTTGAAATGCACAGGTTTCAACTCGCTCAAGTCATGCACATGAAGTTTGAGCCAATGTCGATCCTGTTCAGCGAAGGTTAAGCCACGCACCATCGTATTCGTGCAACCGCTACCGGCAGACTTGAACTGAAACGTAAGCAGTTAGGACGAAGGAAGCTGCTTTTATAGTTCAGTTCTGTCCTTAGCGATTTGAAATCAACTACACTTCGCACGGCGCGCACACAATAAGCGGCAAGCGGTGACACAGCGCTGTGCCAACATCTGGGGCGCTATAACGTAATGCTATTGCAAACTTTTCTATTCCAATTCTGCAATCAGTCCTCCGCCATTGGTCAAAAACTTTTTTGAACCACCCCACTTTGCCTGTCTGTCACGCGACTTCACTAAAACTGCAATAGTTCCCCATCTGCTATGACGTGAACACACTGATTATGCATGACTAGAAAAACAAAAGAAAAATAGTTGTTTATGATTCCACGCCTTTTCGCCATTAGCGTTCGGCTATTGGTCAAAAGTTTTCGGGCGACACCCACTTCACTTGCCTATCACGCGACATCACAAAACCGCGAGAACCCATCACGTCAAAGTGATGTGTACGCGTTAAAGATGCATTAATATGCCGAACAAACTGAGTTTTGTTCTGAATAGGCGCAGGCTACCCCGTTCCGAAAGGAATAAAAGATGGCTGCCGCCGATGGCTCAGGCGCTGGCTACTCGCACCAGCCGGGGATCATGAGTTTATTTCCATACGATAAAGCTTTTCGCGTGGTCATGTAACGTTTTCGAGCATTTTCGATGTGGTTACACCCTCGTTCTGCCAACTCTTCTATGCTGAGGATCTGTTTTAGCGGCATTCTTAACCTTCCGCTGCATGCCGTCGCAATTTTCGACCAGCCACCGCAAGATAAATAAGGGAACGCGGACCCATCACAGATGCCGGCACTACCCTCTTCATCCGGTTATCGATTTTCAGTGCACTGGCTCTCCCCCATTGAGTCCCTCTTCACTTGAGCCCCCCGTGCTCCTCGCTTCCTGTCCGCCAATTAGGTAAGACAAGCCGCTCAGGGTAGGCAAGGTTATTCGTTTTTCGAGCAAACAAAAGTGACCTGCTATGAACGAGGAGAGCGTTTCATTGGTCTGTTTAGACAACCCTTCGGTCGACCGCCAGATGCTTGTGTCTGCGGTTACGCAAATTTGCCGTCATGAGTTTGGAATAAAAACATATTGGAACAGTTTTATGTTATAGGACCCCTGTACGTCACTGTACCGTATACGGTATATAGGCTGCCGGTTGCATTCGGTGGGTCTGTACGTGTTACGCTGACACATTTCTAAAGTCCAGAGATGTACTGCGTCAAACAGGAAACAAGAAACGGTGCATTCGGTATACAGTAGCATAAAGAACCCTCTCTTTCAGTTATACTAGCGGCATTCGCGTTTTCGCGAAATAACAACAGAGCACTTTATGCAAGCACAGTTTTCTCTAAATGCGGTTGGACTTATTGTTGGAAAGTGCATGTTGCCAGGACGTTCTTGGGACGTTTTTTGGTTTAGTCGCCAAATCCTAAGAAACTCCAAAAACGTTCCATTGCAGCATTTGTGAGACATTTCCAGGAGTTAAGTAGTCTGTTGCATGAAACCTCTGTTCCCGCAACTTCTTGCATTTGCTGGACAACAACCCGGTTAGCCCTAGCGCACGTACGTCATCGCCAACGCTGCCAAACCTAGGCATTTTCCCTAGATCTAGGGAATTTCGGGAATTGTTTGGAGATATGAGGAAGTCCAAATCTAGGGAAATTTGCACTAAAAGATTCATTTTTCTGGCCTCACACTGCTGCAACACCACAACGGCCGATACGAAGAACTGCTGCCATGAAGCCATGTTTTGGTTTCAGCAATCGCAAATTGCTTTTGCACAACCGTGCGAAGCATGAGTTGTTATCTTACTGCAGCGCAGTGAACAGATTGCGCTAAGCAAACGACAAGGCATGCGAATGCCCTGGAATGCTTACTGAAGCACTGCTAATGCGCTATTGCTGACGTGCTGTAGGTTTCTGGGAACTTTGAAGGAAATTTGGATTTGTAGCAGGTGAAACAACCGTGTACTGCAAACTGAACAAAACAGCAGCAAAAATCCATATATATGCCTGTAGCTGAGCACGAGAAGGCGATCTTAGCATTGAGCAGACGCACGGATATCCTAAAATTTACCGGGAACCGCCCACAGGCAGAGCAAAATGCTCTCTGTGGTGGCGCGTGTTGGAGAGGTTTTGCATGAGGAAAAAGAAATGGCCTCGTGAGTGCGTGCTTCACTGCGAATGATGTGTAAGCGTGTTAAGCGTGGTAGTGCGACGTGCAGTAAACTGCGTAGAAGAAGAATGTTATTTCACATCTTTTACGTTTGCATCCTGACGGGTTACATCTTCGACATTGTTACATTCCGCAATCAAGGTTCCGTGTAAAAGGTTCCGTGTAAATCTTGTTTTGCATGTAGAGAAGAAGATAAGCTTGTTTACGTGTTCTTCCGTGACCCCGGGGGAGGGGGGGGGGGGGGTAGGACTTTAAGCGAGGCTGTGGTCTAAGCCTACCAACTAGCATTGTTGCATTATACGAGTATCAAATTGACTCCAGTAACATTTTTATTAAATATTTCAAATCGAGCATAGAGTTAAATTTAAACGTAAATGTGCAGTCAGAATTTACATAACAAAATAACTTATCTCGACAGAAACCATATTGACAAAAGGAACAACCACATCTTGCACAAATCTAGGCAAATCTAGGGAATCTCTTTATCAGAACTAGGGGAAAACTGGCTTCGGAGGCTGGGAGTACTGGTGATCGGTCTTGAGGTGAGCCCGTAAGCGCCGTGACTGTCGCACACTGCGTTGTATATTGGTGATAATAAACGCGCGTTTGTTGGCAGTCTGATTCCGGGGTCTTCTCTGCGCCGAACCGGAGAGTCGACAGAACCTCCCGTGGCGCCTTTGTGCGTTGGCAGTGGAGGAACGCCGTACCCTTTCCTGGCCGTCACTCGTAGGGCGAGCCTTGCGCAAATACAGGTCCACAAGCTTTCTTTCTCTCCCACTTTCCCGGCTAACCTGCCAGCCTTTCTCAGCTCTTTTATATGCATATCTCTCTATTTTCCCCGCTTTGCGTTTCATATGTGTAAATGTTTCTGTATGGCCATTTATGTGACCTTTACACGTGCCTATGATGTGTTTACAGGGTGACCATTATAAAGTTTTATGGAATCTTTCGAGATAGCCTATGGCAGATAGCTTAAGTCTTGTCCTTGAGCTGCATTATTCGAAGAGGCAGACATTATTAGCACAAGAGATACAAACACGTGTTCATATAATTAATGAAAACTCACTGATTAACGTCTTAGTTAATTACTTTGTGGTACATACGCCACTTTATGAATTGTAGCCAGTGAACTTGTAACACGTATCCACTTGAAAAGAATTCCAAGGATGACACCTCTTTAGAGATATTATTTCCCAAAGTGTGAAACGAAATGCGTGGGCATTCCAATTACTTCTGTGCTTCCGTGCATAAAAGAGCGAAAAGAAAAGTAAGTTGAGCAGCAGTGAACTTATACAGCAAGGTTGATGGCGCATATCTCCAAACTGGCACAATTGTGCAAATTCATTCCTAGCGGATATGCCTTGCAAATACACTGACAACAATGCGTAAATTGTAATTCGCAAAATCTGTAAATTCGCAAATTCATTAAAATGATAATTAGATAAGTTTTGTTAATTAGTAGAATATTAGGTGTTTCGATTTCTCGTGCAAGTAATGTCCGCCTCTGAATAATCCAGCTCAAGACCTAGAATGATCTTGCCTGCAATAGGCAATTTAAAAATTTCATAGTTGAAAATGACCATCGCCACCTCTCTCTCTCTCTCTCTCTCCATATATATATATATATATATATATATATATATATATATATATATGTATATGTGTATGTATGTATATGTATGTATATATACATATATATATATATATATATATATATAGATATATATATAAAGGAAACCCAGGGTGTCCACTTTTTAATAGTTATATCATAAGAAGACAACAGACGATGACACCAAGGACAGCATAGGGTCAATTATTTGCCGTTCTTAAATGAACACGCACCCAGCGTGTGTGCGCGTGTGTTGAGCCAATTGTTGCAAAAGTTGCTGTAGGTTATCACTGGAGCGTGCTTTTGAGCTGTTTATATAATTTCGTCAATCTTTAAGTCTGCACCTTTGTATCGGTTGGCACCTTTAGTCCACATCTTTTTCGTTATTACACGGGAACTATGAATCACTAAGGGAAATATTCGAAAAGATAGCTCGTTGGCCTATGGTCGAGAGTGGTGTACAGTGGGCAGCGGTAAGTTGCGCTAGTGCCATAAGACAGCGTTAAGGTGTGCTAGTGCCATAAGACAACGGCTGTGCAGTACGCACGGGACACTGGTGCATCAGTTCAGTTCCCTATACCGCCATATTGACGTCTATCACAGCCAGTAAATGAACAAGTGCCAGCCCTCAAACTGTCTGTCTGTGGAAAGACTGTGCTGAACAGCCGTGTCGGTGGATGTGTTCACGGCTGTTCTGTTAAACATGCCTGTCAACAGATAAAGACCTTGAAAAGGAAAGGCTTTGACAAAGCGTTCGATGGTACGTGGAACATGCAGTCCGTGAACAGGAAACAGGTGTCCTATGTCCTGCAGAAGTCCCTGCACGGCCAGCGCATTCATTTTTACGTCGGCGCCCAACTCTTCTATCACGCATCTGGTTTCTATTCACTGCACGTGCTGCTTTTGTTTTTCTAGAGATGAGCTACAAAGCTATATGGTACGTTTACCGTAGGTATATGCTCTGTTTGGCAGATGGCGTTGCCAGAAATTTGTTTCGTGCGTGTATTTTTGTCTGTCTGCTGGCGTCTTCACCGCGAGAACTATCGGGACGATGAACTATTCAATTGTTAGTGCAGATGTTCGTGCACAGTGCTCGAAGGGCTGCAGAAGGGTGCACTGAAAGTGCCAGGCCAGTTTGTTCTCCTTACTATGTCTATGCAATGCTAACAAATATTTGCAGGAAAGTAACGCAGAAGCAATCGATTACCTTTGAGTAATTCCTGAAATAACTTCGTGGGCCTGTAATTGGTAAATCTAATCAATTACATTTTAATGAAACAATTGCAATATGAATCGGTAACTTTCTCTGTAACGTGTACAAGTCTTGTGCCAATGTGCCACTGAAAATGAGTGAAAGTGCAGAGGATACAAAACACCCTAGACGAGAAGAAATGAAAAAAATAAACAGCAGACGATATTTAATGACAGGCACAGTTAAGCCGTTGAAAGAATAAAAAATATTTAGCAACGTGTCGCTTCTCCCTGTCAGCCATGTCGGCCAGATGGACGCGGCCTTCGCGTGCAGGACATCGTTGCCAACGGGCTTACTAGTGCCTGTGGTACGTTTATGATTATGCTAATCACCAGCTGTGGCACTACAGATACTGCATGGCTGAGGAGACGAGATCTAGAGTTGGTCCACCCGCGTAAGCCGCGAATACCAATGAAATCCGTACCCCAATTACCAGCTGAACATAGTCATCAACATGAGGATTTAACTGTTATCCGAAACAGCGTACATAACTCCCCGCAAATGTGGCACGCAGAGCACACGATTAGGGCATCGAGCCTCAAGTTTACGAAGTAGGCGCGGGTATCGTCAACCGAAGCCGGAGTCGAACAAAAGCAGGTAATAATGTTGTGAAATAGGCAGTTGTTCATCAGGCTAGCTATTGTAAGCTCAAATATTGGTCGTTATTTTCCCCAGTTTACCGAAGTTTAAACGAAATCAATATTGCTAAACTTAAGCTTCAGTTGTTCTTCTGAGCTGTGTGTTGATTGGCAGAAATTGAACTGTGTCTTTGCTTTGTCACGTTCTGAATAAAAAAGCTGGGAATCAGCCCGAGAAGGAGAGAGAGAGAAAAGAAAGGCAGGGAGGTTAGCCAAGGTTTCGCCCGACTGGCCACCCCACACGTGGAGAATGGAAAAAAGGGAAAGAGTGATAACGAGAAAGCAGCAGGACAGCCATTGTGCGCGCACTGCTGATGAATGTTCACTCTTAATCTACATCAAGTCCGTTTGTCTTCAAATTGCCAATTGGCGCTTTGGTGTACTTGTGCATACTCAGTGGTGTACCAACTATTTCTCGAGTTGGGGGGGGGGGGGGCTAACCATACAGGATCTCACCTCTCTCTCTCTCTCTCTCTCTCTCTCTCTCTCTCTATATATATATATATATATATATATATATATATATATATATATATATTGAACAGACATAGACCTATTTATCAATCCCACAAGATGAACCAAGGGGGCCCGAAAATTTTTCTAATGTGCATTTATTTCTTGCAACTCCAAGAGGAGTTAACTACATCGAAGATTGTCATCTTTATGGACTCCCGCGCTGCCCTTAGTAGGTTACAATGCACATCACTTGGTGTATCTCTCGTTGCTCAATGGATACCTTCCCACGTAGGAGTCGCTGAAATAAGAGGCTGATCTTCTCGCTTCAACTTGTGCTCGTAACAAATGTGACCACCAAGAAATTTTGTGCACGCTGAATATGCTCGTCTGCTGATTCGTCGCCACCTACTCAAGCAGCATCCAGACCAGCTCGTCGCAAACGGAACGTTCCCGCCGCGTGTTCGCGGTCGAGGCTTGCTTCGACGCACTAGAGCACTACTCCTGCTGAAGGTGGGCTGCGCGAACGTCTACGGACGGTTATACAGACAAGGACTTGTGGGGAGTCCATCGTCTTGTGTACGTCTGGTACGTCTTGTGGCCGCTGCGAGACACTTCAGCATCTCATATTTGAGTGTCCCGCTTTCAGTGCGCAGCACATGTCGCTAGTGAAAGACTATCATCTCCTTGGCCTGCGGTGTGCGACACTCGACGAATATTTGTACCCCAGTGGTTGTGCATCTAAACGTGATCAGGCTTATCACGCTCTACACACTTTCCTACAGTTAACTAACTTAGGTTCACGTTTTATTTATTTACTAAACTATTTTATTCAGCATTCTGCAGTAGCGTGACCTTCAGTGACCGGCCCTACTATGTGTGATCTGTACTGTGTTCTACTTTATTTCCCATCCGCTCAGTCAGGATTAACTCTTGCCCTTATTTTCCTTGCTGTTCTTCAACTTCTGATAGGTGAGTAATGCACAATAAAACAAAATAAATTCACCCACAGCTACGGGAAGTTGGTACATAGCTTCGTGTAATCTACTTACAGCCCATATTATGCACTAATTACTACCGCCTAAACCAAACTGCATGCACACAAAATATGCCATAGCATAAGTGCAAATTGTTTAAGGTGATTGTGAACCTTTTTAAGTATGATGAAGCAGTATCGCTGAACGGAAATCTTTGCAACAAACTTCTCAGCCATGTACTGGAAACAGCTCTCAACCATTCTAATGGAAACAGCTCTTGGTCGACTTTATCAGCCAAGATCGAACCAAAATTTTTATGTACGTAACCCCCAGAAAGTCAAACATATCATTTTTATACGTTGTTTAGTAACTGTTATAGCTGATTTGAGCATGGGATCCTCACCACAAAGCCTGGAGTAGGTTTTCTTACACGCTAGAGCGAAGTTTACGTCGTGGATAGCTCAGCAAAGCAATTACCAATTATTTATTTGCATTACTAATTTGTGAATCAAGCAACATTTTTATCATTTTCTCTACGAATGTACGCTCCATCGCCATAATTCAAAGTAATCAAGTTGGTCTACTTCTTCATGGCGTGGAAATGATGCTTGGGCTTTCTGGGCGTGAAGAAGTTTCTTCTAATTGTTAAAGACCGCGCGAAATTAAAGCGCAGGGTTCACGCGCTCTTCTTGCTCAATAAAACCGGGCTAGCACAGCTGAAACGCTTTTTAGGAAGGCAGTGAAACTGCTTCTAGTAAATCTATGATGACATGCAAAGCATTCTCTGACACGGTCAAAGGTGAATTAGTTTATACAAGAAAACTCGGTGCCCTTCCACTGTGTGAAAGAGAGAGAAACAAATTTATTTATCTGATCTTAAAGGGAAACGGGCTGCGAGGAAAAGGCGAGGCAGATTATTCTACTGGCGGTAGGCCTCCTCTACCATCTCAGTTCACCTCAGGATAGCTTCCTGAAGTTCGGCGTTGTAGCTGCGCATGGCAGCCTCCCACAGCTCCCTACTACTTAAAGCTCTACAAAGGTTAGGAGGAGGGGAGTGGCTCTTGTATTGCCACATAATGTGGTTAAGGTCCGATCTGCTAGCAGGACAGAACTTGCAGGCTGAGCTAAGGTATACCTGGGTGAATTTTGTGAGAAGGATGACCAGCGAAGCTGTGTACGTGGGTCCCTTAATGGTGAGCTGCACCTCCGCCGCGGGACGGCCTGGAATTGCACTATCTTCGGGATCGCCCCACATATGAAAAATTGTTGACCTACGCGTGGACGCGATCTGCCAGATCCTAGCCTTACACAGCTTCGCTGTAAGTGTATTATACGGACGTCATACGGTGCACTTTTCATTGCAATTGAGTCCGATCCAGATAGAACTTATCGGCGGCGATTGGCTTCTTTGCTCAGTCCGAGTAAGGAAGCAAATCGCGGTATGTAATGCCAACCCAGATAGGGCTCAACCATGAACGAAAGTGGCCTCGTGACAGCGGTATTAAATTTAGCCCTCGGATTCTTATTCTGCAGAGCTGGTCTGCTTGTGACTCGCATAATATGAAAGATGAAATATTTCCTCTTTAGTTCAGAACGAACTGAATAAAGTGTATGACGCTGGATGATCCCTTCAGAGTGCTAGAAGCTTAAAAAATGAAAATCGATAACTTGAGCCACAGACGAACAGGCATTATAATGAAAAATACTGCCGTGGTTGAACGCGGTTAAACAAAGTTTGTCGAGCGATGGCCCGGTTTTGCTTGCTTTAGGAAAGGACACAGGCGCTGCTTGGCGCGGCAGCAACAGCGATCTCACTTCCCTAAGAAAGCACAGTGCATATACGAAGCTACTAGCACTCTCTACACATCGCAGATCGCTTTCAAGGTATGGCCGCCTACGCGGCGTGCGCAGCAGCCGCCGGTAGTTGTAGGCGAAGTTTGACCTTGGCTGAGCTTGAAGGTCAGATTTACGGAACCAGGCGTTTTCTGGGTTTGCACCTGGAGTAGCAGAGCTCTAAAACATGCTGCGATAATATCGATGGCCGGACATGGTGCGAGCGCGTGATGCAAACTCGACAGGAAGTCTCTAATGTACTGTCAGGCCGGACTGAAATGCGAAAACGGATCAATGATCAGGCGTAACAGATAAAATGCGCGGCGTGTGGTTTGAAAGAACGCAGACTGATATACATTCTGGATAGTTAAATTTAAACGTCCCATATGAAATCGTCAGTGTAATATATTCACATGAGTAGATAAGCATTCCTGCGCGGTATTTCAGTATCTAAAGCCCAGACCGCAAGGAAATGGGATCCGGCAGCTTTTCGGCATCTGCCGACGTCGTCAAAAACAGTGCGACGCTCGCTCGACGCCAAACCATGGTGGTTAGCATAGCCAGTCAGCCCATGCCGGATCACAGAGCCGACGCATGAAGTGGCTGGCAAAGCACGAAAGCTGCCCGACGTTGGCTGATTCCGAAAAATCGTCATAAACCTGTTCTTTGGCGTTGGGCATTACAATGAAAGCACTGATGTTAAAAATCAAAAGGAAATTTGCAGCAGATACAACGTAAGAACCATCGTGGTCTACGTTTGAAGGCCACTACGGTTCCGGAATAAAACACAAGGGGGAAAAACGACGCGGACTGCTTATTCCCTAGTCGTAGATAAATGAGCCCTGGCGCAATAATATCGTCCCAAAGGTGTTTAAACAAACCTTTCTCCAACGCCCGTGTTTAATTTCAGCCTCACCATACACGCACAAGTAATTCATGACTGCGAACTACACATTCATGCACAATGAGTCACTGAAATAAAGATCACAGTTTCCCCCGAAAGTCGAAGCACCGACTACGACAGCGAATTGGTAGATAGCTATAAGTAAGGATAGTAGTTTTGTCGGCCGTATAAATTTGTAAACATTCGCTTACTAACTAAACTAACAAGCACGGTGTCACGCGCGTACAAGTAAACATGGACACATCTAGCCACAAGACAGCGGCAACTGACCGTCAAACGCTGGAGTTAGGAATCGCGGAAGCAGCAGAGAGCGGATTGACCTTAGTGTATTTCGTGCTTCAATGTGAACGAAACGCCGAAAGCACAGCATATACGAAGCTATCGGCACTACGCGCACCATGCAAATATCGCAGATCGCTTCGAAGATGAGGCCCGCGGCGGCGCACACTTTTGCCACGTCACAAGTCTCTTTCAACATGCGGCACCCGCACGGCCGCGCTGTAAGCAGCAGCCGCTTGAAAAGAACGCCGCCTATGACGCCCCTCTCTTTCGCCTCGCGCTCGTGCATCGCGCGCGACAGGAGGGAGGGCGCTTCCGGTCCGCCTTCCTCACTAGCGCACGCGAGATTGAGCCGCTTTCGCCGCCTCACCCTCGCACTCTTTCACTCGCACATACAGCATACGGCGCGCGGCGACGATTTTATCGCCGATTTTATCGACTTCATATGGATCATCACGGCGACGGCGACTTCGGCGTCCATATAGGTGTCCATAATTGACATCGCAATAAAAGCCATTTGCAAGCTTTGCTTCGAAATTTGGGCGTACGTACCTTGTGCGATGATGAACAGCAACCAAAAGCCTTAATGCCACAACGCCTGAAGAAGCTCGACACAAAGAACCACCGCACAAAACGCACTATACTCGCGGACAACGTTTCTTGGCTATGAAGCAAAAGCTACGGGGGCGGAGCTTCCGCACAGGACTGTATTCGTACGCAATGTAGTGCGGACGCACTCAGCACCAGCTTTGGTTTCGCCAACCTCGCACCTCTTTAGTGAAGGCCGATACAAGTAACTCGGCGTGAATCAATGTTTATTCAGATCCAATGTGTACCAAGTTCTGAACAGCGAGCATTGCAGCCTGCGTCAGAGCGCCGAAGCAGCCGTATGGTATCGGTTAGGACTTGGACGCGCAATCGACGCTGGCGTCGGTAGAGCCAGCGCAGCAGTCAGCTCTCCGGCTGACTCCTTTGTACATTCCGAAGTTTGCGATTTCCAGATGGTTTCGCTTGGTTTCTGCGCAGAGGCTGGAAACACTTTTTTTTTTTGTGTGTGTGTGTGTGTGTGTGTGTGTGTGTGTGGGCGTGCGTGCGTGCGTGCGTGTGTACCTCAACAGTCTTTTGTTGCTAACGTTGGTCAACAGCCTCCCAGGGGAGTTGATTGGCGGGACAGAAAGCGACAAAAACTCACCAGAAGACACGGGCGCCATTTTGCGTTTGATGAACGTGCAAAACGTGCGACTGTTTCGGGTATGCGAAAACTCGAAAGAGCAAACTAAAGATGCAATAGAATACCAATAGCAGACTGGTGAATGTTACGCATCGTTTCAAATTATGTGCTGTAAAAAACAAAAATAACATTGTTTTCTATTTCCCACGTAAGAAAACGTGAATAAACCTGTGGGACTACTTCCAGCAGCAGTGAAAGAGGCGCACTTAATTTGCGTAGCCCTCGCTTCATAGCCAAGAAAAGTTGTCCGCGAGTATACTAACAAACGCCTAACTTCAGCACCCGCCACGGCACCGGGCAACCAGCACAACTTGCACTCGAGTCTCGCCAAGCAATAGGTGCATGGTTGATTACCATTATGTCAAAATGAGCGCTTTTTAAACTAGAGTTATCACAACAGCTCCACAAAACCTTCACCGAAAGAGGCCACCGTTCAACACGCCGACATGTGACGCTGGCAACAATGAAATAATGCGGAGAAGGAAGGTTCGCTCCTCGGATTCGTTGCGCCCCTTCATCTACACAATCTCTCTCTCTCTCTCTCTCTCTCTCTCTCTCTCTCTCTCTCTCTCATTCGGTATCATTTTGGAAATAAGAAGGCTGCTCTCGATGGTATTGTAAAGGAAACATTTAAAATGCAAACGAGTGGGTGGGCCATAGAGAAGCGGCTTTTACGCCTGTAACTGCGGTGCTTGAGAAAACATCGTGGTGCGCCAACTCGCAGCTTATCAGTCGATAATAAAAAATGTATCGGGGGGGAAAAAAGGAAACTTTTACCATTGTAGCTTTTTTTGTTCTCAGGACCAATATAGCGCGATAACGAATCGGGCAGACCCTCTTTGGTAAGCGATGCGCCGGCCCGGCTTGCCAAGCTCAGATAAGCGACGAAAGAGTTGAGCACTTCTTATCGTCTCGAGTTACTTCTCGTTTCACGCAGATCTGCCGCTCGCGTAGCAGGCAGATCATAGCCGCGCAGTGCAACTGCCGGCCGCGGTGCACGTTCGTGACAGTGCCAGACATGCGTTTCCAGCTTCAATCGAAACGGTGTTTGTGTGCAGTGCTTTGCGGCGCGAAACAGTCTTCCCACTCTACTGACGCATCCTAAAGGCCACACAAACTTACTTCTTAAGTTGAACATTTTGGTGCCGAGGCCTGGAGATGGACGACAACATCGTCGAAGACGCTTTAACTCCGGTTGCTCTTTCGCTTCGCTCTCCTGCTTCAGTCCAGGAGGCCTCGCGACCCTACGCGCCTATTCCGCGCACTGAGTGAGTGCATCCCCTCGAAACACCTTAAGCCGATTTTTTTTTATCTGCTGTTGCTCGAATTTGCATATTAAGAGGAAGCTTTAGCTGGAGCCCAACTCCGACGCGGCCTATTCGAATACATGTAAAACGCAAAAACGCATTTCTGAGATAACCCCTGGACCGATTTTAATGAGATTAGTTGCATTTGAGAGAAAGGGTTAAATTCTAGTGACTGTGGAAGTGAAATTTCGATTTAGATCATAAATTTTGTTAAAAAGATTTTTTTAAATTCGGTAGATTGAATAAAAAAGAAGCACGAAGTTTACAAATTGATAGCTCTGCATCAAGAATAGATATCGCAGTTCTGTAGAGGGCACCCATTAGATCATTCAATGCGGACAAATTCGGTGTGTCATCTTATATTTGACGTGAATTTGTTATGTTGTTTACAAAAGTTCTACAAAAGTTGTATTTATATATATCACTAATTTTTTTGAGATTCATGTGTAACATATCGATTTTGTCCTCTTTAGATGTACTATTAAATACAATTCACAGAATTGAATTATCATTTCTTATTGCTGAGTTAGACAATTCTAAACTTGACAGTCTCGTCTTCTGAAAATTTTTGATTTTTGCCAATTTTTAATAAAGATGAACGATCTGTATAAAAGATTCGAAGCAAACAGTCACTAGATTTCAAGTTTTTCTTTTAAATGCAACAAACCTCGTTAAATTTGGTGGCGTGGTTGCCGAGAAAAACGAATTCTTCTTTTACTTGTATTTAGATAGCTAGCAGCACCCGAGCTAAAGCGCCCTCTTAACAGGAAGCTTTAGCTCGGGTGCTCCTATATAGCTTATATAGCTAATATAGCTCCTATACAGCTTTGAGGGCTCGGGTGCCCTCAAAGTCCGCTTCAGAAAGCGGTTGCCTTTCCCTGAATTGGCGAATGCGTCTTCGGAACAATCCTAGGGGACTTCCGAACATTAGTTTCGCTATCAGTCATCTAATCAGAAGACACTTCTTTACGTAGGAATTGTCGAAGAACCAGGGTGCCCATGCAAAATTTAGCCAAAGGGTGGCGTGTGCCTTTAACATAAGCGGATGCAAGACTTGTCTTGCATCCGTAATTACCGGAGCGTTGAACACAGGGTCCCCAGGCTTGTTCATGTATGCGGACGGCATGGGGCTATTAGTGTACAGTGCAGGAGATTTAGAGAGACTCGCGAAAACGTGTGACAATGAAGCGACATATCTATGCCTTAACTTTAGCTCGGAGAAATCGTAAATCAGGATATTTATAGAAGAGACGAGGAGCGGCGCGGTATCAATTACGCAGCAAGTTACGCCGATATCAACTCCAAGCAATACAAATAGCTCAGTGTATCCACAAACGAAGAAAAGACCTACTTAAACATCTAACATCCATCAAGATAATATCAGAATGAACGGGAAGCGGAACGTAGCTTCAGTTAAACATAGAGCACATTAAGACTGAAAGAAATGCCACTTGAGGCAAGGAATTCGAAAAGGAGTGGTGGTGCCAGCGCAAGCGTTCTCCGTGGCCATTCTCAGCTTTGAATCAAAAACCTGATAGGGGTTTGAAGTTAACCTAAAGTCCGTGGACTGGTGGGCATTAGGTGCCCAGGGTAAAACAAAAAGCTGAGACAGTGCAGCGTGACATGGGGACAAGTCTTTACAAGTCCGGCAAGCACAGTGCGTAGCAGAATTAGCTTTGTAAAAAGATTCCAAGACATGTATTAACTGATGACTGAAGTACACTTATAAATGTACCTCAAAAGCGTAGACGTGGAATTTAGGGAAAAGCCAAGAAAGTTGGCAAGGTGGTACAGGATAACTGAAAGTGCAAACAGGCAGCCAGGAGTCATCAGAAAGAAAACGAGAGACACAGAGACCATAAACAAGACAAAAATGATGGACACGAACAATTCCATGGAAATTTTCAAGTGCGACAAGAAAATAAGCAGGTGGGAAAGACTGTAGGATAACACAAAGGAAAGATCTTCGCTATTTGAGGTCCGACCTCGCTGTCTTAGGATAGAAACATGCTAGAGTATGTATTCGGAGCAGGATGAGGCATGTGCCTGCTGCAGCAGAAGGCCGGAGAGGTCTTAACGCATCGTAGTGTAATGCCAAGATATTCAGTCAGCAAGAACCATAGGAAATGTCCACCTTTCAAAAGCACTGCGATTCAAAGCAGATGGAAGCGTTAACTGGTTACCAGTGGAGGTAAGCAAGATGAGTTCAGATTATTGGTGAAAAGAAAAAAAAACAGGGAAGAGATCGGTAAAGCTGGAGTCGTTACGTGCATAGACAAGTGTACAATACAAAGATAGAGATTTTAGAGAGAAAATTTAGAAATTTAGAAAATATTTTAGATAGAGAAAAGATGAAGGAGAAGTGATAGGCAGAATGCTTGACTGCAATAGATGTAGTAAAACCTCATTAGCTCAAGCAGGCTAGCTGAGTATTTGTGGGCTTCCCCGTTTCGATGAGGATGCTAATTGAAATCATCACCATCGTGGAGAGTTGAGCGCAGAAACATCTAAGCGTATGGGTGTTGTACGCCACAGAAGACAAAAGCGTCTTTCGATAGGCTGGCCGACGTTTTTGTCAGCCAGCCCGTCTGAGCCAATTCGCCGTGGGTTAGACTTTTACTGAGGCTATTTATGTGAAGCTGTTAAAGGCTACTTTCTTCAGGATCGTGTCCATGTGTTGATACAAAACTATCATCATCACGATTGGCTCCAGCTCTGTCTTCTTCTTCCACAGCTGCCTTGTTTGCGCCCCTCGGCGCCACCGCGCCAACAAGCTCGTGCCACTGCTCCCGCGTTCGTCGTCGTCATTAATTAGCCAATTAAGCAACACGAACAAGTAACCAATTTTACAGCAAAGCTGTTAACAGGATTGTGTCCCTGTGTAGACACAAAACTATCATGGCTCCAGCATCTTCTAACACAGATGCCTCATTGGCGCCCCACTGCGCTACCGCGCGAACGCGCTCGGGCCACTGCTCCCGCGTTCGTCGTCGTCATTAATTAGTCAATTAATCAACACGAACACGTGACTAATTTTACAGCGAAGCTGTGAATGGCTACTTTCCTCAATATCGTGTCTTGTGTAGACACAAAAAATTACCGACGATTACGTTACTTCCTAATGCGAAATTTGAGCGCAGCAAATAAGCTGTTTCACCTTTTCGATAGATTGAGGCAAAGAAATCGAGCAACACATGTATGCGCTATCACAGAATTTTTTTTTATTTTTCACACGTATTCCTTTAACAAAGACTCCATTAACAGTTCTTGACAGTCATGAAGGAAGCTTTGTGGTCGGAGAAATAGACTGATATATGTTCGACTTGGTACACCAATGCTTGATTCTCAAAGACGAGATCTATACAAGTGCCTCGCGAGGTTGTCACAGCCGTGGGACGCGTTACGAGCGAGAGGAACGGGATGTTCTCCCGCATAAGTGTTAGGAAATTGCTGTTTGTCTTTATGTCAACATTAAAGTCCCCCACTACTAACATCGGTGTGGATCGATGGACGGTTAATGCGAGTTGCAGGAAGTGCACGACGTCTTTCGTGAGTGCGGTAGCGGACTCACGAAAGCGGTATCAGTCGGTCGCTGCTAGCGCTGGGGGGATGAAAGGGGGGCGGAGCTGGTTGCGAGGCCGACGACAACGCGAAACCCAGGAACGGACACCAAAGAGCCATTTGTGTAGCCAGCCCTCCTCCACAGTCTCTCCTCCTCCCTTCCATCATCCTCCCTCGCCCGGAGAGCCGACAGCGCGCATGCGCGGCGGCGGAGCAGCGGCGCATGCGCGGCGGCGGAGCGCGGCGGCGGAGGCGAGCTGGTTACGAGGCCGACGACAACGCCGACAACGCCGACGCCGACGACGACGCCGACGACGACGACGACGCGAAACCCAGGAACGGACGCCAAAGAGCTGCGCTCTAAAACTTGGAGGACGCTTAAGCTTCGTCTTCAAGACTGAAACGCGATAGCGTTTCGCACCCCGTTCGCACCACCCACTCATTCTCTCGGCATGCTCTTGAGTCACACAAAGACGAAACGTGCGCCTGAGCAAGCGGAACGAACCAAAGAACTCGGTGTCTCGGAGGGAGAATCGATCTACGCGACCCAAACGTTGTGATCGGCCCGGACAGCCGGGCCGCGACGCGCCATGAAGGCGGACGCGATCATGGCGCTGACGTCTCGATGGGATCGCCCTCTATATCGCTTGGGAGCACCACGCAGACGCATGACTCCTCGCCAGCAGCACAGCATCGCAGGGGACGCTTTCCCACCAGACGCACTACGGCGCAGTGATCACGTCAGAGTCACCCCGCATCGGACGCTGTACCTACGAATCGCGCGGTGAGCGGAAAGAGGAGCCGCGTCGCCTAAACACAAATGTTCGAGTGATGCACGCTGGAAGTTGGAAGGGGAGAGAGCGAGAGAGCTTTGTAAACGCAAGGGTATTGTGGCATCCTCGCACCGGTCCCCGCACGGCCCCAATGCGCTCAAACGAGACGAAGGAGAGAAACGGGCGAGTGGCGCGCCACCTGTCGGGGCAACCCGGTACATTGCGAGGAGGGGGTCTTCTGTGTTTGCCGCAAGATGGCTCTACGTGTGTGCCAAGCACAGAAGAAATGTAGTGGAAACGTACTTCGCTACGCGTTTAGCTGCGACTTCTGTCATTTACATTCTCATAATTACCAATATACCCCACAGTATAGCTTTCTACGGCATGTTTCTAACGCAACACCGCATTCACTAGAGGCGCTTTTGTCCTGCTTTGGACCATCGAACTCATGGATGAGTGGTAGCGTCCCACCCAGCCTATCTTGCAAGTTGTTTTTATTTATGTATTGCCTTCCGCAATTTTTCGTTCGCGGCCAACGCCGCCGACGCCGACGACACCGGCTTTTCTGCGACAAGAGCTCGAAAAACGACGATTCACGAAACAACTCCAAGAAGTATCCACAAGCAGACACACACATGAAGCAAAGAGAAGCGGTGCTATGGAGGTGTGCGCAGACGCGCTCTCTGTCGTCCCCACACTTCCAACACTACATACAAAGTTTGCCTGGTAAACCTGCTTGCA